>NC_079154.1:37447253-38056628 GCF_947563725.1 Argiope bruennichi | reverse complement strand
ATTTTACTGCAAGATGATTTTTTAATGAAGAAATTTCTCAAATATGAAGCTCAGTTTTTCTTTCTACATCTTTTCTTCTGTTTTAGCTTAATGTAAAAATTAAATTTTTTAATGAAGAAGTTTCTTAAATATAAAGTTCAATTTTTATTTTTACATACTTTATTTTGTTTTAGCTTGAGATATAAATTGAATTATTTATTATTACATTATATAAATTCAAAACTTTTGAAATCTTAATTTAATTATATGGAAGATTTTCTCTTTTTCCTGTGACTTGTATGGAATAAAGAAAGAGAAAGTATTGTAATCCTTAAATATTTCGATCTCAAAATTTTGAGAAGTCTCCCACATTAAAAAAAATTGCTTGCCTTTTTATGAGCATGATAACTAAAAAAAAAAGAAAAAAAACTGAGCGAGCTAGACAAATGAAATTTTTTATGCGATTTTTGAATTAAAGTTGCAGAATTAAATCAAATTTTGGATGAATTTATTCATTAAGAAGACTGTCTATCTTTCCCTCCGTATGAAAAGGAATATGACAAAAGTTTAAGAAATTTAGTGATAAGATAAATTATATCGTATCACTAAATTTCTATATTTGCATTGAAACTTTTTCTATGTTCGTATAAGTACTTAGTTGTTAGTTCGTGCGAGTGAAAATATTTAAGAACGCAATAAACTAGATAAATGAAATTTGTATATGATAATGACATTAAAAATTGCAAACGCATAAAATTTTGAATTTTAGGGATGGAAAGGAAAAAAAAAAATACCCTAAAATTCTGACATTTGAGTATGAAGCTAAATGTTAAAAAATGTACCATGCTCCATACCAAAATAAGACAAATATTAATAAAGTATTTCTGCTGATTTTAATTTATGTGTCAAAATTTGATCTTTTTAAGAATAATTTATGATATATACTTTTTTTGCTGCATGCAAGAAATTTAAATAAAAAATCTCTTATAATTCAAAGATTTTAATTTTTTTGTGTAATTGTTATTAATGTACGTCTTTTAAAATATCCAATTTTATTTCTATAAGTAAAGAGTAATTTAAATTTCAACCTTTATATAATATGTTGGCGAATGCAGCAAGTTGCTGGCATTATTCTAGTCAGCTGACCGATGTGCCATAGATTCAAGACCCAATTCTCTTGTATAAGTAGACTTTTTGTAGATAAAATTTATTCCTAATTTTAATTTAAAACCTAAAAAATTAATTAAATTCTAGCAAATTTTTTTTTGCACTTGTATCGCGATGTAAACGGAAGCCAGTTTTGCCTTTGCTTCTTGTACATAATATGCCTTCCTTACTGCAATAAATCAAAGTTTTAAAATTTCTAAAGTTTCTTTTATTTGGCCAGCAATTAATGACATATTTTTACACACCACACACACACACACACACACTCACACACACACACACACACACACACACACACACACACACACACACACACACACACACTGACACACACACACACATTGATATAGACATTGATGTGCAAAACTTAAGCAACATGTGCTTTTTTGCCATAATTCCAAGATAAATCATCTGAGATAGCATTTTGTACTTAAACGATGACGAAAGCATAGTTGCGCAAAAAGGAATACAATGCATATAGTGTGGACAAAAAACAAAAATAAGGTTTTATTGAACTCATAGTATCGTTACACATGATTGTCTGGTCAAGAGGAAGAGCAACAAGCAGATTTCCTTAGTATGGGATATGCCCTTCCCTTACTTACTGCAATTCTTGCTTCGCACCGTCTCTCCATACTCAGCAGCAGACTGTCTAACTGTTCTTCAGATTAGAGTGCCCATTCCTCAATCAGTATTTGTTTCAGTTGTTGGGCGTTCCATTAAGGATGTAATCGTACCGCTAGGCGTCTCACCAAAGCGTTTTATGGGATTTAAATCGGGGGAGAATGCTTGACAATCCATTCGAGTGATATCTTCACTTTTCAGTAGCTACTGAACATCGGCAGTCCGGTTTGGCTGTGCGTTGTTACTTATAAAAACGAAGTCTGGTCCAATAGCACCTCGGAACAGAAGCACATGGGAAAGGATCACCTCCTTACAATAGTGATCTCCGGTTACAGAACCTCTATCGAAAACGTGGAGCTCAGTCCGCCCGTTCAGCATAATGCTTCCTCGACGACAACTCCAGGACCACCGTAGCGGTCTCTTTCCATTATGATACTGGGATGAAACCGTGTCCCGTTCTCTTTCTAAATCAACAGGCTTTGAGAATCACTTATGGCACTGAAACGACTCTCATTCGTAAAGAGGATACGGCTCCATTGATGAGATGTCCAGTTTTAGTGCTCCTTACACCACTCTAAACGGTGCCACAGATGGCCAACTTTCAAAGAGATACAGTGTTCAAAACGGTGGATGAATAGACCATCTTTTTGAAGGTATCTGCCACAGTAAACCATGACACTTGTCGCCCTGTTGCTGTACACAGTACATATATTTACAAACACACACATATATATACATGAATAAAATTTAAAAGGTGTGTTGTTTAGAGGTTCTAGGGACCAAAATATTAGGAGAAATGAATATTACGAGTTCTCGAAAAATCCTGCCATGAGAGTCATTGCAATATGTAGACTTCTAAAAAAGGAATCTACTGAAAAAATGAAACATACAGTCTATAACATGTTGAACAAAAAGTGAAATTATAAGCTTATAATTATTTAATGGAATAAATGAAAATAAAGGAATAAAGAGTAATGACTATAAGAATTTATCTAGTTGTCTAATTTTGGAAATGAAGCTTTTCTTCCATTCATGGAGAATGAGAGCAATATGCATATTTAGAAGATGAGCGGAACAAAGAGCATTGACCTCGTTTAGTGCGTTTGCAGACGTCTGGATTCTTTAATGCTGATTAGGACATGTCTAGGATAGAGCTATAATGAAAATTTGCATATTCATTCTTGCATGCGTCTTTGCTAAGAAATGAAATTTTTCGAATGCAAACTAAATCCGTATTCCCATTGCGCTTTGAGATTATGTTTTTCATTCATGAGATAAACGAAACATGTAGAATTCAACGATTATGAAAACTTACTTTTTTTTAAAAAAATTTCTGCTTAGTGCTAAAAAAGGTTTTTTTTGAAGAACTGAAGTATTTGTTCCTATTCTTTAGAAGTTTTATTCACTATTAGTTTCTTTCTTTTAATTCTTTATTCTTTTATTTTTGTTTTTTATTTTTTATTTTTCTTTTTCTCCTATTCTTTATTTTTTTCATTATTTAAAAGCTGTACTTAAAGGAATTTGAATATTTAAGGGAAAGCCGTGCCTTAATTTTTGCATTAAATTTAAATTTTGAATAATTTTCAGGAGAAATGTTGGCTTTTCAATAAGCATTCAAATTCAAATGTTTTTCTTTAGTTTCACGCATACAATAGCTCATTGAACAATGTTTTTAAGAAACAAGAAAGAAAAAATGAATATCATTAAATAAAGAATTCAACTATTGAATGTCTGACACAAATGTAACTTTATGAATTAAACAATTAATATTTTCATAATTTTAAAACGAATAATTTTTTTTTAGTATTCCAAGTTGAATTTAGTGAGGTATATCGAGGAGGAGATATCGAGTAGTTATTTAGATTTTAATTTCCCTTTGAGCTATTTAAATTTTTCAGAAACTTTAGTCATTTTTAGTACCAAGAATATCGTATTGTTTTCAAGGATAATTTTAACTCAAATGTTCGAAATCTTGTTTCATTTATTTTAAAAAACAATATTATAAATTAAATATACAGACTTAAAATTTTAAGAAATTATTTAAGATTCAAGTTAAACAACCTATTTTCCAAACATATTTCAATCATTCATATAAGTTATTTCATATCTAAAGCAGGGAAAAATGTAAAAAAAAATGCTTTCACCTGAAACGATTGCAGACTAAGCATTTATCATTATTGAATTGCTTTTTTAGATTCTTTACAGAAGCAGTTTGGTTTTATTTTGCTAAGACAAAGTGGAATTTTAAATAAAGGAAAATTTCTACAGCGGTATTACTCTCAGAAAAATAATGAGATTTGATAGTATTGATAATGCACTCATAAATTTAACAATTTCCTCATTAATACATAAATGCCGATGAAATTGATCCTTAAAATTAAAATTTTATATCTCATAACTTGCACTACTGCCCCCCCCCTCGCGCAATCTATTTAGGACATTTTTTTTGGATAATCAAAGAGATGTTATAAGGACTTATATAGGTATTAGTCAAGTAAAAATTTAAAAGAAATTTTAATTAACCAATTCTATAAATATTACATTTTTTAAAATAAACATGGGTTCCTCACATGCAAGGAAGGGAACCACACACAGACTGAAGAAAAACTCCGGAAATACTCTGTTTCCGGTGTCACGGTTGCCAGAATGTTCGCTTAAGGCAGAAATCTGTCATCCCATCCGGTGATGCATTAGTTCTGGTGCTACACTTACAAGTTCATGCTATGTATTGCTATGAGAATTTCAGCATGCTAATTTTAAGTTAAATGCAACATGCAAAGTCTATTGATTTTATATTTCTATCCATTTGCCTCTATTAATTAAAAAAATGCTAAAAATTATTGTTACAATCATTTAAATTTAAAACACGTACATTCAATTTTATATTTCCAAAAAAACAAAATTTAACGAAATTTTAAAATTATCTTGCAAAACATTTTAAATTTATCATCCATTTTATTCCTATATACAAACTAAGTCATTAAATAATTTTGTTGTAAATTAGTATACAGCTTTGTTTAAATTTCAAGTACTCAAATTAAATAAGACCAAAATCGCATCCGGACAACTGATAATCTGAATTGGCTTGGATGTTTATCGAATAAAGGTAAAAGAATACTGCTTATAGTATTAATCTATTATAGAACATATAAAATATAAACAACAATTGCATTGTTGTTTATATTTTATACATTTATATTACATATTAAAGCATTATTGCATGGGCTTATTAGTCAGAATTAGGGTTTGACGATTTTTCAAACACGGTTTTAAAAAACCGTTTTTTTAAGGTAAATTTGTCACATTTGAAAACCGGTTTTTAAATTAAGAAAACCGGTTTTTCCGAAACGCCTGGGTATTCCTCCTCCTCCTCTTCTTCTTCAAAAAAAAATATCGGTTGGACCTAATCGTTCTCCAGCTGAAGGCTTAGGGCGACGAGATGCCAATTTATTAACATGTGAAGGTATTTTTGAATTTCTGTTAAATAAACTAAAGAATGTAAACATTGAAATAAGTTTGAAATTATTATATGCTTTAGAAGAACGAATTCAAGAAAGAAGACAAGTAGAATTAGCAACTCTTTTACTGTATTTGAAAAATCCACAAAACATTTCTAGTTCGGCGAAGAAATCTAGTGTAGCTAGTGCTTAGCTTCAAAAACCGAAATTATAAAGTTATCTGGAAAGATATTTTCTTGAATATTTCCGAATTCTTATGTGGAAACCGATTCTGAAAAAGAGTAAATCGAAGAAACTACTCATCAGAGTAATGCTTTGTTAAAAGAAGCCATGGAAAAATCAATTCAAAAGAACCCATGAAGAAAACTTACAAATCCAAAGGCATTGAAAGTTGAATTTTCATTATCTGAGGCAACGAATAAACGAACAACAAACTTAGATTTGTTATTTGATTCCTTGAAAACTGTAAAACCAAGATAGCTAGTGAAAGAGCATTTTCAATTTCAGGCAATATTGTGTCCAAAATAAGAACAAGTTTTAGCCACCGCTCAGTGGATATTTTATGTTTTTTTAAATTCTATTTTCTTAGGTGAAATTAAAATTTGTGAAAATAATATTAATATTATTTGAAATTTTTGTTTGAGTATTTTATGTATGTAATATGTATATGTAATCCTTAATTTTTTTATATTTTGAATTTGATATTGATTTCGTTTTTTGTTATTTTATATAAATTAAATAAAATATTTTTTTTATTCTATTTTTTTGACAAAAATTCGAAAACCGGATAAAACCGTTTCTTTGCAAATATTAAATTCGAAAACCGGTTTTTGTATAAATCTTGGTCAGAATAAGTTATTTCGTTGTTTTTTTGCTAAGTTTGTTAGATTTATTTTTCTCAAAGCGATCCATGAATTCCGATAGATGGAGCACAGATAATCAGAGTTGTATTGCAACTGCTATTTTATCAATATTTTTAAATATATATTTAGAAGTAGTTGAAGTGTTTGCGGGAAGATGTTACGCTTTTAGCAAAGTATCATTATGTTTTACATGTTCTGCAAGAGGGACTGTAACTAAAGACTACAATTGCATTGCTATTTATATTTTATACACTTACATTTTATATTTAAGTATTGTTGCATGGGTATAACAATCAGAATCAGTTGTTTCGTTGTTGAATTTGTTAAGAGTTTGTTTGTGGATTTTTTTCTCAAAGTGATCCGGATAATGTAAATGCGGTTCTATCAATGTTTTTTTTAAATATCTACTTACTAAATATCTACGAACTAGTTGAAGTGTTTGCTTGAAACTGTTACGCTTTTAACAAAGTATCATTATTTTTTACATGTCGAGCGAAAGTTGAGCAAAATATTATTTTTGATGAAAAAAAGTTATTTTTTCATACAATTTTTTTAGAAATAAAATATAATGAATTTATCTGATATTCAGTAAATAGAAAATCACACACAACTTTTTAAATTAGAGATGAAACGGAGAAAATTTTTTCACATTTCAAATATTTATACTATTGATGATTACAGTACACTAAAACTAACTTTTCAAAATGAAAAACTTTATAGTGTTAAACGATGAAGACATATCAATCAATCTGCTATTAAAATCTCTTAAACATTAGTTTTCGGAAACAAAAGACTCTCGCCTATTGTTTGCTGGGTTTCCGTTTCCTTCATATTTGTGGAAGTGTCACACAATCACTTCCCCTTCCCATTTCGGCTCGCACACCAAAATCCCCAGAATTGATATTTGATTACGAGTCTTGCTAAGTTGACAAAACGCATTCGTCCCCCCTCCTCCTTCTTTTCAAGTACTTTCAAAATTGATTTGTTTCCTGCATCTTTTGATGCTTAAAAATCTCACGTTCCCGGCTTACGGCCAGGAAGTCGTTTCTGTGTTGAGCCCTGCTCCAGAATCGATGGAATCTTTCGTCAGTTGTACTATGTGAATTTTCATCAGATTCGAAGAGGGACAGGTTTTTGGCTCGTTGCCAGATGTGTACGTACTGTAAGGGGGCTCGCCCGCAGACCGCAGCGCCACCGTCGGTACGTCTTCTTGATGGAAAACGATTCGGTTCTACGTCGTTAGGTAATGGGTATTTGGAAGTTAACGCGGTCCCGAATCGCAATGAAATTGACTCTAACTAGATCACACGCCATGGAGTTTGGCGGATTTGGATCGAACACGTCTGTAAATGAACAGGAAAAGCAATATTTGCTGGTCGTCACTGTATTATAAGAGTGATATAATTATTATAAAGCCGTTCTCATTTTCATATGAAGACCATTAAAATAATAATAATAATGAATCAGATAAAAATCTCAAAAAATAATAACGAAAAATGCTTGTTTGTCTGCCCGTGAGTGTTGGCACTCTGCAGGCCCGAATGTTTCACAAGAGTTACAAAACTTCTTACAAATATAATTTAGAGAGTGGAAATATGCACCTCATATTGATTTGTTTTCGAAAATTTTATTGTATTTTTAATAACTTAAAAGTTGCTTAAACTTTTATTTTTTTCCCATGATAATTATTTAAAATATTACTGCACAAATTTGATTTTAGAAGTTTTTATTGTAGAAGTTAAAAATTGGTTCTTTTAATGATTCCAAATTGGTCACTATGTAATTTTTTCTAAAATGTGACATTAAAATATTTTTTTGCATATTTTTCAACAAAAATTTTTTTATTGTTATGATGAAACTCAAACTGTTTTCATTGTCACTACTAGTATTTCGTCCAAGCATTTTTTCCCATTATTAATGATTAAGAAAAGGGGTTCTAGTAAATTTTTAATGCTGAATAGGTTTCAGAATAAGGTATATTTTTTAATCAAAATTTCTAAATTTTGATGTATGCACAGTTGCGATTTTACTTAGGAATTAAGCAGTTGTGAGGAATTTTCACTATTGCTTAATTCAACGAATTATATTTCATGAGCAATATATATTATAAATTAAATATCTGAAAAAATTTGTACTTCGGAAATATTTTGATGAGAAAGATATTATGATGCACTTAAAAAATATTTAAATGGAATTTTTAGAAATCCTCAATATTGATGATCTAACAGGTCGTTCAAATTGGCTAATAATAATATATAATATAAAGCAAATGATATTTTACCAGAAATTAAATCCGTTGCTTTGCAAAATTAATTATTGATAGAATAATTTTAAATAAAGTAGTAATAAAAGGTAGTATAATGACGTTATGTCTCTTTCTTTTTTTTGTAAAAATCTCAGTCCATTTGTAAATATTGTGCAGCTAACCCAACATTTTCTATGTAATTTTCCGCTTATTGTGTTTAACGTAGTTTTTAAAAAATAATTTTAGGAATATTGCTAAAAGAGAACAGAACAAAAGTTTATTGTCAATGCAAGTGCCACTGTTGATCGTTACTGCTGAAATAATCTCAACCAAAATCTTCCTCTTAATTCTTGGGCCTTTTTTCGATGTAATTGTTGAAACTATTTTAGTTCTATTACGTTACGAGAAAGTGAAGTTCTTTAAGTTTAGTAAGATAAATTTTTCTTGAAATGGAAGTGGCCGTTGAAGTATTTGACGAAGTGTATCTTTCTCTCTAGTAAAACATCAAATAAAATTTGTTAGCTTTCTAAGATTCATTTACCCAGATGAAGGCACTTGCACGCGAAAAATAATGAAATCAATGAAATTATTAGTAATAAAATAATGAAGATTGTGAAAAACTTATTTTCACTTTCACCATGTAGCATATATTTTTAAATTTACACTATAATATATAAGTTGCATTTTCTGGGACATGTTTTGAGAATCATAGATATTGAAATTATCAGCCCTTCAAAAGTTAGAAGCAAAATTTCAAAAATTAGACAGGTATTCTAACTGTCTTCTTCATAGTATATTAAATCTTCATCATAATATACTTTGAAAATATATATTATTTACATATATTTACATATATATCATATATTATTTACATATTATTTAAAAGTATATATTCAAAAATATTATTTTGAAAGTTTTCTCCATGGTATACTTCGAAAATATGCTTTAATATATCACTGGCATGCATTTTGTGCAGAAAATCAGGGCTGAAATTTTATTATTGTTCAATTATAGAACAAAAGTAAAAAAAATAGTAATATGTCAAGATAATTTTTCTCAAAGATAATTAAATTTCTGTGAAAAAGCCAGTTCGAAAATCACAAAGTATATAAAATTTTTATTTATTTTATTATTCCTTTGAAAAATGTCGAGCCTTCCAAGAAATGAATTTGAGAATGGTGGAAATAAAATAAAAATCGTATTGAATAAAGAACAAATTTATACAACTTGAAAGAGAAATCCATTAATTTTTAATTTTTATGCAACTGAAGAATATTTTTCCAAGTATAAATTCTTCTAATTTTATTATTTTTTTAAAAAATTCCGTTAAAGCCATGAAAAGAGTGAATGGATTTTTTTTTTCAGAAATGCAATTTCGTTTTGTTTTAAAGTTCAGAGAAAAAAAAGTATTTCTCAGTCATATAATTTCTTTGAAAATGAACTTTTAAAATATTATTAGATTGGTTTTATTTCAGACAGCAAAAATACAATTTCAGTTTTATTAATTTCGATATTTTTTATTTCTTATTTAAAAAGACTGCCATTTGATATTTTGATTCAAGAAAGAAATTGATTGAAATGAGGAATGTCATTCTTTGAAAATAAATTTTAAAGGAAAAAATTTATATTTTTTGAAAAGTAATTTATTTCAAAATTTTCCTTTAAAAATGAATATATTTGTATCCGGGCGTCCGTTTTTATGCAATAAATGAATTATTGTAAATGTAAAAAATAATAAACAAAACACCATGTTGTAATTTGGTTGTTTAAAGAAATTTGAAAGATACTTTTTATTGGAGGAGAACGTTTTTTAAATTTTGTATTTTGAAAACATAAAATGAAATTATTAAGTATGAATGCTATTATGATTAATGCAAATTGCTTAATTAATGATTCATTTATGATTAATATAAAAATATTTGTTTTTCTTACATTGTATACTTGCTGAATAATCAAAGATGATTCTGATCACAATATGCTTATTTAGAATTTATTTTTAAAACTTTGAATAATAATGATTTTTTATTTGATAAGTAGTTTTAGTAATCATATGTTAATGCCGTTTTTATAAACGAATAATAAGGTTAAAAGAAATTGTTAGCAAAAATAGGATGCTCGTTTAATATTGGGTTTTCTTTCCATCCGAATGCGTGTACACAAACTGTTGATGATTTGAACCTCGTTCGCAACGATTTATCACATGAAATAAAATGATGCTCCAAATTATTTATGCAAGATGTTATTTGACGGTTTTATGCAAATGTTATGCAAATGTTTTTTCACTCTATATAAGAGCATAAGCACTCGTGAGCGCATATTTAGACGTAGATTCAGTTTCTCTTTTTTTCCCACTTGTGTTCGTAATCTGTGTCGGTGTAATATGTGATATTTTATAATGTATTAATGCTTGTTTGTCGCAAGAAATAAAAGTCTGTGTTTTTAAGAAGTCTTCTCAACCTGCAACATTCTACAAGCACCAGTCACATGCATTTTTCACTGCTATTATTTGAACATTTTACTCTGCGGGCCTTACAGACGATTGATCTTGACAATTACAGGGTTTCAACCCAAATATCGTCTGACAGAAATAATAATAATTGAGGTGTATTTTAGACATAGAAAAATCAATTTCTGTTAATTAATACTAATTTATTAAAGCATACTAAATTTTTATACTACGAAATCCTTTTATTTTTATTTGTATGAAAGTATGGGTATTTGACCTCTCACTAAGATGCTATAGGTGTGAAAGGTAAGTATGTTTAGAAAAACATACTTACTGATAAAGAATAAAATTAAAAAAATATATATACATCGTTAGAGGGTGGGTGATCTGCACCCTCATCAAGGTAAGTGAGTTTGCTAAGAAAGAGAAAAGGACGAATCGGTGTACTTGCCTTGGAAAATAAAAGAGCCTTAATGTATGTAAATATGCTGATATTTGTTAACTTTTCCAGACAGACATCCGATCTGACAAGCTAGTTTACTCCACCCTCGTGATGTGTGATTTACAATTGATTATTGGATTGATGATTTATGATTGGTGTGATTTATTATTGAAAATGGCTTATCACAGTGCCAAATGGAAGCTCAAGGGGGAATAGGGATCCTGCTTTTCATTTGTAATTAGTTTTTCATTTTGCCATTTAAAAGTGTGATACATAAATAAAAGAAGCAATAACTAGCGTTGTACAGCTATTTGAAAATCAATTAAAAGCGAAATAAAAGTTTTTATGTTTTGAAATTGCTATGCATTTCCAAGAGGAAATATATAATTGGTAAAATGATTTTTTTAAATTTATTAATATTGGCTGATAGCTGATAACTCTCATAGGCAAATTTAAATTCAGTGGTTGAATTTGAAAAAGGGGGAGGGTTTACTTCATGGTAATTTTTTTATTTTTATCAAAAAATATTAAAAAATGGCAATTAACTTTATATTAAAATTTACAGCTTCCAACTTATATTGATGGAGGATAAATGGGAATTTACTGATTAATTTTTTAATGATTACATCCTAAGTTTCCTTATTTTTATAACCACACGAAATATTCATTATTTTTCTTTATATATTTGAATTATTTCTTACTTATTCGGTTTCATTTCAATTTATTTACACATGTTTTATAATTTTGTATTTTACAAAATCTTTTACATTCGTCTACATATTTTTACTCAGTAAATCAAAGGGCTTTTGCATTTTGATTGAAAGTTTACTAATAAATGGAAATTCAGCGAAAGTCTAGCTTGTTAAAGTATCCAAGTTTTATAAAGATGTGTTTAAATTAAATCAAAATTACAAAATTATTTGGATTGTTGTCTCCTTATTATATAACATATGCTATTGAAATATAATCTTATATAAAACTTGCATAGAAGAGACGATAAATATTTATTCCTTAATACTTAAATTTATTCTTTATTTGGTTGAAAATGTAGACTTTTTATTTCACTAAATAGTTGAAATTATAGCAAATATGAACAATTCATTCAAATAACTTCTATTTCTAATTTTTAGTAAAATAAATAGTAAACTTTGTCGAACAGAGCACGAAAGAGATTAAAAATTATGACATGGGATAAATTTTTATGCCCCGTATTTTAATGATACAAAGTATTTAATAAAATAATTTAATACTCACAAAAATAATAAGTAAGCGGTGTAAAATCACAGTGATAAATTAAGCGCGAAAGAGATAATTTTGCATTTTGCTTTCTACTTTAAATTTCACTTTGTAGATGCATAAATAAAGAGGCTTTACGAATTAATAAAGCTGATTAATTTAAATTAGTGTTTTTTATCATTTGTAACATTTAAATACTGCATTTTTCTAGAAAATCAGATCAAATTCTTGTATTTCTATTAAGATATCTTGGCATTCGGAAAGGTTGAAAGGTACTTTTTATTAATAATATATTTATTTAAATACGTTCATTATCAGCTGTATATCTAGCAATGTTTGATACTTTAAAACGCACTTTTCCATAAAAATACATTCATATTTTACTTCTAAAACTAATTTTTTTATTTAATTATAACTAATTTTAACTATTTACAATTATAATACACTTCCCATTCCTTTTATTACACGGCAATAAACGAACATACACGGCACTAAACGAATAAGAATGATATATAAATATAAAACAAATTTGATGTTATCAAACCATAGGAAATTTTTTTATTTTAATGCGTTAAAAATGTCACAAGTTAAAGTAATTCATTAAAAATTTATTATGAAAAATTTAACGGCTCATATAATTAGGCACATTTTCTCATTCACAGGAAATTTATCATATAGTGTCTAATGACTCGTATAATTTTTCATATTTTTAAATCCAAAGTTTTCAGAGTTATTATTTATTGAAGCAGACATCGCACCCAGGAAAGTTTTTTAAAATTTCATAGAGATAACAGAGGTGAAAGTCTGCGAAATTTTTATATTGTTAAATAGTATTTCATCCAGTTACAGTGACATGCCTAACACATTTATTTAATTATTCAAAGTACACTGCAGAAGGTCGTAATTAATTATATTATTATCGTCTTAATAGCAGTTAATGATTAAATGAATTAATGAATGAGAATTAATGGATAAAATTCACAAAGACACATTAAAACTCATTATATATTTTAAAAATTCCAATGATCGAAAAGATAAAATATAATTTCTAAAGAAAAAATACGCTTTTTAATTAAGAGAAAAAAGAAATTTATGTTGGAAAACATTAACGAACGGAAAATAGCTGGTACAAAACTCTGAAGAAAATCTCTACTAATAATAAAGGGTGTACGTTTTAATGTTTTATTCTACAGGCAGGAGTTATTCAATTGGTACAAATATGCTTTGGAGAGAGAAAAGTTTCATTTAATCGGATTTTTTTTTGAAATTTTAATTAATGAAATTTAAATAAGAGTTATTGATATCATGATAATTTCCTAAAATATTACAGTATAAAACTGATTTACACTTTTAAAATTTTAAAAAATTGTATTTTTGATTAGTCTATTTTGTTACCCTGCAACAATTTCTCAGTGTAGTAATTTTTTAAAAAAAGTATTATTTATATATTTTTTACCATTAAATTTCATCGTTATAAGGAAACTCAAACTGAATTCATTGAAAATTTGCTTGGTTTTAATTTATTGAAAACTAAAGAAGAAAAAAAAACTGTTTTAATTATCTGCGTAGTTTACATGAATAATGAGAATGAAAAACTAATTACTCCAATGACAAAGAATAGTTTAAACAGATTACTCTGACACTTTAGTTTTAACGGCATTATAATGTATTAGCTATATTCCATTAAGAAGTTCATGTAAGCAGTAAATCGAAAATGTGTGATGTTAATAAAATAACATACCGTGAATGTCTATCATACACAATTTTAACCTTAAAATATTTTGTCATAAAAGAAATATTCATAAAAGAATATTTGTTTTAAACTTTTTTTTTTATAAAAGACCATTATCAATTATTCGAAAACAGCTGGTCGTCAAAGACGGCAAGTACTTAACAATTACTCAAGACACAACGTGCAATTTTAACAGATTATCCATACACTTTAGTTTTTAATGGCATTATAAAGTCATGGCTATATTCCATTAAGAAGGTCCATGCACGCAGTAAACTAAGAATGTGTAAGGCTATTAAAATAACATGCTGTGAATGTCTATCGCAGGCTATTTCAACGCCTAAAGCATTTTGTTGAATTAATTATTGTTGTTTGAATAATTTATTGAATTATTCACCAAATATTTATAAAATAATATTTTTCAACATTTTTATAAAGGATCTTTATCATTTATTCGAAAACAGCTGATAGTCAAAGGCTGCAATAACTTAAAAATTATTCACTGTGGGTGGCCTTTTATATGCATGTAATTTACTATTTACTGTATGTATTTGTTATTACTCAGAATTGCCATCTTATTGGGAAGTGAAAGAAATTCGTATTTCAAGCATTCCTTTCATCTCTTGATATATTTACTGAAGAGTATTAGAATAAATTTAAACATTCTCTCCACATTTATCAAGCTGAGTGAGTACCATCTGAATTATTTCGATTGTTCGCAATTTAATTTCATTTCAAAATCTCCATCCTTCCTCAAGCTCAACAGATATCCTGTCTTTCAAGTGCCACAGTTAGTTGCTGCTCCATATATTTCAGATAACTCCCGTCGTTCATTTCTCTCGTTCAGAGGAGCTTTTGAACTACTGCTACAGACCATCTTCCCTCCATTCGGGTAGATGATTCTCAATCCATAGTTTCAATGGGTTTAATTCGCAGGGAATGCATTCGCATTTTCTTGGAATGTTTCAATAACTTTCTCTATTGCTGCTCAGGAAGGGCAGACAGATTTAGACGATCGAAATCTCTGGGAGTAAGTATATCGATTCCGGAGAGCACATCGGGTGTTCAATTTTTACTTTTTTTTACTTTGCTTCTGGAGATCAAAGGGAGGTTCGTTATCAGATGGCTTTCCCAATCCGTGTTCCCTCTTCTCCTTTATCTGGCTTTCTTGCGCTTCTGGAGTATGGACTATGTGATGTGGTTTATTCGATTTCGTGTCCTGCATTGGATAATGGAAAAGCTTTCGAATTCTTTTGCTAGTGGATATGACTCCGGACGTCTAATAACATAAATGAGAATGAATTCCTCTTCAAAAGGTACGATATATGCAATATTGAATCATGAATTACCATAGAATATGAATATCAGAAAAATTAAAGTTTCAATAGTAATAAATTTATTTCAATAGTTTCTTGAAAATTTGGGCAGTAATTTATACAGTAAGCTTGTTTCTTTGCTAAAGCGCGTATGTTTTGAATTTAAGTGTATCTCAGTTTATTTATCAGTGGATTTTATTTTATTCCCTTTTTGCTTTGATGGCATAAGTTGTTTCCAAGATTGAAAGCTGAAATGATGTTTTAATTTTATATTTATATAAAAATTCAACTTGCATTATCACCTGATTTGAAGTTTCTATGATAATGGCAAAGCTGCCGGATCCTTTTGCTGGCGGATATGATTTCCGCGTCTTATGGCACAAATGAGAACGAATTCCACTTTTAAAAATACGCTATATGCAATATTGAATTATGAATTACTATAGAACAAGAAAAAGATTTATTTTATTCTCTTTTAATTTTGACTCAGCCATAAGTTATTTCCAATATTCAAAACCTAAATGCTATTTGAATTTTATATTTATATAAAAATTCAACTTGCATTATCACCTGGTTTGAAGTTTCTGTGATAATGGCAAGCTTCCGGATCCTTTTGCTGGTGGATATGATTCCAGCGTCTTATGACACAAATGAGAACAAATTTCACTTTTAAAAATACGCAATATGCAATATTGAATTATGAATTATTATGGAATAAGAATAAGTTTTTATTTTATTCTCTTTTAATTCTGACACCGCCATAAGTTATTTCCAAGATTCAAAACCTAAATGCTATTTGAATTTTATATTTATATAAAAATTCTACTTGCATTATCATTTGGCTTAAAGTTTCTGTGATAATGGAAAAAAAAGCTTCCGAATGCCTTTGTTGGTGGATATGGTTCTAATGATATAAATGAGAATGAATTCCTCTTTAAAAGAAATCTTTCTTTTGATATTCATATGATAGAGGTAAAGTTTTCAATCGTTTTACAACAGGAATGATTCTATGTGTTTCTGACACAAATGAAAATGAGTTAATCTTTAAAAATATGATATGTGAAATGTTTAATTAGAAATAACCATAGAATATGAAATAAGAAAAGTGAATTTCAATAGATTATCGAATTGAAAGTACAAGCAGGCAGTGTACCATTGTACAGAGGAGTTCACCTCCTAATTAATTGCATTAATATTTTCTGTGAGAATTTTGAAATGAAGAACATCTCAATTTAAGTGTCTGTAGGGTTTATTTATTTCACATTTGATTTGTTTTCAGGAAATTTTCTTGTGTTACCAAACTAAGATTATTTTGGTTCAATTTTTATCTGAAGATTCAATTTGCACTGTCAGTACAACATGACAAAAATGGATTTTGTGCAATTAAAATTAATGAAACTAACGAAAAAACATATTTTTAACAAATCAGTACTGATATTTAGTCTTAAATATATCCAAGATCCGTTCAGATATCTAGAAAATACCTTTTTCCCCAACAAATGCTTATTTATAGTCTCATAATTTTTTTTGAAATACAGAAACGATTTTTTCATTATTTGCCGATTATTTCATTATTTTTATTGATAATAAACAATTAATTAAATAATTACATCTTACAACAGCATAATGATTTTGTTTTCATCTTTCTTCCCATAATATACCAAGCCTAAAGAAATTAAAACTATTTTTTTGAATGATTGTTAAGAATTATCCATAGAAGAGTTAAAGCATAACATTGACAAATCTCTAATGGAAATGCCCGAAAAAACTTGTGGCTTGAATATGAAGAAAATAACTCATGTTGTAATTTATATATTAATTCTATGAAAAACTTTAAAAAAGATTTTAAATAATCTTTACGAAATGTGCATTGTGTTGACAGCCTTACTTTAATGCCCTTCTAAAACCAAAAGTAGCTTTCGTAAGTTAGGAATCAATTTCCTTTCAGAATCAAATTTCCTTTCTGACTTTTGTTGTTATTCGTATTGCTATTTGATGGCTTCATTTCATTAAGAAAGAAAAAGAAGGTTTGGAATAACAATTCATTCCTCTGTAATTTCGGTTTCCTTTAGTTTGAAATTGCTTATTTATCCAGAATTTTATCTCTTAGCTTTTAAATTTATCTTTTTGTGCTTTTCTAACAAGTAAACTTCATTAAATTATTTTTTTCTATAATCAAGGATTTCTGAATGATTTAACCTTGGAATATATTTAATTTTTTGCGGAAAATTTTCTCAAGCTTTGCCACATAGACAATATGAGCACTATTTTCAAAGAGTAATTGTTAAACACTTGCAATAACTGACATGTCTGTGAAA
The DNA here is from genome assembly GCF_947563725.1 of Argiope bruennichi. Lineage (NCBI taxonomy): Eukaryota > Metazoa > Arthropoda > Arachnida > Araneae > Araneidae > Argiope > Argiope bruennichi. The sequence goes on along the minus strand of NC_079154.1, from coordinate 38,038,802 downwards.
TAAAAGATATTTAAAACATAAATGAAATTACTATTGAAATTGATCAATTTATGATTTATTACGTCGTTTAATGCAGTTTTTTTCTCCTCAAAATAATATAATCATATGTTATAAAATATGATGGAGAGAATCTGCTCAATCTGCTGCAAGTTTAAATAAAAATTTAATAATTATTTTAACGTTATGTATAGGCTTTGCTTAATGAAAATAACGATAAATTTGTGTTATTTGTGTCTTTTTATTAGTTTCTAAAAGTATTGATAGAACTTAAAATACTTTTAGAAAATATTTACCTTACAATACTTTTAGAAACTAATAAAAATACATAACTGAAATCTGCTGTATAAACTTGCCTCAGAATGAAGTCACAATCAGGAGATAATCTTCATGATCGGAACATGAATGTAAATTTACATGATTTTACTGGCCTAATTAAAATGCCCTTTTGATTTCAAAAAGATGTACATTACATATTTATTTACAGAAGTATGTAAAATATTTTGAAAATAGAATGAAAAAAAATTAATAATAGCTCATCTATTGTAGAGCCGAAATGTTAAAATCTTGTGTACCGAATATAACATTGAACACTGTACAGATTTTTATTATATAAAATTTGATCTAAATTTATATAATTCAAGGTAGAAATGATTATTTATTTATTTATTTTAAAAGAAGGTGCACTCTGCAGAAGAACTTCAGTTACATATTGCATGGCGCAAAATTGGACACCAAATAATGAAAAATTAAAAACTGTAATTAAATTTAGTATTAAAAATATTGAAGAATATATAAAGGATTTAAAAGTATGAATACAAATCTTTTAAAACAACAAAAATGTATAAAATATTTGAAAGTTGAATATACTCAAGTTAAAAAAACACTTAAGGATTTAAAAGTTATAAATACTTATTTTTAAAAGAATACTAAAGGACATATTAATAAATATCCAGAAAAATCTTTCATCTCTTTATTTATCTATTTTTAAATTCATGTCCCAGAATTTATTTAGAAACTAAATTTGACAAACACTTTCTAAAATAAGATGTTGTCTTTAAAAGATCAACGCTATGCTGCAAAAAATAAGAGAATTTTAACTGTGCAAGACTTAAAATAATATTGCAACTGTAAATAATGAATTTACTCTATCTTGAATTATTTGTTGGCATTCTTACAATGTGAATAATTTATTATTTCATATTGTGTTAAATTCGGTAAACAATGAAATATGAATTTAGAAAGATACCTTATCTTGATATTTTTTCCAAATTTGAAACGAAATGGAAGCCAAGAACTATTTATAAAATAGTTTTCACGAAAAACAGGGAAAGAAAGTGTTGTTTAATATATATTTATGTGAAAAGTTATACGATATCTGAAAGTTACTGATTCAGGATATATCGTGCAGAATAAAATAAAACATAAGTTGTTATAATTAAATAGAAAAGTCTTAGACAACAATTTATTCGCCTAAAGGAATGCTTTTAGTGTTGTTAAGATATAAGATAATTGTTAACAATGACGGGATGTTTTATGGTTTGTAGTATTATTTCACTGAGACTTTTCTTCTTGCTGGACTCGACGATGTTTTTTTACTCTAAGGAGTTGGTGACACTTCTATTGTTGGATAGGATAATAGATCTTTTTATATCTCTATGATAAATGCTTCGAAGCAGAAATTAATTATATTTTAGCTGCTTTGAGAAGAACATTATTTTTATTTTCTATTGTTGTTGCTATTGATCATTAACCCTTTTTCCTTTGGTTCTATTCAATTAGAGTTTTTGAGTGCTTAAAATATAGTTTACTAACAAGAAATTCAATTTTATGGAGTTATTCGCCGGAATTAATAATTCGAAGACAGCAGTAATAAATATTCCAATTGTAGAAATAATCTAGAAATGAAATCGTCCTACAGAATTTTCTCTCCACTTTATTTCAAATGAATTAAGCAAAATAGTTTTGCGTCCTTAGTAATGATGGTAAAAATGAACCAAGAAATATCAGCATAGTTTGCACAATTATGTTTAGTTTGAAAAAAGCAGTATAAAATTTATTAACTTTTCCCCCATTTTAATGTGTTTTTAATTATGCTCGGAAAATTTTGGCGTCTAAAATACAATTAATTTTGCCCATTATTACTTTGCTCTTTTAATTTTTTAAATAATAATTTTATTTTATTTTATGGAAGTAATGCAAAAATGAATTCATTTTACATTTTCCCTTCCAATTTATTTCAATTGAATTAAGTAAAGTATTTCTTAATTCAAATAATTGTAACAAATAATTGTAAGATTGGACTTAGAAATACCAACATGTTATGTTTAGTTTGGGAAGGTCGCATGAAATTTGTTAGTTTTGGAATTTCTCTGAGATTCTTTCCTTTTTTTACCTTTTAAAAACTTATTTCCTTTTTTTGTCTTATTTATAATATTGTTTGCCTGTAAATTCTTATGTATAACTTCAAATTAAAATATTTTATTCTTTATATCTTCGCGCATTTTTTATGAAGGGATATTTAGTATTATTTATGTTTTGAATATGAATTTTTGATGAAATTTCATATGATATGATGTTTTCTAGCTTAATGATTTACTCTGTTTTATCGACTTTTATCGAATAAAATAAATATTTTTTATTTACTTGCAGCCATAACTTCTTTTAATTTTTTTTCTTTACTTTCATTTAATGATTTTTAGTACATTAATTAAATCGCTTAGTAAATTTTCTACTACAAACCCTATACTGTATATTTGGGAAACACGAGGTGGATTTCTATAGTAAATAAAACCAAAAATAATTTGAATAAAATTATAGTTTTATTAAAAGCTGATAATTAATAGTGTGTAGAGATAAATTTCTATTTAAGGGAAACCAGAAGGGTAACCAAAGGTGGTTATTCTGCCTTGTTCTAAGGTAATCCCATAAATTGAAACGCCGCGACAGTATAGGCGGAAAATATGTATGAATTCTAAGAGCCATGACCGGTCACGGTACAACCCCTTTTGCAGTAGGTGTGTCCCGTCATCAGTAAGATGTGCTCACCAGGAAGCGAGAACCAATAACCATACTGGAAGCTTCGAATACCCAAATCTGAGATGTTCTCTCCCCCCCCCCCTCAGGAGCCGTTTAATAGTTATCATTCAACCATATATTTATCTTTTTATTACATTTTAAAATATCCAAAACATGGTAATCAATTTATTTCCAAATTCAGTGCTCACCAAATAATAATATTTATAATAATCAGGGTTTTGATTTTGCTTATAACAACTTTTGGTTATTTTGTGAAATTTGCGCTGTTAAGACAAAATTCTAAAGAAGTTCAAAATATATGCGTGATTGAATTTTCTGAAATTGTATCTACATGTTTTAATAGTTTAATGAAATTATAACAAAAGGATTTTGTTTTTTACATATGTATTCTAGTGGTAAGTAAAGAGTTATAATCTGAATCTGAAAGCAAATTCGTTATTCTAGTTTTGGTATTTAAATCAGCCAATACGGTTCCCCAGAGCTGGAGGTCAGTGCTTATTCGCTATGAAACTGGTATTTGACAGGAGGAATTCAAAACAGTACCCTGCGCCAGACAGTTAAACATCCAGTTTTAATTTGATTTGTGATATGAATGCACCATTTCGACGCTCCGTCATTGATTGATAAGAACGCTGAATAATTTCGAATCATAAATTGTGTCTAACGAACTAATCAACAGGATTTAAATTATTAGAATAATAGTAAAATTAAAATAATTTGTTAATTGAAATAAAAAAAAACTCAACGATACATTTGATAAATTGTAATAAAATAGTTATCTATGGAACAAGCACTTGATAAATAATATATAGAAAGAATTTTTTTCTTTTTTATACTTTCGAAAATTAAAAATAGTTTTGTAATATTTTAAATTAGCAATTAGTATAAAATTAAAATGATTTAAAAAAAACCTAGCGACTTTGATTGAAAGATTTAGTTATTAATATAATAATCAACTTATAATCAGAAATTACTTTAAAGAATTAATAAGCAAATTCTTTTTTAGATTGCATGTAATGAATGCTATGCATATTATACATTGCATCTGTAGCATTCTATGGAAAATATTTAAAATAATAAGGGACTTGACTTTAGTTAATTAAATGATGATAGGAACGCAGATGTTAAGATAAAATCTTCGTTATATTCCCATTAATGAAGATATAATTATGAAGATAAAATATTCCATTAATGAAGGTAATTTCAGAAGATTCATAAGACCATGTTCACATCTATAGAAAATTACACGAACTGTAGTATCACCATAATGCACCACACTTCAATTCTTTAGAAAAAATTCTTTAGAAATTCTTCTGAAATTCTTTAGAAAATTCACGTTAAATATCTTATGAAATAAGATTTATTTAAACAGTAATAAAGCTATATATTGATACATCGCACAACTGAAAGTTAGGTATGTCTGAAATAAATATTCAGCTTCTATTTCTTACTTTTTTTTCAAAGAAATTGAATAGAGGGAGTAATTTTGACTGGATATTTAATAAGGCTATATCGGATTTTCGGAAGTCCGTCAACATTTAGAAATTCAATAATTTACGGAATAATGTAGATAGATAAGCAAAAAATAGACACACATGCTTAAAATGACATGGGATAGTTTTGAAACCAAAGAAAAAAAAGTGCAAAATGAATGGTTTTTCATTTAATAACAATAACAATAATTAGCATAATCGATTCATTGTAAAAACTATGTTCTTTATAACAAATGCTCAGCTTGTTGACTCTCATTCGCCAACAATACCTGTAGTCGAGGAACAATATTGTGAATAATTCTGTACAGCATATATATAGGTGTGGTGAGAAATTGTTGTTCGAACTTGTCTTTTAGCATCCCTAATAATGTCGGACAATCGTGGTGAGGTAACCTCGTAACCATCGTCATGGAATGGGGTCTCTAAGATAGTTTTAGGATTTTCAGTAGTCCAAATTCTGCAGTTGTGGGAGTTGACAAATTCTTGGAAATGTGTGAAATTGATTACGTCAGTCCACATTACGTTAGATAAACTATCCACATTATGTTATCTCCACCCATTTTTTGCACTCTTTTTTTGTTTCAATAAAACCTTATGTTATTTCAAACATGTGTGTCAATTTTTATCTCTCTACCTACATTGTTCCGTGAATTATTGAATTTTCATATGTTAACTTTCAAATATTCTGTCACAAAATTTTGTCTTTTTTATTTCATGAATGAATTTTCAACAAATAAAAGTTCCCTTTCGTAAATTTTATAATGATTTATTTCTATCTTTGATTTTATTTTTGATGCAATATTCAATTTGCCATGTATTACATATATTGGAAGCTCAGTTTGAAAATGATATGCATTTAATACCTTCTATATATAATTATATTATGTTATATTAATGCATGAATATAACAATTTTCCATATTGACTCTTCTCAGGTGTATTTACATATCCTACACTTAAAACTTAAAAATGAATGTAGTCAATATCTAATAAATAGGCGTTTGATATCATTCAGTCGTATTAAAACAAATCAACGCGAACTAGTTCCTAAATTTCAATTTTAGATAAATTTTATAAAGAAATCTAAGATCAGTTAAAATGACCTATTCGTTAATTCCAGCTTTAAATAATCACTAGTATCACAAAAGTAAAAATTAAATTATTTTAGAAATTTAAAATGAATAAAGTCAATAGCCAACAAGTTGGCGCATGGTATTACATCAGATGTATCAAAAGAAATCGTCATGAATTACAACCAAAACAGCTTATTATTTCATCTAAATTTTATCAAGAAATCAGTTAAAATGACGAGTTCGTTAGTTCTAAATTTAAATGATTGCTTGAAAAAAAATAAAAACTAAATTATTTAAGAACTTAAAACTGAACATAGTCAATAAGCAACAAACTGCAGCATCACATCAATTATATCGAAAGAAATCGTTATGAAATACATTCGATACAGTTTACTATTTCATGTAAGTTTTATCAAGAAATCTGAAATAAGTTAAAATGACTGATTCGCTATTCAGTAGACAAAAGTAAAAATTAAATTATTTAATCCGCAATTCATTACTGATTTTTCCAAAGCCTAAAAAATGTTTTTACAATTCTCAAAGACGTCGATAAGAACTCTGATGACATTTTCTTTTCCCACCCCTTTCTTTAATCTTTAGGGAATGCAATAAAAATCACGTAATAAAAACGCAGCTAGCATGATACACAGAAATATATGAGAGATCTCATTTATTTTCGTTACAAGTGTAGATTTTCCCTCTGCTAGTTATTATCGTATCTTTCATACTTCTTTACCATTTAATAGCGTTTGGGAGTTTGATTACAGTTCTTGGCGGCGAAAAAGCAAAAACTAAGCAAAAATGAGTTATCTTCCATCAGCTTGTTTGGTTAATATCAAATGTTTGAGAAAATGTTTCGTCACGTAGCTTTGGAACGTGACGATGAAGAATCCAGGAAGAAGGGAATAATGACATTTTTATTTCTATATTTTATGAAGTCATGAGGATATTAGAAAATAAATGAATAAAACAAAGTGAAGGTTATTCGAACCTGTAGTTAGAAACATGATAATGCTTCATGATTGATTTGTGTGCCATTATATTATTTTGTAAATGTTACATTTAATTGAAACAGTGACAGCTGACGTTTGAATTTGGCTTTTGAGACTGATGCTGCCAGACGTTTTGTTTCTAATTGATGTAAAAGTGTAACGAAGCTTAAAAATTAAATGACATTTTTATAAATAATTCGCACATTATTTGAGGTATTATTTTTTTTAAAAAAAATTAATGAATGTAATTGATTTTCTGACTTGAGCATTTTGACTGGTTGGGGGTCTACTAAAAAAATTGGACCAATTTTTAATTTTCTCGGAATGGGTCAAAAATCAGTTTTTTTTGCAAATAAACAATATGTTTTTCAATTTCTCTGAATCGAAAAAAGCATGAGCTGTTGACGTTGTTACCACTTGTCACATATGTTTACTGTAAATGGCAATTAGAAATATTTCTTTGAAGTTTATTTTTATTAAATAATAAAATGGATACTGAACGGATAAATAATAGAGTATATAATTATTTTTTTTCCTTTTAAGATATGAAGCATAATAGAAAAAAATAGAATATTATTAGTATCATCATTTTCATATACAAAACAAATCAGGAAAAGTTTAACAATCCTTTCTTATAAGTTGGAATATTTTAAACACAACAAAATAAGTATCCTTCTCCAATTCAAAACTGATACAAAACCAAAAATAAATTTGAGTTAGAGAAAAAAAGCATAAAAATGGATTTTTCTTTTTAATTTCGAAGCATATTAGTTTGTTAGATATAAACTTATTTTTATCATTATCGGTCTTGATCAATGCCACATTTGTAAATTAAGATAGACATTCAAGACCAGCAGTCTATGAAGCACAATTTCCCAAATTTTCTGAAAACCGATTAAAGCATCATTACTATTAAGGAAAAGTAAATAAAAAAAAATCTTTTTCGCCTCGAGCTTTTCGATACCGGATTAAAAGCTTAAGGAAAAGTAACGACCTAGCCGGAAACGAGTTTCAAGAACGTTCGTTTTCTCTATTCCCAGGATTTTTCTTATTTCTGTTGACTTAAAACTCCTCGGCGAAGTGGTCGAAAACTCCTTCAAGAAGTGGGAGAACTCCTCCTCTTCTTCTTATTCTCGGAGCTACTCTCCTTCTTTTTGCTGCTTTTTTTAGTGTGTACTAACTTATTTGCAGTATTACCCAGTAGGAACGCAACATTTGGAAATAATGTTAAAATTGATTTATTTTGTGGTTCAAGCTCAATCCATTAAGTCACCCAAAAGCAGAAGCCTTAGAAAACGAAGGAACAATTTCCCTGAAGGGAGAACATTCTTAATGAAATGTGTTCTCGAGTCTGAAACTGTTTCCAAAAAAGAAAAATTTTTTGGAAATGTTTTCTTTCAAAAAGAGTAAGTTAGAATTCACTGTTTTCTACCTCCATGCTTTATTTCATTTTGTGTAGCTGCTTGCAGAAACGTGACCCTTTGAACAAGATGGAATGTTTTTGGTCAACCAAAAGTTGCTTTTGTTACACTTCTTTCGTGATTGTAATTTTAAAGAGTATGAATGGGAACAATGTGAGAGAAAAAAAAATCCATTTTATGTAACGCATTTATTTATATTCTTTATTTTGCCATATAAAATGAAATTTATATAAAGAACACTCATTGTCGAAAAGAATGTCTCATTTATTATGCTGTGTTTAGAAACTGCTCAAAATGAAGTGATCTAAAATTGAATTTAAGTCAGAATTTCTATTAAGAAATTCATGTGAATATTAAATTGAAAATAAAAGAAGTATTCATTAAAATTAACCTTTATTATTAAAAAACATTTTATAAAAGTGTATAAAATTCTTAAGGTTGTATTTGCTGGATGAAATAAAAGCAAAGTAAACTTTAAATTTATGATTTGTAAATCCTAAACTTGCTTAAAAATGTGATTATTTAACGAAGACACTTAAATACAAAAAAATATACAGTTTGTATGTAATACTTCATATTATAAAATTATACAGTTTAAATATCATATACAGCTGATAGAACACTTAAAATAATAAGTTTATCGCATTTTATAAAACTATTATGCGTATAATGCATTTTTCTGTTTAATTAATTGCAATATAAATATTTGATTCTTAAAATTCGTGGAGAACACCTTAACTTATTTATCTATAAACTAGCATAAAACAGAATTTCAAAAGTAAGATTAAATATGAAATTTTAGTGATTATAATCGTTATAATTCAAAGATTTGACACATAAACGACAACCATCTTAGAAATTTTGCTTTCTAAACATATATTGCATTAAAACAATGTCTTGAATTAAAATGCACAGAAGAAATGAATTGTAATTTTTAACGGGTTAATTTTCTAAAATTTATTTTTGTATTTTCCAAAAATTTTATACTAGTTTTTAGTTTTATCTGGCTTTTTTCTTCCATTTTCTAAAGTTTTTCTGTAAAATAATCCATGCATGAGAATTTATTTCTGAAGAAATCTTCATGCAATTGACGTATTCGATATGCTTTCACGGTAGTAAGGTCTCATCCACGGAACCAGAAGGTTTCAGGTTCGAGACCCGATTCCACAGAAGAACCGTCCTGTAAGCGTGCCTGGTGCACTCCAAATATGTCGGGTCCAAGCGCCCTCCCTTTGATGTGGTGTGGAAGCTTAGAGAAGGGGTGCCATCTCAGGTGTCATCCTCGTCGTCTGACAGCGGTTCAAAATTACGTTATCCATGCCAAAATAGCCCTAGTGTTGCATTAAAACGAAATGTTGATACAACTAAACTATAAGGCTTTCAAAAATTCATCTAATGTCAACTATAATGACGTCATTTATCTATTAAAACTAAGATTTTATTTCGAATTAAATAAGAATTAATATTTATGATAGCCACACAAAGGTATTTAAGCGAAGTTAATCTAAATAATTGGAGTTTTTATGACAGTCTCAAAAATATATTTTAAATACATAATAAATTTTTGAAAGGCATTTATATTTAATTTATAGAATTAAATGTTCTTATTATATTTCTAAAATAAATTAAAAATACATTACATCGATTTATGAAAACATTAAATTGCAGCGCTTCTTTTATAAAGCGAAAAATTGGTATTTCAGACACATATCTTGCAAAATTAGATTCCAAGGAAGAATTTTTTTTTCTGTCGAAATTGCTACTTTGATTCTTCCTGTAATTTTGATCCATGGTGTAAATGTTTCAAAATGAGTAATACTTTTATCTAACTTGATTTGTTTTATTTTTGTAAAAATGAAATCTTGTTGTATTTGTTTTACTACCCTCCTGATGTTCTAGATTTTTGAAATTTTGTACACTCATGTATTATAATAATATACTATTTTAAAATTTTCGATACATTAATTAATATTTCTGAAGCATTAGATAATCTAAAATAAATTTGGGCTCCATATTAATGGAAACATCTAACAGTGAATTTGTGAAAAAACTGATATAAAGTATTTAATTATATTTATAATAATGAATTATAAATGGAACGAAAAAGTAGGAATTAATTAAAATGAGGAATCATACATTTTAAAGAAATTAATAAAAGTTGTTATAAAAGATTTCCTATTTCAATCTTTATATAATATAATAATTTTATGCAGTTTGCATCTTATCCAAATTAATAAATAACCGTATGAAATTAAAGCGAAAAATATTTTGTTATATAAGACATGGAAATATTGTTAATATGTTAAGAAATATTAACTTAATGTTAACTTATTGTTAATATGTTAAGAAATATCAACTTTCTTAAACATATTGTTTATATGTTTAAGAAATGTAAGAAATGTTTAAGAAATGTTATTTACTTGTTAATTTCCATAAAATGATGGATTGGTGAGAAAAATGTAAAGTTAACTGAATTTCCCAATATTTCAGGATAATATTTACAGCTTTAGATACTTCAAGAAAAAATATTTAATAAATTACAGTAGATCATCTTTTGCATATTGAAGCAAAAGAAAACCAGCGGTTGCTTGGCCTACTACTTACATTATGGGAGATTTAAATAATTTATATGTAGCATCCGGGGCTAAATTATAGGCGACATAAATTGAAACAATATCCATTCTTAAAAGGTGGGAATAATTCCATCTGGGCAAATACGGATAATGGACAAAGCAGGTAGAAAAGCAAAATGACCGCCATTTTGTTATTTTTCTTCAGTCCTTCAGAAAAGTCTCGAAAAAAGAAACCAGAAACTCACAGCCGGTTTGTTTCTCATGAGACTCAAGCATTTCAGTGAATAAAATGGATGTTTATTTAGGGTTAAGACGCAATAAAACGGATATTTATTCAACGCTTAGAAGACCGATTTTAATTTTTTTGGTGTAAAGACTAATTTTTTTAACTCATTTCCAGCTTACGTAGTTACTCTTCTAAAGCAGTTATTATTTAAAGAATAGAGGAAATGAAGCTTGAATGCAATTTTCGTTTTCCTTGATATTTTTTTGAAATTTTTATCAGCGGTATGTGTATGTGCAAAAATTAAAAATATATTCTTAAACACATTTATTCAAAAATGTAGTATATAATTGTGTTTTTTTGCTTCATCTTTTATTAAATAGTATTGTTATAAATGCAAAGGAACACAAATTAATAAACACAAATTAAAATCAAATTAATTTGTGTTTAAAGTTCGGTAAAATAGATGACTTTAAAAGTTTCGATACTTGGGAGACCAAGCTTTTCTTTTATATATAAAATTGTTTTTTTTCGGAGAAAATATTTAGATACGGTAATGCTACTTGTACGACAAGTTGATTGGTTAACACAATAATTGCATTGTTGCTATTGGATGCGAACCGAACATATTTCGTATTCGGATAATGGCATGTAGCGCCATCTGGCAAAATTTTGTGGTACCACTATGTTATCATCCTATGGCAATAATGCAAGTACTACAAAAGCGCAGATACTGCTCTAGAAATGTGTGACGATTAGACAGTATCTTTAAAAACAGTTTTTAAAAATTCCGTAGGTACATTTTTAATTGACATTATTATTTTTTTGTTATAAAAGAAAAAGAAAGAAAATAATTTGTTGATCTCCATGACGATTAAGATGTTTTAAAACATAGCCCATAAAAATACGTAGAAATGATTATTAACAAATAATTGAAAAAATGGAAAAAAAAAAAATCTTTTTTGCTGATGATATTTTGATACATTTCTATAGAGGTAAAAACAATAATCTGCTGCATGATTAGATACGACAAATAGACAGTATTTTTAAATAAAGTTTTAAAAAATTCCGTGGATAATTTTTTATTGAATTTACTCTAAATCTGTATCATTACAAATATAAGGAATAAGAAATTGTTCTACAAAAGGACCTATATTTTAGGTGTTTTTAAATATATGAAGTGTAAACGTACACATGAAGTGTAACACAAGTAAACATATATGAAATATAAACATGAAGGATCGATAATGTCCAAGTTATTCAATAGCTGAAAGAAATCCTTTTTGTTGATACTGTTTCGAAAATGTATGGAGAAAACCATTGTTCGTTGCGCTCATATACATAAAACTTGAGCAGTGTCCTCAAATAAATTTATTATAACTTTCGAACATAATTCTTTCTTGACTTTTTTAAAAAATTTGCAATCTGTTATCTAAAAAAGAAATGTATTTAAAGGACGATGCCTTTTGTTAGGTATTCAGAAATATATATACAACATAAAGTTTCGCTCTACATGTAGAATTTACTATACCCAAAATATTCAATAAAGGAAAAGAAATAATTTTTTAATGATATTTCGAAAATTTGTGTGTAAAATCATCAATTTTTGATGGTATATGCATGACAAATAAGAGCATGCTTAAATAAATTTGTTTCGTAGTTCTGTATATTATTACTATTAGTTGAAGTTTTTAGTAATATATATTACTATAAATGCAAAGAAAACAATGTACTCAGTTGTAGTAAATAAGTGTATATTTGATATTTTATATATTTTTTGTTATTATTATTATTGTTTTAATTATTTAATTTGAATGCCCTTAAAGCGAAAATTAAATTTACTATTTCTAGAATTTATAATATGAGAGTCAATCATTTTCTTACATATTCTTTTTTTCAAATAATTAAACTTACAATAATTTCGCATTCTTTACAATTGTAAAAATGATTTAAAATTGAAATAAAAAGAAATTAAGCAATACGACAGGCAATATTTTCTGCATGTTTTAATTTTCTAATATTTAACTATACCACTGTAGCATTTTTTTAAAAAAAATTTCAATACTTTTAAAATGAGAGTTTAGCAGAAATAAAATTTAATAACATGTTGTTTCATTTGAATTATTTCTGTCTATAAATTAATTTGTTTTTATATTTAAAATTCCGAGTAATTCACCGGGATAATCCTTTAACAAAATTTTAACCTTATCTTGCAGAATTCTATCATTTAAATTTTCTGCATTCACTGTTTTTAAAGTCCAAAAAATCAAATCCTTTAACTTTTGTCAAAACTTTTTTTGTATCATTTAATTTCCCCCAAAACGTCAGTTGCACTGTCTCATTAATCTTAGCTTACAGCAAGTTCAGAAACCTGAGATCCCTCTAAATTAAACTTAATGAGCACGCTTTTTAATTTGGTTGCCACAGCCGACGCAGAGTTCGATCGTTTCCTATCTTTCCTAATTCTTCTTGCTTTTTTCCGCAGCAAACCGATAATCGCAAGCTTTTGTTTTAGATATTCCGGTCACTAAACCCTTAAAGGAGTAAAAGCGGTGAAAAATAGCTTTTCTCTCTTGAAACTCTCTCTAATTGTGAGTTATATTTAGGATTTGCATTCATATTTAGATATTTTGTTTTCAGAATAGAGTTGATTTAACTCAGTGGCAATAAAGTATTTTTATTACTAGCATTTTATTTTATACCTATACATTGTATATTTCTTTTTCAAAATAGTGGTATTAAGTACCAGTACTTTGTTTAGTGCTTACGTAAATGATAAACATGGTATGAATATGCAAATAAATAAAAGAAGATCACCAAATTTTTGAATCAAAAATTCAATTCTCCACAATCTCAGTTTTACAAGCAAAATGCAGATAAAGGTGATTTATCCAATGCTTGTATTTATATTAAATAGTGTATATAAGAGGATTCGGATATGAATTGAATTGTTTAATCCTATACAACTTGTATCGAAGCAATGACTGCACCAGATTAAGTTAATGATGCATACCAGCTATGGTATTTGTACGAATTTGTAAATATTATCGGAGATGATACTAACCTTTGTCTTTTCAACGTTAATATAACCTCCAAAAAAATGTATTTACTGATATTTTTAATGGAGATGAATTGAAGTTATATAAATGCTTTTGGTGACTTGTCAATCAAAGTGTATGTCCTGGAAAATACAAGAATTATGGCGATACCCATACTAGGAGAGGAGATCTGAAGGTCTTTTTTGATAAAGAAAAAGTATATATAAAAGAAAAAGTACTCATATGAGGAATTATTTTTCTCTTTAGAGTTTTGAAGAAGAGTGAACCCTCCAGTTGTTATAGACTAATTACTGTCGTGGTGCGCTGTTATTTAATTAGCAATTTTTTCAATGCTAGTTTGCTGCTAGTATCTTCGTGTGTTGTATTTATTGCACATTTCGACTTTGTATTTGCCACCTGTACTTTACGTTTATCGGAACATTCATAGAATAAACCGGTCTCTAACGATTTTTCTAACTGTATAACCATCGAATGATTTCAGTATCAATATTAGCATGGGTTTTTCCCCCAATTATATATTTTTTCATACTTCTTTCACAATATTATGATGCTATTCATAGTTTTTTTTAACTTAAAAAATTATCTTAAATAAAAGCAATTTATTCATTGGTTCTATAGATACAAAATCGTGGAAAAGTCGAGAAAATACTAAAAGAAAATTTACGCTTAAATCGAATAACTGAAAGCTATTCAACTTCAATTGTAAAGCAATGGCTATAAAAGAATAAATTAGTCCGAAAATATATAATAATTCTGCACATGATCAAAAATTATTTTGTTAAGTGTTATTATTACGTTTGGTCTTGATTTGTATTTATTTCCCTCCTTTTGTCTTTATTTATTTTTTCTTATTTTTCTTATTTTTTGTCATATTTAATTTTTTTTATATGAATATTTATTTCTTTTGAGAAAACGAATATATAAAAGAATTAACTTTATTTTCTCATATCTGTTTTATCTATAATATTATTTAGAAATTGAGATTTCTATTTTCAGTTGTCAGTGGAATTTTGTGTATAGTGATATGTATGTCTATCTATGTATTGATATATATGTATTTATAAATGTGTTTGTATGAGAATCCATCTATCTATCTATCTATCTATATATATATATATATATGTTCGTGATTTTTTTTTGTTCATTTTCATTCATCTCTTTTTTTTGTTTTTCATTGCCTTTTAACACCTGTTAAGGAATTATTTTATAATGCAGCTAATTAAAATAATTATTATACTTATTTCTCTAAGCGTCGTATTGTACAAGAAGAAATTATTTCATGAAAGCAAGAAATGGCGCCATTGTTAAAGAAATTATTTCATGAAATATTTAGTAATATTCATTAAATTTTATTTGTAAACTTTGTAAAAACGATCAAAAAAATTTTGATCCATTTTTTGATCAAAGGATCAATTTTTTTGAACTAGTAAAAACGATCAAACAATTCAAGCGCATTATTTTTCGCTATTAATATTTAAAAATTGTCACTTTCATACATTAAATAAATTTTAAATTTCACTTAATTTTAATATTTATAATTCACATCATTTGATACATGGTAATTAGAAAAGCTCGATCTGAGATTAAGTACACTAAAAACTAAATTTATAATTTTTAAATTTAAAAATTAATGTAAATTTCTTTTCATTAATTTTAATTTTAAAAATTAAATTTAAAAATTTAAATATTGCAATATATAAAATTAGAATTTCATATCTGTAAGATTCCTCAATTACCTCTTCTACTATTTAGAAATAAGTTCTTAACTAAACATTATGACAATATATTGTATTATTAACTTAATTTTTCTTACAATTGACTTTTGAAGACCTATTTTAAAACTAACTTTTGTCCAAATTTTTTGTTTCATTTAATTTAATTTCTCCACACATCAGTGGACCAGTTCCATTAATCTTAGCTTTCAGAAAGTTCAGAAACCTGAGATCCCTCTAAATTAAACTTAATGAGCAAGTCTCTTAATTTGGTTGCCGCGGTTGACGCAGCATTCGATCGTTTCCTATCTTTGAATTGCCTCGACTAAATTCTTCTTGCTTATTCCGGTGCAAACCAATAATCGAACACTTTTGTTTTAGGAATTCCGGTCACCGATCCGTGAAAGGAGTAAAAGCAGTGAAAAATCGTTGCTTTTCAGCGGGGTCCTTTTGAATTGTGACTTCACATTTACTATTCATGGCAATGGCTGGAATCGGTATAGATGATTGGGTTTTGTTTAAAACATTGAATCGGTTGGGCGTTGTGGTTTCGAAATCTCTTCTAGTTCTTCATTCTTTATAAAACCATTTTTATAAAATAAATCTCCTATTTTAACTTTTATTTAGAATGAATTGTAGATATTGTAAAAATGGTATTGATAATAGAATTTTCATTCGCTTATTAATTTTTGAATAATTTTAGTGATCTCAATTAAATAATGATTGCTTACACGTGGCGCCTTCTGGTAATGAATTTGAGAAAAAATTACTCACATAGAGTTGAATTTATTCTGTAAATCATTTAGATGAAAAATTATCAGGACATTTTTACGAGACTTTGCATATAAGTTAACAAATAAATAAATTCAATAGCTTTATACTGAAAAGTGAAAATTCACTTGACATTAATGTTAAATTATATATCAAATTTTCTCGACTTAACATTTTAGTTTAAGAAATCATTGTGGAATCTTTTCTCATATCCATTCAGCGATTTTGGATAGTTGATGTTTTTCAATATATTTTTTTTTGTGTTTCAGATGTTTCACTTAATTATCTTTTAATTATCATGCTGCATCGTTTTTCAAATATAATAATGTTGCTTATAGAATTAATTCAGATAGTTTTACCCCTTCTTTTTCCTAATCTTTTAATACTTCATTAAAAGTAATAGCTCTAAGAATCTAAATTTTTGTTTCAAACATTCGAAATAAGGAAAATGCAAGTGTGATACTTCTGAAAATTAAGCATGAATGTAAGTTTAAATTGGATTTTCACCGTTTTCTTGTTTAATTTTGGCAAGAATTTAATTGTAATTTAAAAGTATGTTTGTTTGCTTTCAGGAAGCTAGCAATCAATATTTAAATTATAATTTAACTGAATAAGTAATATTTTCGGTTTGATGGAAGTATAAGTAAAGAGATGATACCTATTTTATGAATTTTAACAATATAAATTTATTTTGGCTGTATGAAAATTTGATTTTGACTTTTTACATCTTTTCTTATAATTTCTTTTTCATCCTACTCTGTCTATTTTTTTTCTCGTCTTCTCTTCTGAATTTTGGGTATATTTCCTTATGCATAAAAAAAAAAAAAAAAAAAAAAAAACTGGAAACCTTAAATTCTATGTATTGTTTGTTTACAAATTACATTTTATTATTAAACGAAACTTATGTAGCAAGGCTGACGAGATGGCGCTTGACCTTCGACCTCAGACAGACGAGTACATTTGCTAAGAGGGGTGAAAGTGCGACACAGAAATAAACAACAATGACAGAGTTCTAATATGTAAGAATGTGTTGAACTCAAAGCACTTTTTGCAGACTTTTCATTATTTATGCATCTTTAATCACCTATTATGAAAGAATGGAATGCATCTGAAAGAACGGAAGGCAAGATCTGACAAACTTTAAATCACTCCCACCCCCTAATTCATGAAAATGGACTCGTCTGATAACATGCAATTCTTACGCCATAATCACAACCAGTTAGAGTCATGATATAATATCAGATGATAATTTAAATTTTCAGCAAATAAATATTAAAATATATGATTGCTTGAAACCAAATGAGTTTACTTATATTCTGTTAAAAGCATTAGATGATTGCAGGCAGCCGTTGTATAATTACTCAAATAAAATTTTTGTCATTGATAATTTTTTATAGACAGTACTGACAGAAATGTCATAGTTAAAATATATTTGCCAGTGATGTCAATTTTTTTCGAATTAATAAATTTTCACTTAGTCTTTGATGAAAATAATCGAGCAAGCAAATGTAACAACATTTGGAAACAAAGCCGATTTTCACAAGCAAAAACAATTTACAATTTCTTCCATTGTGGTCTCGCAGACATAGCGGTAGCAGTTAATACTACCCCCCCCCCCCACAACTCACATCTTTGCATTGTTTTCATCGAAAGCGACTTTTTTGTAATTATATTTAGATTTACTAGAGAATATATGCCATTACGTTTTTTCAGACACAATACTTATCTTTTTACATTAATAGTTGAATGAGTTTTTGTGTTAAAATTGCCTTTTATCTTTATTAACGTCCGCTACGATCGTGAGCATTCCTCTAATGTCTTAATTCCATTAACAGTAATTACGATCAATGGTTGCCTCTAAGCTATTAATATCCGAAAGAACACTACTGTGCCTCTCAAAGAGCGGGTGCCATATTAGGTCACAAAACTTTTAAAAAAACAAGACCTTGATTTGATTTCGTGGAATAATTATTTTCGTCGTTTTAGTTTTCAGTTTTTTTTAAAACTAGGACGCAAAAAGTTTTTATTTTTAAGAGGATAGTTTAAATGAAAATATCTGAAATTATGGTTTTAATGCCGTACTTAAGTTTTCCGAGTAATTTTGGAAAGGAACTTTGATTCTTGAAATAATAATCTCAGATAATATTTTTAACCTTTTGAAAATAGCAACTAAAAATCTAACTTCAAAGGTTTAGAATTTAATTAATATAGTAGAATTTTTTTATTGAAATTTGAATGTTATAATGGAAATTTTGCAAGTATATGAGAGAAAGAAACAGCTTGGTACATTGAAAATTACATTTATTTTAAATTTCTTAGAGTTAAGTTTTTAAAGAAAAAAAAATATTAAACAGCTTTAACAATATCAAATATTTTGTAAAATTTTTAATGAAATCTTTATGGTATTATATAGCATTGAGAATATTAACATGGTAAAGGTGGTAAAAATATTGCTAGGTATCTTTGTGTTAATGGAAATATTAAGCTTTATATTTCTTTTAACAAATTATTTTTCTAATGTTGCCGTTTCCAATTAACGACATTCTCTACTAGACTTTGACTGTGAACGACATTTTCATGTCATTTATTGTCCGTATAGAAAATTTATAATAAAGCTTTCCAATCTATACATTGAATTCCAATTCAATGTATTCATTGTTCATTCAAATCTATACGTTTTGCAATTTTTTGCTTTTTTACAATATTTCTCGATTTCTAATTTCTTAAGGCAAAAAGAGCTGTTATTTATAATTCTAATTATATAAAAATTTATATGTTTATAACCAAAATTATAGAAGTTTAGCTGTACTGAACTTGTAATATTTATTGGATTAGAATTTATCATTATGAAGACATAATTATTTTTAAGGATACGGTGCATATACAAAACAATGCTTATTTGCATAAACTTTAATTTTGATAAATCTGTTTTTTAATGGTCAATTCATTTGCATGTGACACAAAAACATATTTATTTCAAATCTTTTTCCAATCCATTGTCATAATAAATTTTTTTAATTTTATCCAATGACCCAATTTTTAATAATGATTTAAAATCATATCAATAATTGAAATTTCATTATTATTATTTAAAAAGTTATCAATATTTAAATTTCAATTATTTGAATGTAGAACCACATTTAAAAGTTTAATTATCTCTGAAGAAATTAGAACTATTTAAATATAATGCAAAAATTTGATATTCAATTGCATTTAAAAAGTAATTGAAATATTTAAAATTTCAAGTGTATCTTAACGATAATTTTTAAACATATTAATTGTTTTAGAGAATACTCATTATCGATAATTTTACTTTTATTTGAATGAAGAAATGCAATGATAATTTTGAAAAATGATTTATTCTTTTTTATTTTCTAGCGAAAAAACCTTTCTATATAAAGTGCTAGGACTTTTTTTAAGTCCCATTTTTAAAATTAATAATATATTTGTTAGTTTATAACCAACATAACAACTTATAATATTAGTAAATGCTAAGAAAGTTTAGGCAATTTTAAAAGAGTGTAAACATTCAAAATTTCAATGGTAGAATGGATTTACCGATCCGTAAAATTGAGCAAACTTCTGACAAAAATGTATTAAAAAAATTCGCATTTATATTCATGCATTTTTTAAAATTAATTTTCAATAAAGTAATAATTCATTAGAAGAAAATTTGCATTGTTGTATTTGTGGTTTAACATAGGAAAATAGTTGAATTTACCAACTAATTATTTCTTTCATATTTTTCTTTTCAAAATGCTGATTTGTTGTTCAAAGTTTCAAATGTTCAAATGTTTCAAAGATGTTGCCAGAGGATATATACAAATAAGAAGATTTTAGATGACAAAATTGTAGCCCTCTTATTCCAAAGCCAAACTCTGCCCTGATGTCATTAAATCTTTCTAAATTTGGATCTGTTGATTTAATTTAATTTTTTTTAATTGACATAACAGAAGAAGATTTAATTTTTCAAGTCATCGATCAAAGAAAAATAGAAAAAGAAGGAACAATAATAGGTTCTATTATCTCTTCTAATATCTGAAAAGCTGATTCAAGTAAATTAATTACGTACTTTACGTTCATTGAAGATCTTCAAAGAATTCATGTTACCCTCTTGGCCAAAAGCCAAAAGTTTACATGAAGTCGTTGACCCCTTTTAAATTTTGAATCCTATACTTTGTTTTTATTTAGTAAATTGGCACATAAGAAATAGACTTGCATTTGCAACTAATTAAAAAAAGAAAAAGAAGAGATCATAGTCTCTTTGCGCTGATATCTATATAATTAATCAACTGGATTTAATTTTAATCAAAATATTTCTGATAAATCCTTTGGAATTCGTAAACCTGAAATCCCTCAAAGCATATATTTCGCGCTGAAAACTGTGAGACCTTTAAATTTTACATCTTAAAATTTTATTACAAGTTTATTTTTTAATTTGGCACAGCAGGCATCAGATGTAGGTTTTTTTTTATCATGTCACTGACTAAAACAAAATAAGGAGAAAAGAGATTATAAGCTCTTTCTATAAATATTCCCATAATTGTTGCAAGTAAATTAATCATTTGGACTTCATAAGTTCTCTTAAAATTATTTAAGATGAGCCGTGTCTCGAAAGAATGGTCCTCTAGTAAGGAAACCAAAATTGTTCATGAGACAGCTGAGCCTTTTTAGATATTGGATCCTGTGATTTTAAATTTTAAATTTATTTCAATGTACATCAGGAATAGATTTGTTTTGTCATACCAGTATTTAGAGCAGAGTTTCCTTGAAAAAGATAATACATTCTTTCATATAATACGAATTAAAATTAATCAACAATTCTTTTCGATATACCTAATACTCATCTATACAGATACTTAATTCAGATTAAAATGTCTTGAAATGTAGTAAGATGATTCCCTTTTCTAAGGCAACAAAAATATTTTAAAACAATGGTATTTTCATAACTTGTGAGGTATTGTTAATTTACTTCCAACTTAGTAATTTATAAGGTTCTCGAGGGCCAAATATTTATTTCTTGGACCTTTCCTTCGTGTAGCTGAAAACCTGCAAAGAGAAAATAATTTCTCCGTTATGTTACACATAGAGGACTAGCCTCGCGTAAAACCTTTCACGAAGCTCGCAAATTAACTGTCAACGCTTAAATTGTTGCTGCTTCGTTATTAGATTAAACTAGAGAGGCAGAAATTCTTCCGTAAAATTGTATCGCGAATTAATGCGGGACCTAATAAATAAGCAGAACAATGTTTTGATTATTTTAATTGTATTCAGCTGCGTATTTTAATGAATAAAATGAAAGGCATGCTCTCTGAGGAAGGTATTTTGCAAAATAATTATCATTTTTGTTTTAGAATGCATTGCTCCAAGGGATTAAAAGCATTTTATGATTTCTTTTATTAATTCAATTCATTCGTTCGTAATTTTCAGAGTCTTGTTTGTAATTACACCGTACTTATGTAATTGGATAACTTTCTTATATTTAATTCATTTTCTGGATTATGTTGCATCACAGAAAGAAATCACGAACAGTTTACGATTAGAACATTGTCTGATTAGATAATAAAACAAATACATCTAATAAGTAATTTCTTATGTAAATTCAATAATTCCATCCTTTATTATAATCCATTTGTATGAACTGTTATGAAAATAAATGAATTTATATAATATACTAGAAATATTAGCTGAAATGATTGTTATGATCATATGTTTTCTATACTATTTGATAGTTTACTTCCATTTAATATATATTAGATGCATGAGATTATATATGTTATCCAATATTATCTCATATTATACGGTTTGGTAATTGTTTCGTGCTTATATAATTAATTAACTTTCTCATATTTAATACATTTTCTAGATTAAACAGTTTTGTGGTACCGCAAAATGAAGAAATAATGAATTAAGGAGCTTAATATGTTCTCTAAATATATAAAATAAAGCATGAAATAATATGCTCGAAAGAATAAGTAATTATATAAAAATAACATATAAAATACTTTCTAATTTCGAAGCTCAGAAATTATTACCAACTTTTATAGATAGATATTCGAGGTTAGTATATATTATACCCTTACTGCAACTGATTTATAATTTTATACTGTTTTTTAATTGAATTTTATTTTTTATTTGGTTAACCTTAATTTCTGTAGTTAATTATGGAAAATTTGAGTTTTCGCAGTGATTTTGTATTTTGCACCTTTTATATTTCATTCAAAATTGTTATTTTATTCACTTTTAAAAGTATTGTTTCTAAATAAAAAAAAGTGTTGAAATAAAATGTAACCAAATATATCACTATATATCTAAATATCTATTAAATTTTTGTCTTGAATTCAAAATATATTAAGGATTATAAGATTGCTGACCATACTTAAAACAGAAAATATATACATAAAATTAAACTTTCAGAGATACCAATCAAAAGCCTATCTCAAAGATTCGAATTTTTCTAAAAAGAAAAAAAAGAAAAAAAAAACAAACTTTTGTTTAGTTATAGTTAAACTCATATTCAAATATGAAAACAGCTTTCTTAATCGTATTAAATAATTTAATTTTTGGTAATACATTTTTTGCATTTAAGAAAATTCATTGTTTTCCTTCTAAGATTTCTGGATGATTGCAAAAAGCAGTTTGATATAAAATACATAAAGAAATCTATAAATTAATCCACGAATAAAAACTTAACACGTATGTTAAATCCATTCTTATTATGATACATAATTCAACGAAGAATGTAATTGTTTGTTGCAAGCACATCTTAAAGAAATAAAATTTGGAGTTAAACTGGTAATCTAATAATTGTCACAATTTTTTTTTAAATTTATAGCTGTATAAATAGAAACTAAACAAATTCAGTTGAACATGGGACTTTAGATAAAATCTATTGATTCAATTAAAGAACTGATGGCAGCTCACAACTAATGTTGTGTTGTTGCTGACGATAAAAAAATAATTTAGATTAAAAAAAAGATAATAAATTTTCCTTATGAAATAATCTTTTAAAAGTTGTAATGTCTTTTCAAAAAGATTTACAAAATTAATTTTAGGTACTCTTTCAATATTTTATAACTCAATAATTGAGTGCTTAATTCAAATTAAGTTATCTTTGTAGTTTCCACTTAGTCTTTAAAAGAAAGAGGAAATTAAATTTTGTTCTATATGACTTCTTACTTCAATCTTGTTTCCATTGTATTTTAGTTGCTTTTGACTTCATTCAACCAATAGACATTTCAGGCATTCGGAAATATCATCAAAATGTCTTACTTTAAAATACAATTTTCGCTAACGAAAAATGTCTAGAAAAGATGAATTAGTGATGAACGGAAAAAATATTGCTGTTCAGAATATTCAGAATTTATTAATTCAAGACCATTTTTAAATAGGTTATCATTCGCTGCAGATCATGTTGGATTTTGCCATACAAATTAGGTAGTTTTTATGAAACTCCAGACCTATTTTGACATCCTTTCCTTCTATGCTGCGATATCCGATTGATATGCTGACATTCATTATATTGCTAAATACAAAAGATTAATTATGTAATGTAAAAGATTCATAAAAAATATTTTATGAATTTTTAATGTTTTACAACTTTATATATAATGTACAATATAAAAATTTTTTCTATTCCTTTCTGTACCAATATGCGTTTATTCTAGAGGGTTCTTTATTGTTTTCAAGGGTCTAATGTCATTAAGTGTAGTTTGTTCCTTCGTGCTAGGTGGGGTTGCCCATAAGTTTCCCGCATGGTCGCGGTATCGCACAGTATAACTGATTAATATAACTTTTGAAATTTATATTGTCAGTCAACAGTGACCAACTCACCTGAAAGAAAATTAATTACATTGTCAGTCAATAGTGACTGATGTGGTCTGAATGAAAAGTACAAAATCAGTCACGGTTGACTGACGAAATGCGAAATGAAAGCATGTTGTCAAACATTGGTAACCTACGCGGTACAATCACCGGTGACTGACATGACATTGTTTTGTAATCTTCATATTAAAAATATATTAAAAGTATATAATTTTTGAAAAATATTATCAATCAACAATGACTAACATATCTGAATGAAAATCATAGTATAATTAGTCAGTAGCGACTGATGTTGTCTGAATGAAAAGTACAAAGTCAGTCATGGTTGACTGATGAGATCGAAAATGAAAGTATGTTATCAATCCGGGGCGACCTACGTGGTCCAAATGGGGACTTTAGAGTCAATCAGTGATGACCATCAGGGGGCTTGATGTGTTAATATCTTTCTTATTTGTAGAAAAAATCTTGTATCAGCAGATGCTTTTGCACATGTGCGTTTGAAGAAAAATTATAATAACTTAATCATAAATTCTAATCCAATTCACTCAGAATTTCCTACATACTTGAAACCAATCAGTACGATTACCCAATCATTCTACATATCATTTCATACCCCTATTCTATCGAAAAACCCCTCATGTGTGGAATACACTTACAGTGAAAAGGAAAGACAAGAATATATATCACAACTGATTGTTAAAAGGAAGGACAGATATTGTTTTAGCACTGCCTGAAAAAAAACAGGAGTATCATCTTCTTGTTTTCTGTCGAAATTCCTCTTCAAGATGCAATTTGAAATATTATCTATTCAATTTTTTGAAGATAAAAGAAGAATTTAATAAATGCATTTAAAATATTTTAAGAAAACTGCAATTCTGCTATTCGCTCTACATATCTTTATTTAAATATTATAAATATAATAAAGAGATTGTTTTGCTGAAGGAATAGTTTTATTGCTGAGTTTCATGGTTAAAAACTGACTACATCGATCCGAGAAAACATGTTTCAGCTTAACATAATAAAAAAACATCTCTTATAAAACAGTCTGCTGGCTCATCATATTTATAAAACAGAATCATTTAAAATTCCTTTTTTCTGAAAGTAATCAGAGCATTTGAAAAAATCGAAATGATTATGTGCTTTGACCGATAATTTAAAAATGAAATATATTTGCATTTAATGGTTAATATTAATGAACTAAACTCAAGATTTAATACTCCGTATACGTCTTTGGATATCGCTTAACATTTCTTCACTAGCAAATGCTGAAAAACATTTCAGTAATTTTCTCGTAAAAAATCTTAGAAGACGAAATGGTAATCGATTTCGTGATCATATCACAATAAAAACAGAATCGAAACACTCATAAAATAGGAAATCGATTTTGAAAGAATTCGTTGAGAGAGCCAATATATATATATTTTTTACTCTGATCATCATTATCGTCTGCGGTTTTCTGAACAAATGCTGAGTCAATTTACTTATCTTAAAATAACAATACATAGAACGAAGCAGGTGTTAGCAAAAAAACGGAGAAAAAAATCAGAAAAAAATTGCTTGTAGCTGCATCTTAATCATTAATTTTTCTTGAAATTCAATGGAGAATGTATAGTAATTCAATAATCATATTTTATTTTGGAATTCTAGCTGTGCATTGAAAATTGATTAGTTAATGTTATTGGAGATATCAATAAATTTTTTGGCTTCATATTAAAATCAATTGATGTGTCTAATGCGATTGTTACACTTCATATTAAAATCAAGTTATCCGATGTTCTATATTGACATTAAACTATTACTTAATATAAGTTTAAAATTGAAAAGGGGAAAAAAAAAGCTGGTTTTATCTGTTACATAAAGGGTCAGATATATAATTGTCTTTTATTTTGTTGAGTCAATTTCCAAGAGAATAGATGGTTTTTATAAAAAAAATCATTCACCCAGATTATAAAAATTTAGCTGCTGTCATCCAATTATAAGTATAAAAATTATATCTGAAACAACGAAGTAACTTAATTTGGAAATAAATTTGAATCTAATTATCTCTGAATTTCCAAACTTTCAGTAAAAATTATGTCATAAATCTTATATTTTCATAAATAAATAAAATAGCTATATAAAAATAATATAAAAATTTTGCATACACTTTGCTTTTTTTAAGAATAATCATTCCATAAAAATAATCGTAATTAAAAAATAAATAAAAAAAAACGAAAAAATAAATATTCAGTACTTGATGTATTACTTTAAATTTACTTTATTTACTCAACTTTTTTTAAACATAGAAATAAGAATTGTATAGAAAAAAATTTAGAATATACCATGAAAGCAAAAAGAATATTAAATAAAATAAATAATATATTTTTGTTTTAATATGTAATAGCTGTATGTTATGTATAATTTTCTGTATTTTATCCAGAAAAAATATACAAAAATAAGATTTATATAAAAAATAAAAATCACAAAAATCATACATAAAAAAACAATTATTGGAAAAAATATTTAGGAAACAAAATAAACTGTAAAGAAAGAATATTTTTAATTTAACACAAATAAATATTACAATACAATTTTCAGTTTCTTTTTTCAG
Organism: Argiope bruennichi; assembly: GCF_947563725.1. Classification (NCBI taxonomy): domain Eukaryota; kingdom Metazoa; phylum Arthropoda; class Arachnida; order Araneae; family Araneidae; genus Argiope; species Argiope bruennichi. Next base: position 38,012,036 of record NC_079154.1, on the reverse strand, counting down.
AAAAAAAAAAAAAAAAAAACGTACTAAATATGATTATGATAAGTAAAGAAAACGAAATAAAACTCCAAAATTTGAAGTCAGCATAAAATAGAAGAGGAAATAAAAATTGAAACAAAAATCATCGATGTATGTTTTTTGTTTTTTGCAAAATCCAAAATGCTGCAGGTAACAAATTGAAATACACCGAGAGAACAAATACTAGCTTAGAAAAGATGTATTACTTGAAACGAATACTTGATTATTTCAATAAAAGAAATGTATTTTGGGAATTCCGAAATTGAACATGGCCTCTCATGGCAAATTGGAGAAACTCTTCATGCGAGCGACATAAAAACTTAATTTTCTTTTCTAATATGGGTTTTGAAAATTCTTCTGCAAGAAAAATTCTGTTTACATTTTTTGAGTCAGATAACTTCATAAATAAAGCTGGAAATATTTATTTAGTGTTAAATAAAGAATTGCTTTCTTTTTCTGAGTCATTCAATGGAGGGGAAAAATTGGCTGTTTATTTTGGCCTCTTTTTTATAAGCTGGAAAACAAATCAATTCGAAAAATTTATTAAACTGGATTAAATGCATTTCAATTTTTGGTGCATTAACCAAACATTCCATGATGCCTTTTTTATAAATCTATATAAATAAAAAAATGTTATAAAAGAATTTTGTGCTTTAATTTAAAAAAAAATCTAAAATGGAAACTAAAAGTCTTAACTGTTTAGTTAAAACTTCTTATCAATAATTTTTTCATTTCCCATTCAGAAATGTAATAGATCAATAATTTCCTCAAGAAATTATTGAATTATTCAAAATTCTGTGGAAAAAAAGGATTATGATAATTCTAAAAGGTGTCACAAAATTAACGCAAGATTTGAATTTACCACCTTTTGTGGAGTAAATTGTTGACAACCTTATTAAAAAAACCATTTGACAGCTGATAGTTTGTAAAAACGGAGCGTTATACGATTGAACAACGTATTTTCATTGTTGAACAATATTTCAAATATAATGAAAGTCTGGATGGAACAGTGTGAAAATATGAGAATTTATCTTCTAGATCTTGTGATTTAACATCATTGGATTTTTTTTTGAGATTATTTGAAGTCGAAGGTCTATGCCAAAAAGACCACAAGCAAGAGTGCATTGAAGGAAGAAACTGAATACTGCATGAACGAAATTCAGCCACATTTATGCAATGTTGTCATGTAAAATTTCGTCAAAAGAGTGCGTATATACAAGCAAAGCTATCGAGGTCTTCTGCCCCATGTGTTATTTCATGCATAACCTTATCCTGTGTACTTTGCGATTTAATAAAAATATAACAATTTAAAGGGGAAAAAACTGTTTTTTAATTAACTCAAATCTTTCGTTAACACGTTGTTCTATCGAGTAACATTCCATTTTTCTAATTCTAAACTATCAGCTGTTAAATGGGTTTTTTTATAAATAGTGCTGCCAACACTTTACTGCATGAATGATCGGAAATTCAAATCTTGGGTTAATTTTGGGACACCCTTCACAAACAGAACTCATTGCTCAGTGTAGGATTAGAGTACAAACACAAACTTTAAATTTTCTTACATTGTATCAAATTTATTGTCGAATTCATTCAAAACAATTATAATATTGCCTTTAAATATATCAAATACAGATAATAATTTTCAAAAGCCATTTCTGCATCCATGAAAACTTCTCAAGGGGTTATTTATTTGTTTTATGTTGTTAACTGCAACTTGTTCGAAAACAAAATAAATTACTTCAAGGAAGTTAAAGTCTCTAAACTATGAAAGAAATGAATTTTAAAATATATCATTGTAGTGAAATATTGCGTTCATTACATAAACACACATTGCGTAAGTTTTCCTTTCTTCCTTTCACGCTTAAACCTTTTTAATAAACTTAAGTGTAATAAAAAGAAACTAAGAAATATGTTTCAAAATAACTATCTATTAAGGACCACCTTTAGATTTACGACTCATTGATTCTTTTCAATTGTTGCAATTAATATCGTTTACTCAACCGAAGAAGTTAAATACGCACTTTTAATTTTACAGGCTGCTTTTTGAAACGCCATCGTAGCGATAAAAACCCTCCCCAATCGATAAGGTGTAACCTTTGAACACGGAAGGAAAGAGTTGTTTGAATGGGTTTCTGATTCTTTGGCGCCAAGCCAAATCTTCGATTATTATTCCTTGCAAAATGTCCAGAACCTACTTTTTTCATTATTTGCGTAAGATCTGAATATTTTCGAGAGGATTTAAAGGTATATGTTATCATATTTCTTGGTTTGAGGGTAGGAAAACATAAAATATTGTTTTTCCATTTTCTTTCTTTTTAGTATTCAAATATCATGAATTTGGCACAGCGCTTTTAAAAACACCAAGTTAATATTTTACGAATTTTAATTTCCGTTTAACCTCTTAATCGATTTGCTCGTGCATTATACGGCTATCGAATTATCATTTCTTAAATTTATAAGTTGAAAATAAAACATTCAAAGGAGTTATAATTCCTTGCAAAAATTGCATATAATCCACAAAACTTCAAGTATTCTATGGATTTTTAATTGAATCAGTAAGACAGAAACGGAAGGTTTTATCTAATTAGATTACGAAAAAAGTTAAACAACTGAGAGATTAAAAAGATCACGAAAGAAAATTCAGTCTTTTAGAATTTATTTTTTGCTGTAATCAAATTTTATTGTGTTTTGCGATTTGGCAATATAGATGCTTGAACTCACAGATAATTTTGAAAAACAAATGAATAAATTCATTTTAGAAAATTTGTAAAGATTCGAATAAAGATTTAAATAAAACTTTCACCGACTTCTGTGAAAGTGTTTATTTCATAGAAGTGAATTAGAAATAGATTTAATAAGAAAAATTTCAAAAAATTTGCTTTTATTGTTATACAATAAAATGAATTTTTTGAATTTAAAATTTTCTTCTTTTTGATCTTAATTCAGAATTAAAAATATTTCCGAATCTTGAAAGCATTTCTTTCCGAAATTCATTAACAGGTAGCGCTGCTAGTATGAAAATAAAAATTTAATTAAATTAATTGTTGGGCAGATCATTAAATTAAAAAAATATTAAGATAACATGCTAACAAAGTAAATATACAACCATACACAACTTAGAAATCTAGCACATCAAGAAAAGAGGAAAAAGACGATTTAAAAATTCCATATTTTCAAGCACGAAACTAATTAAACTGAATAAAGGCTGCAAAAATTCCGTGTTTAATCAAATTTGAAGTAGAAACGTAGATAAAAATAACAAAAAAAAAGGAAAAAAAGAAATTTTTGTTATGCTATTAACAAAAGACAATGAGAAAGATGGAATTACTATTTCTTATGAATTGTATCATGCACATCTGCTTGAAATGGAAAGTGAACAGTTAAAAAATACTTGTTCTGAGAGCATTCGAATAGAAAATTTTAATATTTAAAACATTTTTATGAAATTAATCTGTTGTGCGATGGAAGATTAAAATCATTGTGACCGAATTTTTCTATTTACAGATTTGAAACATTTTTACTTAAAACAGGAATTAACAATATTTAAATTAGGATTATTTTGAAATACGAGCATTTATTTTTATATACTACTCAATCTCTTTAAACAAATATTATGTTCGTTGAATGTCGTCACTGTTAATTCAATTATGCCCAAAATTTTACGAATGCGAATTCACGTCATTGATTACTTAATTTATTTAATATCTCATACGAATATTTATTAACTTACACATGTAGTGACAGAAGAAAAAGTACTTCACCTTTCATTTATCCTTCTAATCGTTTTCACATACACAAAATGTTGATTACAAAGTCGTTTTATGTAAAAGAAATAAAGGCAGATAATTATCATAATGCATAAATTATGTTTCCTTATCGATAAAAAGTGCGCTTGCAGATGTTCTTAATTAAAGATATGTAGCGATAGTTTGACTTACAGTTCACTGTATTCAGAATATTAATCTCACGTTATGTGTTAATCTAATGAATCAGATCAGAAAATTAATTCGATTATAATGTTAATCACTTGCAGAGTGATTCTTTCCTTGCAAATATGTCTTCTTTCAGTTATTATTTCAGAGTTAATTATTAACAAGTAATGAAGAAATTGCGAAGTTAATGAGACAGTAAATTCGGAAGAAAAATGATTCATACCAAGAATTATCCTGAGATTTAATCCAAGAATCATTATATATTTGTTGCTTGTTTATTAATAAGAAAGCAATTTATCAAACCAGCTTTGGGACCCGCATGAATAAACTGCAAATTTCTTTTCTTTAGAATATTTATATAATCCATACTGTTTCCATGGAGATGAATTTTGAATGAAGAATGAAGCAAAATTTCAGAATAACCGATCCATTCATAATGCAGCCATTTTAACCATTGAAATTATCGTTTGGTCTACTATTCTTCGCAGAAATTTAAATCGATCTTTTCTTGATATACTTGAGGATGGTTATCTCATACTTAAATTCATTTGACTATTTACTGCATTTCTCAATTTTTGCAGCTTTCTTTATGAATATCTTGCATCGATGTAATGGTATATCTTAATTAATTCAAATCTTAATTAATTTCTTAATTTTTATCTTAATTTAGTCCATATTCATTTTAAAATGTGATTCTATATTTCTATACAGTTACCACTTTTTATTTAAATAATTCTACACGCGCTTTATAAAACTGCTTGTCTTAGCCTTTTCTCACTTTCCAAGTGAAGGGATAAGAATCCTTAATTCTTACAACATTCTTTTAAATATACGATTCCATTTTCTAAGTCTACACGTGCCAAAGAAATTCCTATCAAAATCTCATAGTAAAATCACTAAAGGAAAAATTTTGGTTTCTTCTGCTCTTGTGTCCCGATGTAGACTGACATATATTTTTTACCACTTATTCTTTGTACATGAATTAAGCCTCCAATGGTAAAATAAATCAAAGTTTTAAAATTTCAAAAGTTTTTTTTTATTTGGCCACGAAACTGTTAAAATATGGTTACCTAGATTATGTGCTCCAATCGTGTAATAATTTTTAAAGATAGAAAATTTGATGAAGATTCCCATTTTGATTCCCTGATTCATCCTGTGTTTCTGTCCATAAATTTGTGAATCTCACGTAATGGTCACAGGCTTGCTATATGCTATGTGATGATGGTGACGAAGATGCAGTAATAACTCATAAATCTTGCATAAATATTGACCGTGAAACGTAATTACGATTTCGTCTCACTTCAGAGTTGCGTAGCAATTTTTTCTTTAGAGCATTAAGGCAAGCGAGTTTCAATAATGTAACAAGTTGGATAAATTTATTCTCTGGCAAAAAAATAACTTACATAATAGTTAATAGCTCTCTTCATTATAAAATCTCAAAAACCACATCTTGATGAATAAAGATGAACCAAACTTCGCCAAGGGATTCTTTTTTAAAACAATAAATTCTAACATTTTTACAAAAATTTATAGATTATTGGAATTTGCGTGCTTCAATCATGGAAGAAAATCCTCTATGTGATCATGCAATAAAAGAAAGTGTTTCATAATCAATATTTATGTAAACATTTAAAAGTAAATCAATAATAAGTTATAAATAAGTAAACATATAAGTTATAAATATGCAATATCAATAATACGTAAACATAAATAAGTTATTATTATCATCATCGCATAGGAGACAGCTGAGCTGGAGCAACCATAATCATAACTATAAATGACAGTTCCAACCCGTCCGAAGGTACACGGAAAGTTGGAATGATTAGAATACCATAACAGATAGGAGGGAACTATGCTGTTGAAGTTGTATCCTAATGGCCTGTACAACCTTTTCCATAGAAGGCAGGTGCTATCACTGGAGAGGGGTAGTCGACCCCACATCATTTCCTTACCCACTTGAGCGGTTGAGAACTAGTTATCATATCGGTATATTCCCTTTCTTATGTCTAAGGTCCCAAAGGGGGAGGATAACTACAATCATAACTAAAAAGGCAAGAATGTTGAAAAGTTATTCCTTGGTGAGTGATTTTTATACGAAATTGAATGTAAGAGACGAGTTTTCAATTTTATCAATTCTAAAAAAGACATAATACTATATTAGGAGAATATTCTTTTTTGTGTAATATGATAAAACTTCAGTGAAAAAAAATTGTTTCAAAATATTTAATATAAATTTTGTGTTTGACGTTTAGTGAAAATATTATATACATATTATATGGATTTATTTCTTAAGCATTATTTTTCACGACCAAAAATATCATTAAATAAAAGTTTAGTTACAATATAAATATATAGATTCCCTAATATTTCTAATAAGGAATTATAAATAACAAAGATAAAAAGTAATTAAGGTGAATTATTAATTTTATTATTCAGTACATAAATAAAAGTGCTTTTATTAAAAACTGATGAAACCTGCATATTTAACTAAATATTTTCTTCATCATTTTATTCATTCTATTATATTGGTTCAAAATTCTTTTATTGTGATTCTGGATCAGAAAATATTAATTCATAAAGCATTTCTTTTAACATTCAGAAAAATATAAATTGATATATAAATTTTACTTTCCCTACTAAAAAAATTAAAAGAAAAGCTCTTTAATTTCTTAGAAGTCTCAGACAAAATTTTTGTTTTATATTCGTTAAGATACTTATAAAATTTTATTAAATGAAAATATATGTAAAAAAGAGTCATTTTAAAGAGTCAGAGAGAGTTAAAATTTCATATTTTTCATAAAATAGTTCTTTTTTTTAAATATTGTAACATGATTATTTGCTTTATTCGAAAATTTATTTGTAATTAGAAATACGAATTTACAATCGACAGCTTAAAGGTCGAATAAATATAATTCGTTATAACTTGTAAATAGTAATTAATTGTTTTTTAAAGAATTTTTTTGAATTTTTTTAAAGTTTTATTATTATCAAAACGTTTAATATTTTATATAAAAATATTTTGGGATGTTTTAATAAAAAAAATGTAGTATCTTCAATCCTTAACATCCTAAACTATACAAGTTTCTGTAAAAAAAATCTTCAAAAATAAATTATAATTATTTTTTATGTTTTACTTGCCCAAATGCTTCAAAATTTCTTAATGGAGACAATTCATATGTGCCACAGTCACTCATATGAGAAATGCGACTACACATCTCCGATATTTAATTATCTGTTTCCTTAAAATGAAATTACCTCACACAGCTGTGACGTCATTTCCTTTCGTAAAATGTAAGTTGTACGCAAAATTAAATTGCTGAAGTTCACTTAATTTCCATCGCACGGGACTGAACTAATATCATTAATTTGTTGACTTAAAGAATGTTATCTTTGAAATTTTTGAAATGACAGTGACTACAATTCTGTTTTAAAAATATGTAATTCGATACAACTTCAGAAACGGAATATTTCCTTGTTAGCTAATATTATTTTACATAGAAATGACAGATTTGTCAACATATTATTCTTAACCAAACCAATAATTTAAATCTACACTCTAGTTAAAGAATCTAATAATAACACAACGAAAGTTTTTAAAACTCAGTTCAATTAAGTTTCATTTTAACAGTTTTCACAAGCAGTCACAAACATGTAACTGACGTAATGCATTATTTGACTTATTGAAATTCATTCTCTTAATGGAGCATTAATATTAATCTGGATTCTCGCTTACATTTCCACATAAGACCCATATCAATATCTCTAGAGATATTGTAAACCATTTCTAAATCTATAAGGCTTCTTATGTTCTATTGCAGACAGATTCATCGATATTCTGTCGTTTCCATGGTAACAAAGGAGTCGATGTCTATCTAGTGCCGTGGGATACTATCCCAGGGCAGAATCTATTTTTGTTTGCTGAATTCTCCGCTTTCCCATCTGTCACCAACAGAAGACTGAAAAATAAGTCTGATCTTTTCGAATTTTAAACCCGAATAAAAATGAATAAATTAAATATAAAACTACGCTATTCTTTTTGACGGTATATTTCTCACTGTCTTTCTTTTAAAACTTTGCAGAATTGTTTAGAAGTTACACATGAGCAATTTCAATTCAGATGGTGTCAAGTGGTTGCCCAAGTGTCATTAATTTTCATTTAAACCTTTAGCATATATGCATTACAGACTTTCAGATTTAATATAGGAATAATTCCGTAGATTTCCCATTTCAAATGATCTTAACTGACAGATCTTTGGCTTGCATTCTACAGGATTTAGTGACATGTTTCTGTAAATAATTTGTTTTTTTCTCCACTCTAGCGTTGCGCATGCTTAAATTCTTTTCTCGCGAAAATTTTCAGTAAGAATATTGCGTTATCTTTACCTTTATGTCCGAGTGTCTTTATGGATTTGTACAGAACCACTTTTATTTAGTCAGTATTTTTGACTTTCCAGCTGATCTTGGGCTCAAGAAGGAAAATTACGAAATGGAAGTTTTTTTTCTCCAATTATTTCTATTTAATTACCCAATTACAGGGATTGATGCTTGAATCTTTACTTTATGTGTAGAATATTCATTGTGTCGAATTTGTGCGGCATTTTATTTAATGGTGCTTTTTCCTTTTAAAATTCTTGCAACCTTTTCATATTAATAATTTGAATAATTTATTAATATTATTAAATAAATGCAAGATTTGTATGAAGAATATTCTGTTGATAAAGTACAATTAACGTTCGATTGCTTCTTTAGGTTTAAATACTCCATATGGTTCTCTCTCTATGGATATAAATTTATTAAGGACTACAATTGAATAAGTCATATAGAATATAATTTAAATATTAATTATTTTAGTGCCCTTTTAAATTATATCCCTATTGTTTAAAAATTTACTAATAGTTATTTATAGAAAAAAATTTTTATTAAAGGAAATTTTTAAAGTAAAAATTTATAAATAATTTACCAGTGTTTTTTAATAAATCGGCTTTAATTAAAACACAAATTTAAAAATTGATTAATTTTTTTTAAATTCTTACTTTTATTTAAGCATTTTTTCCTAACTTTTGATCAACATAATAATAATAATAAATAAATAAAATGAAAAAGAGTTCACAGTAAAAACACTTTCATAAAACAACATTCATTGTAAGTGAATATTCAAATTACATTCGAGGATAGTTTGTTTTGTGGAAAATGCACAATTGAATAGTTAGGATTTTATGGAATGGTCTGAACGTTATTGAAAAACAACCAAGATAATTGTTATTATAAATATATTTAAATATTCTAAACATTTTTCATGTTTTTTCTATATTTGCATTTCTAAATTTATAATAATCTACCTATGAAAATTTTGGAGTCTTTATTTTTAAATGAAAATATCATTTTTTCCCCTTTTATGCGAATTATGCAAAAAAAGGAATTGTTACCTTAAAAAAAAATTAAAATTCGAAATTTTGTTGAATCTATTTGTGAAAACAATAAATCAAAAATACTTTAAACTTAACAGATGAAGTTTATTATGCTGTGATCATATAAATTTATAGGTTTTTATCAAATTCTGTATGTTATACATTGGCAGGAAGTCTGGAAGTCTGTCTATACCAGTTCTGATAAACACGAAAAACCACTAAATATAATGAATTAGATAGATACCATTTGATATAAAGGTTTAGTATTTAAAATAAGGATTCGTATCAAATTGAGAACAAAATCAAACAAGGAATGAACACCTCCGTCGGTCTGCACTTTTGAATTTAATCAAATGTGATGATTTGAAAACGCAACAATGTAGACAAATGAAATTTTGTTTGAAATTTTAGCGTACAATGTGTATGGATTCTTATCAAATTCTGAAACAAATCGGACCAAAGATATTACATCCTCCAATTTGTATTTTCTCATGGATGTAAACATAATAATTTAAAAGCGAAGTATCTGAAAATTATGAAATTTGGCATGTGACCTTGAGACTACATTTGCAGTTCTACATAAAATTTTGGTTTCAGTCGGTTATCAAAAAGGTGTTCAAAATGCATATTTAGCTGTCTTAACTATGCTATGAAAAAAAAATAAATGTTCAAGTGCGAGATCCAAAAAATAAAAATCTGAGTACTAGGAGCATTCATGGTCCACTTTTTATGAAAAAGGAATAGGGTTAATACCTTTATTTGAGAACATATGAGGAGGCTTCAGGAAGGCCACGCCTGCTGTTTAATTAATTGAAAAATTGAGATTAAAAAAGAGAAGATTATTCAGTTAGCAAGAAAAGGAACTGAAATACAAAGTTCAAATTTTATAGCGACTAATTATAATTAGCAGATCTCTCTATATCAATATTTTGAATAATTTTTTTCCAGTGCCACAAATAATATTTCAGTCAACCGTTCACACATGTTAAGCTTAGTTTCTAAAACATAAAATCAACGTTTACAGGACGTAACTTAAACACTAACTGCTGAATTTGTAGAACATCGAATATTGCTTTTTAAAAAGTTTGAAACTTTTTGAATAAAAGCTAAAAATAAGTACAAAACATTGGAATTTTTTCTTAGTCGTTAAGCCATATTTGAATATTAGATATATTTTAAAGCACTACATAAAAGGTCACTGGATTTTATATATATATATATATATATATGCATTTTTTTCACCAAAAAAGGAAGTTCCGTTTCTTGCTCTCTTCGGGGTCAACTATTCCAAGGGGAAACTGTACGCTGCCACGCAGATTGTAATTCGATCTTGGCTTATTGCCAAGTGGGGGAGCACGATGCCTCATGATAGCATCGTCTGCGAACCGCGAAGTGCGTGTTTCAGATGCGATAGGAAAATCCATTGCTCCAATTTTATAAAATGTTTACCTACGCGTGGAACACGGGATCAAAATAGAGAGAAGTATACGGGTAATGTGTGGGACCGAATTTGTTGTAATCGGATTTTGTCAGAGATTGAAAGCTGAAAGTATCGTTTCCTTCAAAGGGTTATATGCAGAGTATATTTTCTTATTTGGAAACAAATATGCATTCTAACAATGGTGATATATAAACATTCTTATTCAATTTTTTTCATGTAGATTTTCAGCATTCGTGTAATTCTATTTCCTATTTCCTTCATATTATTAGTGGAAACATTTTGAAATAAAATGCTACTTTAAAAGCATTTCCTTTATTGATTTGAATGGCATAAATGATTATAATATTTTTGTTGATTGAGTAAAATAAATAATGAGCTGCTTTTGAATTTTATGATTATAATTGAACAAATATTATAGAAGTAAATCCTAAAAATTTGTTAAATAATATATATATTTTTCATATACAAATATATTTTTTTTCATAAGTACAAAATTACATGCGATACACTCCGAACGTGAAAGTGAAAAAAGAGGTTTAATATTTGTACCTACGATCCAAAATTGCACAGTTTACAAATAAAGCAAAAAGTATTATATGCTAACCAATTTTAGGCAGATTTTATCTCTATTAATATATTAATAGAATAAAACTACTCATGAAGCTTAAAAAAATAAATAATTTAATTTTTCTTTATAGTAATAATTAAGTTTAAGTAATTACTTTACAGCAGAGCACCCGAAATATGAATATGAACAGCATATTTTTTGTTTGGAAACAAATATGCATTCTAACAATGTTGATTTACATTTTTATTTGAATTTTGTAATTTTGTCACCCAGTTCCGTGATATTACTGGAAATATTTGAGATAAAACGTTATTTTCCTTTATTGATTTGAATGGCATTAAGTTATATTATTTTTGTTGATTGAATAAAAGGAATAATGAACTAGCTTTGAATTTTATGGTTAAAGTATTTGAACATATATTATTGAAATAAATCCTGAACATATGTAATATGTTCCCATAAGTAAAAAAAAAAAGGTGCGATAATATTATATATAACCAATGTTTGGCAACTTTTAGCTCTATTATTATAATAACACAGTAAAATACTTACAAAGATTAAAAAAAGAAATAATTTATTTTCCTTTTGTAGTAAATAAAGTTTAATCCATTCTATGAATCCCTTATCATGTGGGACTCTAAATGTGGAAGTGGGTAGTTTCCAGTTCAGGAGGTGATTCTTGATTCTCTAATGGGGTTCGAATTATCTCCATTCTAATGATGGGACATATTTTGTATGTGCGGAGCTGTGATGTAGTCGGTGATAGATTCAATCTTAATTCCGGTAGATGAGTTGTCTCGAAGACAATCATTTAACTCTTCAAAATGATTAGACAAGGAAATATTTCCAGAAAAATGTTAATTGATAATCAATTGAATACATACTTACAATAATCATAATAAAGAGAAGCAACAGTCATGATTAGTAAGAGGTAAAAAAATTATTTTCGAATCTCATCTGAGATTTCGGTTATCAACTAAAGCTTTCTAAAACATCCTGCCTTTCTTTCTACTAAAAAGAAAGGTCAACATGTTTCAGTTTGAATAATCAATTGCATTGTTTTATTAAATCAATAATCAGAAAGAAGTAATCTACGATATTTTTTCGTTATATAAATATAAATAATCATCATAGATAATTGTTACCTCTATAATGTTATCAATCTTCAAAAATTCTACCAATTCTTCAAAAATAAATAAAATAAATAAACTTACATTTAATGATATTAATGTTATTGCTTTTTCACGAATATGTTACTCTATTTGATTATCAGAAGTAATTAATAACAATATATTACAAATGACTTAATGTCATACTTTAAAAGAAGACTGCAGTAAAAAGCAAATCCAAACGTCAAATATTAACTCATCATTTAAGCTAAAATTCTCTTCATGTTATTTTTCTTTATTCTTACTATCTTATTTGTTATGAGATGAATTCTTATTTAGCAAACTTATTAGTTCTAAACTTCATCCTAAAAATAGATATTAATATGTGAAGACCATTATCATCAAAAGAATGAATTAAGGAAGATTGAAAAGTTTTACTATTTAAAAGTTACTAAAGGAACTATTTGTTATTCAACTGATGATAATTTTTGAATTTTCTGCTTTTGTTGCATTAAAAATAGAATTCCGAGAAACATAATACTTTAAGAAAATAGGAATTTCCAATTCATAAATGGAGAAACTAGGAAATCAGTTGCTTTTCTATTAATTTTAATGAGCACTGTGCAGCTGACGTTATGGTGAATCAAAACGTGAATTTTACATCGAATATTGATCGAAACTTTTCTCAATCTCATCTTTTATTCTTATGTTTTTTGTAAGCTTCTAAAATATTCATTTCTTCAATCGATTAGAGAGTACTTTCATAAGATTACATGGAATGGAATTTTTCATTGTGCTTCATTTTTTCAATCATTCTTTTTAAAACGCTTTCCTTAGTTTTTTTTCAAATTTCAGACAGCACTGAATGAGATGAACATTGCTTAATTTCAAACAAAAGGCTCCATTCAATTGATTGCTTTTGAGTTTTTGTTTTGTTTTGATGGAACATGTTGTCGCTTTAAAAGATATCCAACAAAGTAATTGAAAATAAAAGAAAAGGAAACTATTAGTTAGAAATTTAAACAAAGGCTAATAAATATTAAAATTTTATGTATTTTAAAACTTGTTAGAAGAGATTGCTATTATGATTTTGAGAAAATAAAAAATAAAAATTAATTAGTGAATGGTTAGTTGTTTATTTTATTTTTTGAACTGTCAAATATCGGTATTTCGTTATCTGATGGTTAAATAATTTTTCAATGATATTAATAAATGCTTATGTGATATTAAGTAAATGCTTTCTTCAATTTTATTTCTTATAAAATTATGAAAATATACAGATGAAGATAACTAGTATATAATTGCCATATGCGTTTACATTTATTATTGTAACAAAACCACTTGGATTTTTTAACCCTTTGAATACTGAAGTGCCTGAAACGTCCGTTGAAGCAATATCCATGAGCGTCCGAATATTCCTCCAAAAATTTTGACATTTTTCGTTAAGTGCAGCTTATTGAATTCCCGAAGCGAGTGCGTTATTAAGAGTTGCTCAACCTGCGGGAAAGAAGAGCCACACTTCATTATTCATGCAAATCCCTTCAATAGATATCAAAAACTCAGTTCCTTCTTCTGAATCATTATATAAGAACACAATTTGTCATTGTAGTTTTTAGAAAGGTTAGGATGTCTATGTTTGTAGGCAAAAATCGTCGTTTCTATATTATGAGGTCCAGAATATTGAGACTTCTGGAAATCAAAAAATAGCTGAATTTTATATTCAGAGTTACAGAAATTATAGCATAATATTTATTTTAAAACATGAAAATTTTAAATTACTTACTTTTCTCCCCTCGTGCCTTCTATTATATTTTATGAATAAAGGTTGCAATATCTAAATTTGCATTAGTATACCAACTGCAAAACATTTCTGCTCTTAAATAATAAAACAAGGCACAGAAAATATACAGTAGGCAAAATGGTTATTTGTACACCACTTTTTTTTAAAGTTTTAGAAACATATAAGCAGCTATTTTATTCATTGCGACGTGTGAGCGTGAGTTAGTTGTTTATTTCTAAGTAAACGAAAAAAATATTTTGAAATAATTGAAAATAAAATTTAAATCTTACAAACTTGGAAAATTTCTTGCAAAAAGTATATTTGTACACCTATATCTCCGGTAAGTATTACTATCATTTCATGTAATTTTTCAAATTATAGTTAATTTTTTGGTTAGTTTGTATTTTTTAAACATTGAAGGTTATCTTTTTTAACAGTGAAGGTCACTCGCAGAGAAAAGTTGGGATATGGCCACGAAATCAAAAGAAGTCTCTTTAGACATGAGAACTCATATTGTTACCCTTAATAAAAGTGGAAAATCTTATCGCGAAATTCAAAAGATGGTTAAGTTACCCTTTACAACTATTGGTTACATCGTAAGAAAATATAAAAATACTGGACGCGTTGAAAATGAACGCAGGCCAGGTGGCCCGAGTAAATTAACTTCAAGAAATAAACGAAGTATTGTTAAAGCAGCTATTAGAAAACCACAAATTTCTGCTCAGAAAATTGCAGATGACCTTCTCGCATCTTCTAACATTAGAGTGACCGCTTAAACAATAAGAAATGTGTTACATAGTGCTGGTTTAAAAGGCAGAACTCCGAGAAAAAAAACCCAATGATCTCTGAAGTAAATAGAAAGAAGCGTCTAGAATTTGCTATGAAATACTAAGACAAACCGATGGACTTCTGGAAAAAGGTTATTTTTTCTGATGAGAGTAAGTTTGAAATATTTTCACCCCCTAGTATCCAAAAAATCTGGCGAAAAAATAAAACAGCCCTTGATAGTAAAAATGTACTTCAGACCCTGAAACATGGTGATGGAAATGTGATGGTTTGGGGCTGTGTAGCTCATGGCGGTGTTGGAAAATTACACTTTATTGACACACAAATGACAGCTTTAGGTTATATTGATGTGTTGCGGCATAACTTATTAGACAGTGCTAGAAAATTGGGTATCGGTGACACTTTCTTATTCCAACAAGATAACGATCCAAAACACACTGCGATAGTTACTAAAACATGGTTGCTTTATAATGCGCCAAGACGCCTTGAAACTCCACCACAATCCCCGGATATAAATTCAATTGAAAATTTGTGGATGCTATTGGATGCTCAAGTCCAAAAAAAAAAATATTACAAGTAAAAATAGTTTGAAAAAAGCACTCATGGAAGCTTGGGAAGAAATAGATCAATAAACCACCAAAAATTTAATAGAATCAATGCCAAGACGTCTTGAAGCAATTGTAAAAGCCAATGGAATGCATACAAAGTATTAAATTTCTATAAAATAATTATAATTATGTTTAAAATTTGTCACTAAGTAAGTGTACAAATACTCTTTTTGTATAGTTTTTATAAAGTTTTATTCATTAATCAACTAAAGTTTATGTGATTGTTTTTTTGTTGATATTTTATTATTATTTTACCTCACTAGAATATATTTCTGCAATTTTAACTTAGTTACCTTATTTTATTTTCTTATAATATTCCAAAATTGAAGTGTAGAAATAAACATTTTGTCAACTGTATATATATATATATATATATATATATATATATATATATATATATATATATATATATATATATATATATATATATATATATATATATATATATATAATTGGCACCAATCTAAAAATACCTTTGATTTGTTTAAAAGGATTTTAGTTTCAAATCATCATACAGCTATTTACATAGGGATTTTACGATAGTAAATGGGAATTTTGTTTTCTCAATATGTTATTCACTCTGACGAAAAGTCTAGAGAACAATTCTCCTGTCCTCCAGAAAGATGATATTTCGAACTGAATTTCATTTCTGACTCAAGAATCCGAATGTAGAATAACGGATATCAGACTAGGCTGTTTCTCAGGATTCCTCAAATAAAGAGAACAGCAAAAAAGGGATGCTATTAGCCTATTTGTTAAATAAATAAATTAAAAGAAATACAAATTTTATGCCATAAATATTATTATAAACACTTTATTAAGTATAATCAACGCAATCGCAAACTGACTACTTCGACACACCCTAAAGCGCGCGTGCGCACCCACGCACGCACGCATGCACGCACACACACACACACACACACACACACACACACACACACACACACACACACACACACACACACACACACACACACACACACACACACACACACACACACACACAAAGAATGAATGGCCGGATCTCTGCGACAGCACTGGCGAGAATTTTTGTTGGGTCCTAAGAGCTATCTCCGACCTCGGTACAACCTTTCCCTTGGGAAGTACACGACTTCATAGATGGGAGGTAGCCAATCCCCATATCTTTTTGTACCCACTAGGGCGGCTAGAACCAACCACCATATCTGAAGCTTTTCATCCTCATTTTTAAGGTGGGAGTTTAAGTTTAAAGTCAGATTCTTACCCTCTTGTTACGTTTGCTTTGTTATTACAATGATTATATACTCCAAATGTTTACAATGTTTATTCGAGTAATACTGAGTACAAAGGGAGTAATACTCGTGTAATACTGAGTACAAAGGGAGTAATACTCGTGTAATACTGAGTACAAAGGGAGTAATACTCGTGTAATACTGAGTACAAAGGGAGTAATACTCGTGTAATACTGAGTACAAAGGGAGTAATACTCGTGTAATACTGAGTACAAAGGGAGTAATACTCGTGTAATACTGAGTATATTCAAGAAGTCATGAATTAAAATAAATAAATAAAAATATATACATTTTCATATATTTAATAAATTTAATGGGTAGGTTAAAAATGCTTTAAAATGTAAAAGTAAGTTGACAATTTATTAAAAGTGGAGCCTCAAAATATTCATTGCCGAGATTTGCAAAAGGTTTAAATGCTTCACAGAAACTGAAAATAAACTTCTTTTGGAAATCAATGATTGAACCATTCGGAGTACTAATATATAACATTCATCTAAGATAGCCTTAATTTTATATATATATATATATCTAATAGTAACAAAGAAAATTGGGAAACTACGAGTTCAAATTTTGCAATCAAAATATGCTTGAAATTATCAGATAATTTATTGAAAAATTAGGCGAATAAAGAAAAGCATTCCAAACGAATAATTTATTCAAAGAATGCAATTAAGAAGACTAAAAGAAATTTCTCACAAATTCTGTCTCAATGGATCTTGTTTCTATTTTCTTTTCTTTGGAATTTTATGTTCCTACAACAAATCTCGCTTTATAAATCGCAAATCAAGAGCATAAAATTCTAGTGAAATGCGTCAGGACGTCCATTGCAGATTGTCTCAACGTTTTTTTTCCTTCTTCTTTGTTTTATCACAAGAAGTTTCTTTTTATGATCAGATAAAAGCTATAGGATGAGACGGATAAGCAAAGTCAAGCAGGAAACGTAAATTGCCATCCAGAGTTTGGAGATGCTTATATGAAAAATAGAAACCAGATAGGGATCGGTGTTTGTGGAATGTGACTTTACTGTCCAGGCCTTTTTTTGCAATCACACAGGCTCGATCGGAGCGAAAGAAAGATACTTTTTTTGGGGAGGGGGAGGGGGGGGGGGGGTCGGGAGCAAAAATTCTCCATCCGCTTTTGCTTCTTTCATTCTGTGCTTCCCAGTATTTTTGGCTGTTTGTTTTATTATAAAATGAACAAAAAATTCTTTCGTTTCTCTTCAGACTTCTCTTTGATGACAAGCAAGATATTTTATTCCAAACTCGCAGTTGCTTTATAAAATGAATAAATAATTAAACTTTCAACCACGTATTCATTTCATTTCAACCATGGATATGTTTTGCTAGAAGTTTTTTCTTCTTTAGGAAGTCAGATTTGAAAATCGAAAAGTTAGTGGAAAATCGCTGCATAAGTTTAATATTTTAGATCATAGATAATTACAGGGTTTTTTTTTCGTTCTGTTATATATCACACAAAATAACTACTGCGACCTACCCTAAGGCACATGGATAAAATTAAATGACCAGACAACCATGACGCAACACTGGAGGAAACTGTGGTAATGTACATAATGTACAAAGGGTAATCACCGGCCACGGTATAACCATACCCGTGGGAAGTACGTCCCGTCATCACTGGGAGGTTGCCAACCACCACCTTTTCTTGAAATCATCAGGGTGGTGAGAATCAACCACCATTCTAGAAGCTTCTCATCCTCATTTTTGATGTCCCCCCCCAAGGGAGCGTTTTTCTATATAATAATTCAACATATTGGATAAAGATAATGAATTATATGTGTATTAAAATGGGCACAAAAACAAGGAAATATTAAATTTAAAGTTGGAAAATAAGCAATTTCTGAAATAAGAAAGTAAAATTAAATAAGAAATAAGAATAAGAAGAGAAGAAGAATAAGAAATAAGTAGGTAATAAGAAGGCTTCAAAATTAGGTAAAGCGAAAAAATGCATAATATACAAACTAATATTGTATTAAAAGGAATCAAAATTAGGGGATTTAACCCCTGTACCGTAGACCCTTTATTCCGTAGAAACCTGTTTTTTAAAATTAAATTAAAAAATATATATACAGTAGTCCGTTAAAGGAAAAAAATAGTAATAAAAATCATAATACATATTATATATATTTATTTCGAAAAAAAAAAAAGCAGTACCAGTTTTTCCCAGTTTTTCAAGCAAACACATGCCTTTGCTAAAAATAATTATATTATAGTAAGAATAAGATACTCATTTACCTCAAAAGTATTTTTATTTTTTTGAAAAATGAAATGCGGCAACGATTTATTCCGCTAAACGTTTTTTAAAAATATGAATTTTTTTGAAAATAAAAAATATGAATGGAATTGAAAAATATGAATATTTTCTAAAAATACATCATTAGTTCAGTAAAGCAGGGAAATAAAATGTCATAGATTATTTGAACAATTTTAACAGCTGACATTTATTTTTAAAAATTTTTATTCAAAGGAGCATTATGCAATGGTAGCATACATACACTTAAATATTAGAAACAAATCAATTGCAATTGTACAATTTGATTAAAAAGTCCGGTATCCAATTTGAAACTGAGTGCATTTAAACGTTAATTTATAAATTTGAAGAGAAAAAAAAATATTTATTGCTTTACTTTTAGGAGTAGCGAACCGAACATTGCATTTCAAACAATTTGAACAAAAGTTGAAAAGGATAATAAAAAAGTTTTACAAGTGAATTAAAAAATTAATTGTTCAGAATGTGACAAATAGAACAAACAATATTGTATAAAAATAATCTTTTCATCTTAGAATATTTTATTCAAAGAATGCAGTTAAAATGAATTCCTTTACACAGTAAGGTGTAGTAAAAAAATTAGTAATAAACTGATCTTGTTTATTTCGTTTTTTACGAATTTTATAAACTCGAGACAAATTTAAACTTTTTAATCAGAAAACTTCAATACAAATTTCTAGTGAAATGAGTCAGTCTGTAATAGTTTCTTTTCACAGTTTCAATTCCTTTCATTACGATCAAACAGAATAGCAAAATGAGATACCTAAACAAAGAAGGAAAAAACAAACAAACTTTCAAATACCATTTTTGATCGTAAATGGTTATTTGTAAAAACAAGAATCAGATAGGGATTGGCATTCTTGGAATGCGATTTTATAGCGCCTGCAATCACACGTCTTTGATGAGCACAGAGAAACCTGTTTCATCACGAGGGGAAAAAAACTTTCTATTCCTTTCTGTTTTTTGTCCTTCTTTTATTCCTAATAATTTCTATTGATAACTTTTTGTTTATAAAATTTTTCCCTCATTCACTTTTAGATTCCATTTGATTTATTTTCTCTTGAAATTAGCAATTAGAGAGTGAAAGTCATTCATATTTTTTTAAAGGAATTGGTTTGTTTTGATATATAACATTTAATAGAAGGGTATAAAATTATCTTTTTAAAAAATAGAACATATTTTTCTGTATTTCTGTATACTCTTCTCTGCCAATAGAACTTTAAGTTCGAAGAAAAATCTATAGCCTGCTTTGAATAGATCTATTTGTATTCTATATTTGTAATCATTAATACATATTTATATGGATTTAAGAATCATAAATGTTTTGTACTAATAGAGTTAAAAGTTTGTACTAATAGAATTTAGAGTTTTAAGTCATCCATACTTTTTAAAAAAGAGGAACTCTGATTCGTTTTGATTCATAATATTCAATGGATAAATTTAGAGCTATCTTTGCAACAAACACGTTCTGCTAATAGAGCTTTGAGTTTGAAGAGAAATTTGTAGTCTGCTTTGAATAGCTGCTTGAATATTTATATTCAATCTTTGTAACCTGTTACAAATATTTCTCTGGATTAAAGAGTTATAAATGTACTATACGAATACAATTTTAAGTTTGAACGATTGAAAGACTGAACTTGAAATTAATTTCACTAAACTAATATTAGTATTTATAAGAGTTTTTAAATATTGCAAATTTTTTATGTTATAATATAATGCAATAAATTAAACAATAATTTTTTACTTTGTCTTTAGTATTTCAAAACAATGAATGAGAACCTATTTTAATAGATATTCTTGCGGGCCCATTGATTTTTGGAAAATTTATCAGTGATCCCTTATGGTTTCATTTAGTTGATTTAGCTTTTCAAATAAACGTTGCTAGAAATATTTGAAGATTTTTTTGGAACAGAACTCGTGTCATCCGTAAGAAAAATTGCACCAATTTCAATTCCTAATTCAAATTTTTTAAAAAAAAATCCTAATGAATAAAATTCTCGATTTCTTTTTATCTATAGAGAGTGACTTGAATTTTATCTGCTTTTCTGCAGTCACTACGCATTTAATAGCAGAGAGAAATTTTATTAGCTGCTGGAAAAAAAGTCCCTACTCACTGGTTCTCAGAAGTTATGAATTTTTAATTGCTTTCATACAGAAACTTTTGTTTTTTATTGTAGGTGAGTTTTAGGCTATTATTATTTAATTTTAAATATAAAAGTATTATTTTAATATCTATCTATCTATTTACCGAAAATTAAGGTAAGAAAAATCCTTAGTTTAATTAATTAATTTTTAAGATAATCTTTATTTTATTGCAATGTTATTCAAAGAATCAGTTTTTTACAATATAATTAAATGTGCAATAACAATGACCAATAAGACATTTTTTGAAATGACAACGAAACCAAACATTATTTTCCTCAAAACGTTATTTTTTTGGGTAAATAGTTTATAGTCTTTCTCTCTTTGTTTCATTATGGGAAAATAACCTTTGTCATCCAGTTTTAATGTCTGAGAAGTTGAATAGTTTGAGTTTTTCCCTTTACAGCAATTATTTTATTTGTATTACACAAATATTTGTATAAAGATGTAACTGTGTAAAATTATATTTAAGATTATTAGAACGTTCTTCAAATTAATTCTGAGAATAAAAGAATGGTAATGAGTCAATAGTATTATGCATTACAGTATTATATGCATTTCAAGCATTACAACATTTTTACCAGGCAGAACAACAATAATAGCATTACAACATTTTTACTAAGCAGTGTAACAAGAACAGCCTTACAACCTTTTTACCAAGCAGTGCAACTAGAACGGCATTGCAACATTTTTACTAAGCAGTGCAACAAGAACGGCATTACAACGTTTTTACTAAGCAGTCAACAAGAACAGCATTACAGCATTTTTACCAAGTAGTGCAACAATAATAGCATTACAACATTTTTACTAAGCAGTGTAACAAGAACAGCATTATAACATTTTTACTAAGCATTGCAACAAGAACAGCATTACAATATTTTTACCAAGCAGCGCAACAAGAACCGCTTTATAACATTTTTACCAAGCAGTGCAACAAGAACAGCATTACAACATTTTTTCCAAGCATTGCAACAAGAACAGCATTACAATATTTTTACCAACCAGTGCAACAAGAACAGCATTATATATTTTTACCAAGCAGTGCAACAAGAACAGCATTATAACATTTTTACCAAGCAGTGCAACAATAATAGCATTACATCATTTTTACTAAGCAGTGCAACAAGAAGAGCATAATAATACTTTTACCAAGCAGTGCAACAAGAACAGCATTATAGCATTTTTACCAAGCATCGCAACAAGAACAGCATTATAACATTTTTACCAAGCAGTGCAGCAAGAACAGCATTACAACATTTTTTCCAAGCATTGCAACAAGAACAGCATTACAAAATTTTTACTAACTACGAGGAAAATGCTATTTTTAAGAAAATGTTATTTTAAACATAATACATCATTAGAATTCGTCTTATTTTATAATATAATGAATTCTTCTTTATTCCTTGGGCAAAGAAAATCATGTGCAGTGGTCTTCCTGAAATTTTCTCAAATATTCTCTAATTGAAAAGTTATTATCCCCCATATAAAATTGTGGTCCCTATATAAGAGCATAGCTGTTACTGTTCAGATTTTAATTTTCAGAATCTCGTACGTGAGATTTTTGTGCTTCGTAGTAGAGCATAGAAAATCTATTTGAAAAAGTATTTAGTATTTTTAACCGAAGTTAAATGGTGGGTATCTAACTAGGCAATGTAGGCAGCTGTGTATAAACCGCCGAATTGAAGGAAGCCGTAGGTAATATTTAAAATGTTACTAGTCTGTGTGTCAAATAAATAAGTTTGTACAAAAATACACATTTTATGTATAATAAAATATTAAGACTAAAATATGTGTTCACAATGTATTGTTCAATTAATTAATTAATATATGATTATTTGCTTATTTATAATATAATAGAATATTTATCTTTTATTAATTCTTTATATTTAATTGCTCTTGCCAGATAAGTGTCATTATTTATTAATTTATAATGCATTATAATATTTATCATTTATTAATTCCTTACATTTTATTACTTTTGGCAGGTACTGCGAACACAATTTTTTTATGTTAAAATTGTTTACAGAAAAATGTATTGGTTTTTTTAGACAAGATTATTTCTTAATAATCTGTCTTAATAATCAAATGCTATTATTTCTGAATAAGGATATCATTAGTTAATAATTATGGTAAAATATTAAAGTAACCAAATTTTGAAGTATTTCTTTATTTTATTCATTTTTTTCTAAGATGCATTCCGTAAACATAAATTAAACCATATTTTTATACAATAACTAAAATAAACCATTAATATCTTGATTAAATTAAACATGCGCTGATATGTGAAACTAAATTGACCAACAATAAAAAATGGGATTTTATAATTGCATTCCCTATGGCTGTAGTAAAGTAACTAAATACACTACTGATGAAAAGGATGAAACTTGAATTAACAGATCTATAAACAAGCATACGCATCACCTAGGATGGAGGGGGTGATTTAGTTTTCTATGGATCCTGAGAACCAAGTACACACTTATGCACGAAAAGCCGAGATTTTACAATGGTACCACCCTCTGATCCCACAATTTAGATTCGCCCTCATGGATCCAACATTCTTCTTCTGTAAATCCTTAAGAAATAGTAAATTAATTTGAAAAAATAAAAGATATTTTCGGTTCTAAGCACAGAACCGAATTTCTATAAAAATATTGAATGAAAATTCCAACAAAATGAAGCAACAAAGAAATATGACTTGAGTGACTTGACTTTTTCCCTTTACTCCATCTCTACCAAAGAGAGGATTTCGATATCCTAGAAAGAAAAAAAAAAAAAAAAAAAAAAAAGAAGTTGCTATTGCATTTTGTTTCTTTCGTTCACCGGGTCTCAATATTTCGGGCGGTTTATTTCTTTTTTTATAAAGGAAAAAAATAACTCCTTTTCCGTTGTAAGATTTTGCTCTTTTCTCCTGCTGTGATTGGTTCGTTTCCCGTGAGGAGGTTGGCTTGGAGAAATATTCGAGAATTTCGAGAAAAAGTTCTCCAGAGTCTGATCGCAAGGAAGAAGAATTTTTGAAACATATTAAGGAATTTTGTGAAAGTGCATCAATGCCCCGTATATTACACGCGCATTTATATATAAATATTTTTAAATCGTCTGAAGCTTAGTTGCTGTAAAGAGGGCTTAGACGGGAGGAATATGGAAAGTGTGTATAAGAAGGAATTTTCCTTTCCAGCTTTGAAATAGCTAGGAGTTTTTCCTTCTTCATTTTTATTTTGATCGCTGAGAAAAAAGATGACTGAAAACAGAAATAAAATAACCTAAAGTAAAGTTAAATGTTGAAACTTTACTGAACTTTCGGAAAAGCTTTATGTACTATCGATTGTATATTTTCAAATTCGAAACAAAGCGGGAGATCATTAGAAAAACTTCCTTTATTTAATATGCATGGATACTGTAATAAGAAGTTTCAGTGCTTGACATGCTATATTATTCTAAAGGTCTCTATAATAATTATATAAGTACTCATCTTATAGCAAGTATTTATATGTGAATGCGCTTTTCTAATAGTTTCATAGAAAAATACGCGTTTCTATATGTTATTTTATAATATATGGTGAAATCACATGAATTTGGAAGAAGTAATTTTAAAGGGTTTGTTAAATTTGTGGCAAAATCAATAGTAAAAAATGTTGTATTAATGAAAAAAGAATTATCATAAATACACATTTGAACAAATGTATGATGGTAATTTCAATGCATTAATTAAATCTGATTTTTGTTTCCATAGTACTAAACTTTATAATTTAATTAATCTATCTATGAATCTTTCTCAAATAGAAATAAATGACATTTTTTTTTTTAAAAAAAAGGACAGGTTTTTCTTTCTTTTTTTATGATGGTGGCTACCATTGTGGAATTTCTTTATTCTGAATAACTTATTTTCAAGAGTATTTATTTTTTTTTCAACTTACAGCTCCGTTTATTCAAAAAATACTTTTTTTGTCGGCATTCTACGCTTATAACAGTTTTCGAAATTTATTTATGAGCATAGTAGAAAGTAAATTAAATAACAACTGATGCAGAATTGAATTTTCAACTTTATCTATATAAATTTTAGTAAGTTTCAAAAGAATTAACATTCCTTTTGAGAAAAATGAGAATATTTCTATTTCTTTAACTGATTTCTCGAGAATGGGAAGAAATTTAATTTTAAAATGCATTTATGCCTTCTCTTCATTCCATTCAGAAGTCTTTGATGTCACATTAAATTATTGCACCCGGAAAAATTCTCGATTTCCAATTATCGAATTTTCAATTTATTAGAAGTTATTAACAAATATTATCTTTGTTACTATCTTTTTTCTATCTTTGTTACTCTATCTGGAATTTTTCAGAAATAACGTATCGCAATGTACATTTATTATATATTATTTTCTTATTTTTACTTATTTATATTCTTATATATTTGATGATTACTTATTTTTATATCGGCTTTTCGAAAATAATGTTTAATTTTTCTTATAAAAAGCTGCACATAATTTATTTACTTTGCTTACAAATTTAGAAATACTTTCATAAACACAGAAAAATATTAAAACTTAAAAGCTTTCTTTATCGTTTCTCTGAAATCAAATTAAAAATACATAAATTCCAATGTTCGAAAATAATATCTTTATTCTAGACTTAAAAACATACCCGAAGGAAGTATTTCCAAGAATGTTCTCCTTATTTTCTTATGAATAAAATATTATACCAAGTAGTATACTTAACTGTTCTTTTCCATCTTAGATTTATGGCTGCTTTCTTATTTACTAGACAATGTATTCCTTGATTTGTTATCTTTGCAAGAGCTCTCCAGTATTAACGTTTAATTCCTTTTGTGAGCTGAATTCACTCTCATTATTTCAGTGAATCCCATTTCTGGAGTCCACTTAAAGCGTTTGCTATTTGCCATCGAAAGAAAACAAAAATTTTAATGCTGTTCACTTTAACACCTTAGAGGAATAAAGGAATGAATTATCTCAACCAACCAGATGTGAATCTTGAGGAGAAAAATGTTTTGCTCAACAAAGAAAGCAGTGCAGACTCCAAATTAATTAAATTAGGCCGCGATGAAAACTTCTTTTGGATATTATGTACAAAGAAATGTTGCAACGTTTTTCGCATCAGTAGATACTTTATCTACTATTTTTAATAGCGTTCTAAACGTGAAAAAGTAAGCATTTTGAGTAAGTTTGAATTTGTAAATATAATTTATTGCATATGGTAGAAGTGTGGTTATATTATAAATTATTGTTATTTTTTTGTATGACTTTTTCCACTAAATTAAAATTATTCTTTTAACAAACCAAAATTAAATCAAACATCAATTCACGGCAGTCATTTCTGTAAAATTTATTTATTTATTTAAAAATTGTGTTAAAATTGATTATTGATATGGGTATCACAATTAAAAATAATTTTCATTCGTATCCCAAATAAAAGTATTGTGGGCGTATACAGCTAAAATAGTAAATATTTGTTACCTTTTCAAACATAACTTCTCAATTCAAATTTATTAAAAATGGATCATTTACTATATATTTCCCATTTATATTAAAAAGAATTTTATTTAAAAGACAAGAATGTGTGACTGGGAACATGGCTAGATAAAATTAGTAAAATGTATCAATTTACTTAAAAATATACTTTAAAAATGGATATATCAAGATAAGTTGTAAATTTTCTATTTATATAACTAAAAGTGACGTGGGCGCATCGAGCTAAAAGAGTAAATATTTATTATCTTTTGAAAAATATTTTCTCTTTTCCGAAGTTTATTAAGAGGGAATTCCTAATTATTATTTGTTTATCGTGTTTGCTGAGTTTTAAGGAAATTAAGTGAATGAATTTGAGATTGAAGATATATCAACAACATGTAATTAATCGTATTATATTATTTAACAGTAAAATTTTAATTAGAGATAATTTGTCGTAATTAGAGGGAAATTTGCTGCGGATTCATTTAAAATTCATGTTGGCGTATAATATTAAGTTTTTGTTAATTTTTGATAAATATTTTCTACATCTAACATTTTTTCAGACTATTACTTATTATTTGATGTTAATGCTGTTGAAAGAAATGAATTAATTGAATTTAATAAAACGTGAGTAAATTTGTGATTGAAAATATGTCTGAATAAAATTTTTATGTGCTTTTATTAGTGATATTTTATCACAATTTGTTAAGATTTCTGAATGTTTGATAACTAAATGATATAAAACTAAAATAAAGCAGTGCATATTTTTATATATTCTTTCTCAATCCTTAATGGTATGGTCAACTTTCTATATCTTGTATAGGTTGCGGTTAAATTTCTTGTTATGATTATTTTCATCGCCTCACGCTTTTACGATTTAGATTTTCTTTTCTTTCATAATTAAAAATATTATTTTTTGCTTTTTAGTTTACTAATAAAAGTATATTGAGGAGATATTATTGATATCACCATTATTTTTTATTAATATATTTCATAACTCATTTTTACTAAGGCTAAAGATTCTTTTTAAATTGAATGCTAGATAGTTCCTCGTTAAGGAAATCAAAATTTAAATTAAATTTATTGATGAGATGATATTTAAGCTAAAATATATTAAATCATTATATTACTCACGAGAATACACAAATACACAACATTTTAGAACTATCGCTCATAAGGCCGTGTGAGAGAAATCAACGATAAAATTCCATCCTTACAAGCAGACGGTAAAAAAGCGAACAAAAGTATCTTACCTTAAAAATAGAATATATCTGAATTAATATATAAAATTTATTTTCTCAATTAGTCATTAATTTATGTCTTATTTTCTTATTTATTTTGAACATGAGATTACTTCAAAAATTTCAGAATTAAAATGAGGTCATGCATTTTTTTATTTTTTGAAAAGCAATCATGGAAAAAGAAAGTTGAAGGCATGCTCGCGATTTTGAGCTTTTTTTTACAAACAATAAAACGATTTGATGATAAAAAAATTTCTAAGAGCTCATTCTTTCCATTTGAAAGATATTAAACTATTCGTAAGAATTCTACGTATCATTAAACTAAAAAATAAGTTTTGGTTGAAATATTAGATTCCAAACGAACTCAACGCAGTAGTACTTTAAAATGACGCCATGCTTCAAATGGATCCGAAGAAAGTGAACACAAATTTTTCTTTCGAGCCCTTTTTAAAGAGTCCCATTAACCGACGCATAAACACATTAATCTTGGGAAGGTCATAATCTGAGCTAATGAAGAAATTCCAATTTACTCTTCATTGATTTTTCATCTCCACAGATTGTAAATTCCGAGCGTTGTAAAGCGAGAGCATTATTTTTCCATCTCTCGAGCATTTTTGCTTTATTTGTTCCGCCTGCTGGAAATGACGGCGAATATCTTTATTTTCGTGCGTTTTATCACTTCCTCATAAACTAACGCTAGATTGGATTACCTCAATTATCGATAACTGATAGCTGTTTAATACCCTTTTGTTAAGATGGATTAATATCGCATTTGCTCTCTTGGATACTTTTTTCTTTATGTGGTGGAATTCCAGGATTAATTGAGTATGTAAGATGACCATGCTTAAGCGCAGAATGCTAGCTAACCTTGGTGAAGCACCCGAGGGTAGACAGAATAAATTGAGCTCGTTTGTCTTGAGATCATCCAAATATGAATCTTAATTCTTGCATAATGTGGGTTGTAATTCGTAATAAATGCCATTATCAAATCATATTTGTTATAAATGGTTGTAAATGTAATAATACAATTTCCTTATTGGAGCACTAAAATGAAGTTAAGTGCAATATGCCAGCTAACCTTGTTGAAGCATCGGGGGGGGGGGGGTTGACAGAACAAATTGAGCTCTTTTATCTTGAAGTCTTCCAAATATGAATATCAATACTAGCCTAATGTGCGTTGTAATTTTTAATAAATGACATTATCGAATCATATTTGTAATAAATGGTTGTAAGTGTAATTATACAATGTCCTTGTTGGAGCACTAAAATTGAAATTGAATCAATAATAATTCGTTTATCTTGCAATTTTCCAAATATAATTTTTAATGCATAGATACCTAATATTCATAATAAATCCCATTATCGAATTATTAATGTTCGCAATAAATGGTTAAACTAAACATGCATAAATGTCAATTTCCTTGTTGAAGCAATGGAGCACAGACAGAATAAATAAAGCTCGTTTGTCGTGAAATCTCCCAAATATAAATTTTCCGTACTTAAGGATACCTAATGTTCGTAATAAAGGACACCGTCGAATTATGCTTATAATAAATGATTAAATTACGATGATACGATTTCTATTTTAAATCATCGGAAGGAAATTGAATAAGTGAAATTCGATTCTCTCGAAGTCTTCTAAATATGAATCTTAATGCTTGGATAATGTGCACTAATATTCACAATAAATGCCATTGTTGAATTAATTATTAACACTCATAATAAAATATTAACTTGAAGTGTAATGATGGTAGCTTTCTTGTTGAAACACAGGATTGAAAACTCTTGAAACAGAATTCGTTTGTCTTGAAAATATAAATGTTAATGAGTGAGTATTGGGCACAGATTCCAATATCCTTTATGAATGCCTTTGTTGAATTAATTGTTATTGTTCGTATTAAATGGTTCAATTGTCCTCCTTCATCAAACTTTTTTCTTTCATATTTAATATTTTGTAATTTAATTCCGCCCTTTTTATGAGTAACAAGTTGAGGTTTTAACCTGTATCACTAATTTTGGAATAATATTTATGTTTTTGTTTAGATTTTCTTTTTAAATAGGCACTTTTATGATTATAATTTTTTTCTATAATTTCTGATATTTATTATTTCGATAATATTTTTTCTATGTTAAGTTATACATTAGGTTATATAGTATTGTTTATATGTTTCTCATTAAATACTGCTTCATCATTGTCCCAAATCCCAAATCGTTTATAACCATTGTTATGATAAATTATTTCGTTTACATGACGCAAATATTATACGCCATTTTTTTAATTGGACATTCAAAAGCATATAAAGGAACACACACACACACACACACACACACACACACACACACACACACACACACACACACACGCGCGCGCGCGCGCGCGCACACACACGCACACACACGCACACACGCACACACACACACACACACGCACACACGCGCACACGCGCACACACGCACACACACACACACACAGACACACACACACACACAGACACACACACACACACACACACACACACACACACACACACACACACACACACACACACACACACACACACATTTTATATAAACTTTGTGCAAAACATTTTTTTTCCCTTATTTCTTCCGATGTAGTTCCACTTTAATTTCAGAGTTCTTGCACTTTTCATTTACAACCTATTCTTTAATCATTATATTCATCGACACTATTAGATTTTAGCCCTCAATTGGTAACCCTCACAAACATTTAGTCGAATCTCTTGATATAGTCTAAACACGCCAGACGATTTTAGCCCATGCTAAAAGTTCGGTAAGTCCTTTTCTTTATTATTTATCATTCTTTATTTCCTTTTGATGTAGCCTTGTTTTAATTTGCACTTAATTTTTATTTTGTTATTATTTATTTTGTTTCGTATTTTTTTCGTAGCTTTTAAATTTCTATAGTTTTGATCTGTAGGCCATTCGGGGTGTAGACTATCATTTCACATAATTCATCCGATACTGTCAGCAGAAAATGATACAATTCCACATGCAATCCGCACTGATTTCATATATATATATATAATCTGTGCAGATTGCAGATTATAATTAGTTCCCAAATTATACATTAAATTTTTCTAACTTTTATGATAAATATACAATTTTAATATTTAATTATTGTTATCAGTACCATGAAGTATTATGTATATTACCAGTATAGTACGGAGTAGTGCTGTAAAAAAGCTCGCTCTATACATAATCTATTAATTTTAAAATTTTTACTTTAAAATAAATAAAATGAATTAATTTTTTTATTTATAGTAATTTTAAAGTGAACAATTAACTTATAAAGGAAATGAAAACTTAAAGTTTTTACTTTAAAATGAATTTTTATTTTAAAATAAATAATACTTTAATATGAATAATGAATAAAGATATTATGAAATTTTTTTGTATTATACGTCTTTTCGATTTTACAATGTTTAACACTGTTGTATGCGCCAAAATAAAATTTACTAAATAAGAAACCGAAACGACATTATGAAATTTTATAAAGGAGAAATAAATTTGAAATAAGTATAGTGCTAAAAATAATTTTTTCAAAGGACTTGTTAAATGAAATATAATAAATGGATAGTAAATATTCTATTTTATTTTATCTTTTAAACAAAGATATTATTTTATTTATAATACATTCATTATGTAATTTATTTACTAATAATTTAAATTATTCACCATAAATATACTTTGTAGCAATAAGATCAAAATATTTTGTAATTGATTTCTTCACTTTAGAGGCCTTTAGAAGCTACTAAGTTTGTTTTCTCTAAAACCTGTCATTGATTTTCCTCCCGTTTTAAGTTGCTAGAACGCTAGAATGGAAGGTGCGGGTGCAAGATTATTCAGAATCTGCTGTAATTTATTTGAGAAAATTTGGATAGGAAAATATAAATTAAAAAAATTATTAGACTTAGAAAAAAAATATTTATTTACTTTCCGGTAATTCCTTCATACTTAAGAATGAATGTTCCTTTTGCAAGAAAAAGAAGGTATCGAAACTGATACAGTAATATTTCGATATACATATTTTAAAAAACTAACAGCTTACATTTTATTTATTTCCAGAATTTTAAACTGTAACTTTTGAAAAGTTAATTCCACGCTTGTTCGATGTAACAAAACAGAAAATTAACAAATGTAATTAATACTTTAGTTTTCCAAGCGAATGAATTAATCAAAGAAAACGACAAAAGGGGTTTGAAGTGGAATTATTCACGACAAAATGTATGCGCGCTACTTCGACATTTCTATTTTAATTCGAAAGGCTTAAACCTAAAGGAACAACTGGGAGTGCATCACATTTGCAAGGTAATCTTACTAGGAGACAGCCAGTGAGAGTTTCATCGATTTTATCGCCCCTGCCTTTTGTAGGGAATTAATAACATTATCTTCTAGCCGAAACCCACCGTTCCGGAGGCACGGCTCTTAATCGCTTCTGCGTGAATTGTGCACCAACCTTCATTTATCAAGTTAAGCACACAATATTTCGAGTAGTCTTCATCAAGTTCATGAAAATTAAATTCATACTGAGGTAAGAAATGTGGTGTGGCCTGTTTCTATTATCTACCTCACTTGGGACTCTCTGACTTTTAACGTAGAGTCGCAATCAACTGATGAAATATTTTTATTATGGAATTTGGGAGTTAAATTCTATATAAAAATGAGCCAGGAAAGGATTAAAAAGGGAAAATATTGATTTTTGAAGTTGCATTAATGGATGCATATTCTTTAAAGATATTTTATACTGTTGTGACGTTTTATAAGCCAAATAACAGCTACGATGTATGAAAAATTTCTTTTGTCTTGTGGTCATGTTACTCGGCTACAAACCATAAGGTTGCGAGTTCGATCCTCACCTATCGCGACATTGGTGATCCGATGACGGAAATACGCAAACTTCATACTACTGTTGTGACGCCCTCAACCAGAAATAAATAAAATAAAATAAAATAAAAAAAATGAAGCTGAAAAATAATCAGCCAATAAGAAAAAAGGAAGCTGAAAAATAATCAGCCAATAAGAAAAAAGGAAGATGAAAAATAATCAGCCAATAAGAAAAAAGGAAGCTGAAAAATAATCAGCCAATACTAAAAAAATGAAGCTGATAAATAATCAGCCAATAAATAAATGTAGCTGATAAATAATCAGCCAATAAAAAAAATTGATAAGGCGCAACAGCAAAATATAACAGCAAAAATAGGACAAAATATCCTTCGTCTCACCTACGACTCACTGGAGGAGGAATGACGCTTTGTAAGCCAGATAACACCTACGAGGTATGAGAAATATCTTTTGTCTTGTGGTCATGTTACTCGGCTACGAACCATAAGGTTGCGAGTTCGATCCTTGCCTATCGCTAATCGTAACAATACGAAAGAATATTTGGAGTATTTTTAAAATTCCAGTGATCAAATACTGTATTTAAAATTGAACTGAGATAAGAAATGGAGTATAACTTGTTATTGAAGTATAATCAAATAATATTTTTTTTTTTTGTAACAAGAATACTGTGATTTAAATGTCAAATATGATGTAAAAACGAGCCAAAAAAGATTAGAAAATAGACGGGAATTCAATTTTTTTTTGCAGAAATATATTTATAATATATATAAAGATAGATTTATAGATTTTTGAGGAGACAATATTTTGAGAAATAAACATCAAATTCATGATTATTAAATTTTTACTGAGGTATGAAAAGTGATGTGACCCATTTTTATTATCAGCTAAATGGGGATTTTCTGACTTTAAACATAGAAGGACAATAAAGTAATGAAGATTTTCCTTTTTTAAATCGAAATATAGACAGTCAAATTCAATATAAGGATTAGCAAAAAATGATTCAAAAGCAAAGGCGTATATATTTTATATTAGCAATTAGAGATATTATTTTTACATATTATAAAAGATGCTTTTTTTTTGCATTTTGAAACAACGAATCTTTTGAACGATTCACATTAAGTATAAAAAATAAATTCATACGGAGCTACTGAATATGATGTGACCTATTGCAATTATCTACTTTAATACGTACTCCATTGCATTTAAACTAGGAACAATAAAATGAAATTTTTATACACGATGTTGTGAGCTAAATATAAAAGAGTCTAAAAAAGTAAAACAATATTCATTTTTCTCAGAAGATTCTCATAAAAATACTATTTTAAAGAGGTATATCTTTAAAAGAAAATTTGGACAATCCTTTTTATCCTAATGTTTAATGCTATATTGCGAATCTATTCAGGCTTGAATCACTGCTAT
Source organism: Argiope bruennichi (assembly GCF_947563725.1). NCBI lineage: Eukaryota > Metazoa > Arthropoda > Arachnida > Araneae > Araneidae > Argiope > Argiope bruennichi. The sequence continues at coordinate 37,977,705 of NC_079154.1, read as the reverse complement.
GATTGTCTTTTGAATTTTAATGAAAACAATTTCTATGTATATGTGTGTGTGTGTGTAGGTATACATTTATATATATATGAAGTTCCAGACAAAATTAGAAAAAAAGGGATACCTAGATACTTTGTATCCTATGATTTAAAATTTCCATTTTTTTTTGTCTCACATTTTTCAAGAAAACTTCAAAGATTAATTAGATATGTCGAAAAAGTCGAAAGTCTTTACATCCAAGTACTTGAAGCATCTAAGAAAAATCAAAATTCTGTATTATACAAAATTTATAATTTCAGTAAAGAAAATGTAACAAAATTTCCAAAGGCAAAAATAATGTTTTTGAAGTCTTTTTGAGAATTTGTCATCGAGAAAAAGGAGCAGGTGTTGAAACACAGATAAAAAAATGCATTGAGCAATTTTTTTCATGATTTTTTGTGCAACTTTTCAAATGAATATTGAAATGAAAAGAATTTTCTTCACGTATTTAGAGAAACTAGTATTTATTTATTTTTTATTAATTAATTACAGTATATATATTAGTCCTTATTTTAGATTTTAGTAAAATATAAGAAACTTCCTGGTAAAATTTAACGAATTTAAATATTGTAATTGTAACAGATCTTTGGCAATACTGATTTTTAATTTGTCTTTAAGTAAATTTTACATGATGTTTTTTTAATAATTAATACTTTAATTTTTTTTCATTTCATCTGAATTGTATTTTACTTTGTATTCTATTCATTAAAATTGTGAATTAATGAATTATATATTCAATTTTTAAATGCAAGGTTAAAATTCTTCGTTTAAATTTATTGTTTATTATCAATGTTTCTTCATTGTTTGCATTATATCTATGAGCTGATGTGTGATAATTCATATCTTTTAAATAAATTAGATAATTTATACATTTTAAATAAATTCAAAATGGCTGTCAGGTATTAAAATTTAATAATTCGAATTGAGAATAATATTTGATTTTTTTTTATTAACATCGTTATATTTCAAGTATAATTAAATTAGTTTATGAAAGCTTTCATAAATAAAAATTCAATTTCTTATAAAAAATTATTGAATATTATCATGGATACATATTTATTTATATAACATTTTAATAAGCAGTTTAGTTTAAAAAGGAAAACAAAATCTGTTTCTTAGAAAAACGAAGAATAAATTTGATGAAGTGATTTTTTTTCTACCATTAAACAAAAGTACATAGATTTAAAAGTTACTGATGAAAATATTTTTAAAATGAATAAATTTGATTGAACTTTAGAATCTTAAATGTTTCTAATGAGGATTGATTTTCATGACATTAAATGTATTCCCTTTTTTCTTCCTAAAGTAAAATGAATGCGGAAAATTAACAATTTAAATTATTTTTTTACAGGAGTTATTAAATTATTCTCAATATTACACTTTACGTAAAATGAAATGTAGAATGAAACTTCTTGTATACAGTCTAAAATTATTTACACATCGCATAAAATGAAATATAAAAATAGAATGCTTGAAACTGCATAAATCCATTACCTGTATATTTATAAAAGTGTCTCACACGTATTACAGTTTTATTTACTGAATAGTAAACGATCCACCTTTACTTATTTAAGTTGCTTAATGCAATTTTCCCAGCGATGAAATAAAACATATCCGAAGACGTCTCATAATTTAATCATATATATTCTTATATATATATTGCTTTGTAAAACAAACATTATAGCAAAGAGTAAAATGTCAACTTTTTTCGAAGCATCACTCTGGTGTTTTTTACTGTATTTAAAAATATTAAATACTTGGTGAAAAATGGTTTATAGAAGACCTAATTATTTAATATTTCTGAATTTTTATAATATTTGCTGAATGTGTATACAAAATATAACTTAGTTTTAGATTAATCACCTCCAGTTCTTTTTTCAACTGAACAGTTATTCATTTATTTATTATTTAAACTGAAAACGATATTATCAATCTTCATTTTTTGAATTTTTCAGTGATTTATTAACCTATAAAAGAATTCTCTTGGCCACCATTTTTGAAAAAAAAATCGAGCAAGATAAAGTGTTTAATTATAATTCTCTAGAAAGTCTTTAAACTTGTCAGAAAAAATAATTAACACAAATACGATTAACCACGAGCTCTCGTACGGAAAATTTATGACATAGATAGCAATGTACTGATATAAGGCTAGTGATGCATATCTGGAATTTTCTTTTTATTTAAAATTGCGGCGGAAAGCACCTGATGTTTATTTAATTACCCCGTGGCAGCATTCAAGTTTTGCTTTTTTTAAACTCTCGTGTCAAATAACAGTAACACCTTTAACATCGATTAAGCACATTTTTTTAAAGTAATAGGAAGGAGTATTTATTTTAAATGAGCAGAAAAAACGAAAATAATGTTTTTCTTCTCATGGAAGGATAATGAAGCGATATTGTAAAAAAAAAAATATTATATATTTAATAGTTGAGAAGTTGGTTTAAGACATAAATTATTTCCATTTTTTTTGGAAAATACTTTTTATCATAAGCTGTTAAAATTCTAATTTTTAAAAACTTTCTTTGTTGCTATTTAACTTCATCTTAAATTAAATTTTAACTTGAACATTAATGCTAAGTATTTCCATCTTCTCAGTTTACATGGATATTTGCATTTAAATTTAGAATTTATCTTAACATTTCACATTTTAAAAAAGTTGAATTTTTGAAGATAAATAATGACAGTTGCATGTTTTTGTATTTACTTGCTTGAAACATTTATAACAAACGAGGAGATACTGGGTAGTTTATTTTTTGAAGCGAAATAAATTTGGTATATGCATGAGTTTGAATAATCACTGCATTAAATATTTCGCTTGGTCTCACCGGATTTATGATTAAATTTAAAACATTTCCTTTTATTGCCCTTATTTTAATGGTAGCATATAGAATTATAATAAATTTATTAGAATGTTTTATAATTGATATATCTGTAATCCGTCTTCATTTTATTTGAATACCATCGTGATTAAATGGAAGAATAGAGAACTGGTTGCATTAAATGCTCTAAACAGTTCGAATTTAGATTAAAATTTTTAATATTTCAATAATAATCGGATATATTTCTTCATTCCAGCCAAAAAGTGACGAGTTTGGAATACTAGTCTTTTTTTATAAGTACGTTAAAAGTGTTCTAATTAAAATAAGGAATTTAAAAATTTCTGACATTCAAAAGTAATTTTTATGAGTTTAAAAAGCTCGATCTTCCTAGGCATCCTAAGAATTTTCCACATTCAATAATTTTTAGAAAATTAAAATCCCGTTTGAATAAAAATTTTTTTGTGAATTTAGAGTTGAAAAATAAATGAAAACGATGAATCTTAAATATTAATAACTAAAAAGAAAGTTATTGGAAAATGTTATTTAGTATATTGCTATAAAATATTAAAGTTCAGAAAGAATATCTTCTGTTGTCATTTCCATCAGCACATAAAATTATAGTTTGAAAAACACTGAAATATTCAATATAAAATGAAATATACAATTAATCATTCCAATCTAGAATCATTTATGGATTATATTATAGAGGATGATTCAAAAGTCAGAAGTATTTAATATTTAATAATTCACAATTCTATGAAGATAAAAATTGAATTTGCATAAAAAGGATTAAAATTATGAAATTTAAAATAATTTATAAATTAGATTACTAAATTATTTAGTATTTGGTGGAGAAATGTATTTTATAAGACATGTAGAAGAAGAAATTCTTTAAATAGTCAACTTCAGGAATGCTTTAAAAATCGATCGGTTGTTACTCTAAGTAATAGTTTTTTTCTGTTTATTTCCTACACAGCATTTTGAATACTGCAGAACTATTGCAATTTAAATTATGATAATATAAACTAAGATAATTTAAAGTCTTTGGTACGCAAACTCTATCTTTCTTCCTTCATTTCTTTACGGAGCATTTATTTTATAAAGGAGTTCCTAATACATGAAATATCCATTATCATATGGACCAAAGAAAACATTTAAAACCTTAGAAAAAAACAACAACAAAAGACTAGTATTTCTTTTTTTAAACTTTATTTCTTAAAAATGTCTTCCTCAAATTTTCTTACTTGATAAAAATAAATTAGACAAAAATGATTTCAAATACAATTTAGTTAATGCTAATTTAGTATATGATGTGTCTCACTTTTAGTTTCTTTGAAAAGATCAATACTGCATACACTAAGTAGATTCTTTATGTATTCTTAAAGGATTATTATTCTTCAAGGATTCTTATTTTTCAAGGATATTGAGCTTATAATATCCTTGTTTTAAATTTCGAGGAAATTATCCATTGTGCCACTAGAGTGGCTGTGCGAGACGGGGAAACATATTAAATAATTTTTATAAACTACTTTTACCGGTTAGTTTGTATGCTTAGCAACCTGTCACATTGTCTTTTTTAGACATTTTTAAAAATAAAATTCAATGGTTTATGTTTATTTTAGGGAAACCAAATTAATTTATTGAGCCAAATTAATGAAAAGAATAAGGAAATTATGATTCGAGAACACATTATTTCTCTAGTAATAAAGAATTTAGAAGAATAATTACATATATATTTTTTACCTATTTTTATATATAAATCATTATATATATCTAGTACGAAAACATAACATTTTTTAACTATTCTTTCCTAATTTTGAGAAAATATATAGATATATTTTATAAATTTCAGTTTAACCCCATATTATATGCTTTATTTGCATCTTACGATTTTTGACAAATTAAAAATTTATTTTGAATAAATTAGAAAATGATTAATTAAATTATATACTTATTGCATTTTTATTAAATATTAGTGGCTTTTAATAACAAAATTTAATACACAATTAGAACATTTTTTAAAATTTTCTTTTTATCGAAGATATTATGGGTTAAGTTCAATACAATCGTAATAGTATTTCCTATTAACGAAATTTTAATTATATATTAGTGATATTTGATCCGTTAATTTAATTTATCCGTTAATGACAGATTAACTTATTTTTCAATTTTTTTCGTTGAGATTGTTGTAACTTCAATTCAATATAACGATAACGTTATTTTCTATTAAACAAATATTAAATTATTGGTATTTGTAGTAGGTTAATTTAATAAAAGATAAAATGTAAAATTTAATTTTTTGATCTTCCACACATTTATTATGGACTTAAACTAAATCTTTACGCAGTATTGGAATGATTTTTATAAACGAGTGGAGTTAATATTATATGCATAGATTTTCACTCCAATTAATACTTATTGAAAGTTTGCTACTTATAAAGCAAGGTAGTAAAATGAACTCACTTTACCCCATATATTTTTTAAGTTAAGAGTTGAAAAAACATGTTCAAGTTAAGTTTAAGCCAAGCTAAAAACTTTTATGGAGCGAATTTAAAAGCCCTTCTTGAAAATGGAAGAGCTTAAGTTTCTGGAAAAATTCCAACTGTGAAGAGCAATAAAATTGACTCGTAGACAACAAAAAATATTCCTGGAGGGAAGAGGAGTAATTTTTCCTTTCTCAAGCTTCAAGAGAACATTGTTATTAGGAATTTTATTTTTTTCTAGTTTAGATTCATGAAATGATGTAAGAAGGGTTGACAGAAAATTGCATATTACGTTGAAAAACTTTTTATTTAAAGTAAGAAAGGGAAATTTCATGGCGCAAGGGAGGATACAGTGACTCTTTTGTAAACCTTGAGGACATGAGCTGCTTCAAAAATAATAGTATTAAATTCTTCCTATTGCGTTAATTTCTGTAACATGTTTGAAAGATTGTATATCAAATATCAATGAGATTTTATTTTGCATTATTTTTACGATAAGAGTACATTCGAACCGTGATCAAACGGCTGGCATTTGAGCTGTTAGAGATGGATATATAATTCCAATTGGGAAAAAAAATGTAACGACGCAAAAAAAAATTATTTTATATTTTTTCAGACAATAATTGCACTATTGAAAAAACCGTGAATTCTAAATTTTTATACTGTCTATATCTATACATATAAATCATACACATTAAAATATTTTTAACATACTGATGTTTTAAGTAAAAATTTCAGTGTTCTGGGATTAAACCCGACTGTGGTATGAATCTTTAAATATCACTTTTTAGATAATTTTCATGATTCAATTTTAAATATATTAAATTAGGCAATTTTAAATATATTATGAATCTTTAAATATCACTTTTTAGATAATTTTAATGATTCAATTTTAAATATATTAAATTAGGCAATTTTAAATATATTAAATATATGTACAGATACTTTAATTTTTTTTGTTTATGTGCTATTTTTAAAATATTATATTATTTGGATATTATTCTTTATTCTATTTTTTTTATTTTTCTGCTATTCTATATTATATTCTTTATTCTTCTATTCTTTATTCCATTCTTCTATTCTTGATAATTCAATTTTTTTATTCTATTCTTCAATTCTTTATTCTTTATTCCATTATGAGTTTTTAAATATCACTTTTTAGATCATTTTAATATTTTAAAAATGCACAAATATTTTAAGTTAAATTTTATATTTTTCTACGTGCTATTTTTAAAAATTTGTACCTTAGTTTGATAATATTCTTTATTCACAAAATAAAGCATTTTCTTAATTCTATCACTTTTTTAATGATTACAGTCAATGCAAGGAAATGTATTTCATTTCAGCTGAAAAAGAGAAAATTCTAAATAAAAAATGCAACTTTTATTATATATTTTTAATAAAAATACGTAATAATAAATTACATTTTCATAAACATATCCGATATATTTTGTTGAATAAATGATTACAATTATTAATGAATTTAAGACCACTTTATATATTGAATTTTAAACTAAAATACAATACTCATTTTATTATGTATATTTTTACAGCATTATTGATAATATTGCACATACCTCATCATGGACTGTGACATATTTCTGGATTAATAGAAACTATAAATACTGTATAAGTTCAAATACTGATCTATTAATGAAAATAAAATAATTTTTGTTAAGGACACTTTTATGATTTAAGATTTTTAATAAATGACTTTTTAAACGCAATGAATTAACGTAATGAAACATAATTTACATAATTTAAACGTAATGAAACATAATTTACATAATTTAAACGTAATGAAACATAATTTACATAATTTAAACGTAATGAAACATAACTCATTTAAAATCTTTCAGATTGTTCTTACTAATTTTATACGAATAGTAAAGTGACGATGGATTTAACTCTAGTTTTTCTAAATAAAAATTGACAGTGAGATATATATGTGCAAGACTAGCTTTGCTTCGTAGTAGCGGGGCAACAGTTAATGAACCCAACAAAGGGATTTCAGTGCAATTATCTATAATGGCGTACTCAGTAATTAAACTAATGTGAGGAAATTACTTACTGAATAAGTACTTCACTCTTTCTGAAGCCCTTATTTTGGCCTGACAAATTTGTTATTTTAATTTCCTCATCTTTTTATTTACTAAACACAATGGCCACTTGCATAGCGTTCCGATTCCTGCTGCTCCAATAGAGGAGGATTACTGGAAGTATCAACACTTTATTTCAACTCATGCAGTTATGGCGCTCATGTGACTATAAACAGAGATCATATAATTTCCTTTTAAGCATTTATTTGAACCTATTATTTTGGATAGTACATTAAAGTAGATGGAAAAGTCAAATTAAAATTGCATTGCTTCCATTAAGCAAGTAATATTTGCAGACATTTTATATTTGTGAAGAGAAATGTTGATGTTGAATGGATACATTCTTTTTGATGTATTAGATTTGACATTTTACGTATTTTGTATGTCCTCTTTATCAATACCGTCTTTTAATTATTTCAGATCTTAATTTCCAGTTTTAGTCTATTAATTTTAATAAATATACGAATGTCATAATCAATACGAAAAAATGATTTTAAGATTCAATAATATTTTTAATAATATGGAAAAATGATTTCAAGATTCAATGATATTTTTAATAATATGGAAAAATGATTTCAAGATTCAAAAATATTTATAGTAACATGGAATATTTATAATAATGAATTAAAAGTTAAAGTCAATGAGATGGAAAATAATAATTGTCATTAAAATAATTTCATCTTTTCATCGTCGATTACTGTTTATTATACATATTATTTTTAAAGACTCAGTTCTTCGACAATATTTACATAGAGAATTATGTAACACAGTCAATTTTTTTACTTTAAATCATATTGCATTTTAAGCTTGTTTTAAAAACTGTTTTCAGCCATCTTATTAAGAGGATCCACAAGGAAAATGTTAATCTAAATGCTTAAAGAGAAATAATGGGTTTTTGCTTCTAATTCATCTCTTTTTTTTCCCGTGTTGCTCGCATTTTGTTCGAAATTTAATCGAAGGTTTACTATCTATGAGCTTAAAATAAAGTAACTTTTAAATTTGTCTTTAAATTTCTGTATAATCGTTTCTAAGATTAATAAAATTCTAGCAGCTTAAAATATATTTCTCTAGAAAATATTTTATTATCATAAAATAATGATTTGAACCTTTTTAAAATGAATGTTAACTTCTAGAAAATATAAGATTTAATATTTCATCAGTTTAATGGAGTATAACTCTATATTTGTTTTCTAAGCATCTTGATGGAAATTTAGGAAGTTTCGAAATAATTTTCATAATTACCTTAAATTACAGTACAGATCAGTGAACTTAAAGGTATTATTTTAGATCTTTTCCTCTAAATAAATTGAAATCAGGTATCTTGAATATAAGCTATTACATTAATGAATTACCGAATTAAATCCAAATATTTTATACAATATGCTGCTTTATTTGTATATGTATGAATGTCATATTTGTTATCAGGCTGTGAATTTTAAAAAATAATTCATTTTTCTCGTTTCAGTATTACGCAAAAATAAAACATAAGTCATATAAAACAATTTATCTTTATTTGTCCATTTATCTTTTATTTTTCATCAGTATTATAAGAGGTTATTTTAATCTCTTTAATCTCTTTTTAAATGGTTTTGTCTGGTTATACTAATTTTACATAACTAGATTTCCAGTCGAAAATGGCCTCCTACAAGGTCAAGGCGTTAAATTTTCTGCCAATTTCCTAGAAATCAATTTTGTAATTATTTTCATAGAAATTCATTTTTTGCTGTAATTTTTATAATTACTGTAAGTTTATAATATTGACCGTTTATCTTTGTAGCATATCACTTTTCTTCATTTTCAGCATGCGTCTTAATCATAGATACTAAGTGTATGTAACACATTTTAATTCAAATATTTTATTCAGCATGTAATTTTATTTATGAATGTAAGCATGTATACACGATATATTTGCTTTAAACTAAATTTTTTAAAAATATTTTTTTTCAGCAGAGTCAAACGAAATCCATATACATGAAACATTATGTTTCATCTTTTTTTTTCTTCTTCTACAAAAATGACTTTTATGAGACATGTATATGATTATTTTAACCAATGACTTTTTATTTGTTAGTATGACTTCCAAGTAATGAGAAACCCAATCGGAAATGACATCCCGCAATTTCTAATTAAACGAGCCCTTATTGATTCAGTAAATGAAAGAATATATTGCAAACTTTGTGGACTTCGATGCGTGCGCGAACATAAATAACGAATTACACTTCCCTTTGCTGCAATTAATTCCATTAAATGTCTGTCACTTTTACAATGTTTAATTCGTATGGAAAGCACTCGTAAGAGAGCACTTTCACACTAGTTTGTATCGAGATTCTAATAAGAGCTCTATTTCATGTCAGTTTATATCCGAAGCTTTCAGTAAGAGCTTTTATTCTTTTGCATGACCACTCAGGTAGAATAAAACTCTATTGTTTGTAAATAATTGATATTTTAAAAAAATAAATGCATTTCAAACATGTTAATATGTTTGGTGCAAAAATTCAGTTATAAATTGTTAATTTTGAAGGAATGCATGAGATTTTATATGTGATATGCTTTCCATTTTTTTTAAAAAAAGGAAAATTGTTTACTGTAGTTTTTTTCATCTTTATTAACCTACATTCGTAGAGTTTCCTGTAAACAGTTGAAATTAATGCAATTCTATGCATCAGTAGCTTTGTGACATTTATATATAAAAAAAAATTGCGAAGCTATAAATATACGAAAATTTGATGGTACAATGTTCAGAGTACATGATACATGTATCAACTCGTATCGTATTAAATTACAGTGGTTATTAGAGATGCCATACTAATGTGCATATTTCCACGGAAAAATTATTCCTAAATGATTTGACAATTTAATTTTACTTTGATTACTTTACGCAGTTTCACTTATCTTTTAGAATGCATTAAAAGCTAATTATTTGGAGTTTAAAAGCTACTGAAGATAATAATATTATAATTTTCTTTCAAGAAACCCAGCCTTACACTTGGTTGTACTTATTCATTATATTTTCACAGAAATTTCATTAATTACTGCCATGGTAAAGCATCAGTTTTTATCATCATTTATCATTTCGTTTTAAACGTGGATCATTTTCAAAATATTTGTCAAGTAAATTTCAAATGTGACACACTGTGCTCATTGAATTTCTTTCAATTAATGTGAAACTCAAATCTCGACCTTCTAATAAATCCGAGAGTTTTTGCAAATGCCTGTTGATGATTGAAAAATGAAGTTGGAGACTTTCTCTAATCTCAAGTACTGAAATATGATTGCCCAAATCGTTTACGACAATCAGTTGATCATCATCATTTTGAGTTGCTCATCCGAAACGTTTGCTTTCTTTTACCTGAAAATTGCCTCAAAGACATTTGATAAATCATTTTTGACAAGTGAGTTATGTTAACCATTAACAATAAAAACTCCTCGAGTTTGTTTGTGATGTAGGATGAAAATTGTCTTTTTCTCACACACAATCAACACATGAAAAAAATTTCAAATATAATTGTTACTTAACTTGCACTACAAATGAATTATGTGATAATTGAAATTAAATATAGAAGACGTTGCTTGTAGTGATAATGGATGTAACGATAAATTGGACGATCAAAATAATGAACAATGAATCTCCTGTATCCGAATACCAAGAAAATTTGCCGGTTCTAATGATAAAAAATTCGCTTATTATGGTTGATTGACATGTCCAGTTCATTGGACATAGATGATTTTATTAGGTTTAAACAAGATGCTGATTTTGATTCATTAAAAAGTCAACCGATCTTTACGAAAGAGGACTGACTCAACTTTAGCATAAATTAGGAGACAGTAACAACAAAAAGAAACAAGTAAGAGGGGCCTCCCCGAAATTTTCCGTTAAGCTCTCATTCCCATATTCCCACAGAAAATTTTGGTGAGAGGGGTCTCGCCGAAATTTTCTGTTAAGGTCTCATTCCCATATTCCCACAGAAAATTATGGTTAGAGGGGTATCGCCGAAATTTTCTTTTGAGGTCTCATTCCCATATTCCCACAGAAAATTATGGTGAGAGGGGTATCGCCGAAATTTTCTGTTGAGGTCTCATTCCCATATTCCCACAGAAAATTATGGTGAGAGGGGTATCGCCGAAATTTTCTGTTGAGGTCTCATTCCCATATTCCCACAGAAAATTATGGTGAGAGGGGTATCGCCGAAATTTTCTGTTAAGGTCTCATTCCCATATTCCCACAGAAAATTATGGTGAGAGGGGTATCGCCGAAATTTTCTTTTGAGGTCTCATTCCCATATTCCCATAGAAAATTATGGTGAGAGGGGTATCGCCGAAATTTTCTGTTGAGGTCTCATTCCCATATTCCCATAGAAAATTATGGTGAGAGGGGTATCGCCGAAATTTTCTGTTGAGGTCTCATTCCCATATTCCCACAGAAAATTATGGACCTTAGAAAAGAGAATAAATGCCGTGCATGACACTAACGAAGAATGGTTAAGAAATATAGGTATTTGACTTGTATCTAATATTTTTACTATGCCTATCATGCGAATATTAATTTTGGACGCTTTTGTTCCAACCGAATTCCAAAAGATAAGAAATTGCAGTTTTTGTTGTAAGATAACATGCATAATTTCATCGCTTTAATTTTTTCCTTTTATGAATTATTGCGTTTACATGCATGCGAAAAGACAGACAAACAGACAATTAACCTTTTGACAGATTTCATTCAAATTTGATAAGAGTTTGTATTTTAGATGCTAAATCTATGTACTAATTTTTATGTCTTAAACCATTGTATTTTGGAGTTATAGCGTTCATTTGTAACCGAGTAGCCCTCCTGTAAATGGATTTCGTTCAGAGTTTGATATAAATCTACAAATGTGTGGTAAATCCATATACCAAATTTCATCCATTTAACTAAAAACGTTAAATTATCGTGTTTACAAACAGATCGACACATAAGCATAATGCCAAAAATGTGTTTTTCGAATTAAGGAAGTTTGAGAGCCGTCCATTTCATCAGTTCATTCTGTCATTGCCAAAGTTTTGGATATTACAATACGTCCTCTATATTTTGAATACGAAAGAGTAAAATAAAAAATAAAATAAAATAAACCACTACAAAAGGTACAATTTATAATGCACAGATGAATTAAAGATATGACGGTGTACAGCATGAGAACAATGAGGATGAAATGTAGCCAGAAGAGAAATCATCTTGAGTCCACGAGACTCTGCAGGTCCTTCGGTTTTTAAGATGATTAATTGAATATCGTGTTGAAGATGATTAATTGAATGAATGATTAAGGCTGAATTAATGATTAAGATGATTAATTGAATATCGTGTTTTGCTGAGCATCATTAAAACGGAAGGTGTGTTCAACGAATGCTCGGTGAATAAATAGTCTCGATATTTTTTTAAAAAATTAAATATATATATGAAGATTTTTAAAATCCTTTACATTGTATCAATTTTTCTATTTCTAATTAAAAGGAATGAGTAATACAACAAAATATTGTGCGATCTATTTTTTCCTGATTTTGGAGACTTATAGAATCGTATTATTTTCAAAGCATTTTAAGTGTACTGATCATTAGAATATAAGGATTACTTTAGCTTGGATCAAAAGTGATCACTTCAAGCAATATCCAATTTAAAATAAATCATATACGATTAAAGAAAATCATTCAAAACGGTAACTGAGCTTTATGTTTGTGCACCAGTTATTAAATATTTTGCACCAAATACCAGTAACTGCAATTATTCTATACTGATCCAATAACTGATATTTCATGGAAATATCTTTTAAAAAATTAAATCGAAAGTTATGCATTGCAACTTTCTTTGTACGATTCTATGTGGTTCAAAAATACCAATGCAGTAATTCATAGTTGTTGCAGTCACTTATGGATTTTCATGTATACTATTAATAAGAGTTTCCATTGACTAAAGAAACCAAATTTTTTTTATTAATTAAAAAATTACTATTCTGTATTGTGTCTATTTTGAGAAATAATCATTTTTTGATTTTAAATTCCATAACATTTTATGACAAAATGCGGAAAAGATCTCTGATGCGATAATGGTTAAAGTAGCATCAAAAAGATATATATTTTAAAAAATTAATATATATGTAATTTTAAAAGGCAACAAGGACTTTTGTTTCTAATCATTCTTTTAACCTCAGAAGTTTTGAATAAAAAAAGTAGCTAACAATACATTTCAAAAGATTTGTTAACACCAATAAATTAGATATTGTTTAAATTGGTATTATGTAAAGTAAAAATTATTTGTACAAATCAACAAATTTTACTTTTTGCCACCATATTAATATAACAAACAACATTTTTACATCCTTTCCTCCAAGATTTTTTTCTTTATTTATTTATAAGTAATTAACTTTCAGCTGATTGGTGCAAAAAAACTGTGAAGAATATGTAAATTCAACAGAAACATTGTTCCAAATGAGGCATTTTTTAAAATACGCACACGCACAAAAAACGTAATCCCGAAGATTTACATTAATTTACCGCAAACTTCGGTCATCTTATTCGCATCCATAAAAATGCAAATATGAGTATTTTGTCTTTAATGGAATTAAACTTTCCCTCTTTTTCACAAAATTCTTTTTAAAGATAGAGAAGATAAAGAGTTTATATGCAGATTTATGTAAAGCATCACCTCCTTAATAACAAGTTTTTTTTTCCTTTCCTCGAAAGAAACATGATAAAATTTACAAAAAAAGTAAGAAAAAGAAAATATTTTCGCAATTTAAAAAGTGAATTGAAATATTGAAATCGTTACTAGTCAAAATCGTTGGAATCAACTTGCTTGTGCTGAAATGAAATGAACAGAAAGAAAAATTGTTAGGTTCACATTTTTCATTTTGATTTGAAATACATTCAACATTTTTAAACGATGCTGGAAAATTCGCTTTTTCTGTTAATTTGAAATATTTTTTATTAATCAAAATAAAACTGCGATGCAAATGAAATCTATCTTTTTTCCAAGTGAAAGCTTATATTTATTTTTCAGCTTTTGTGTTAATGCTAGTTGGTTTCAATAAAAGGTTTTGAGTGATTTCTTTAAAAAGTAGCAAAATGATTTAACTAAAAAACAACGTAATTCAATGCTAAAATTAATGAGGCTTCTCAATCCTTAAATACCTGATTAAAAAATATTTTAAAATCTTTTTTTCATCGTTTTCCTGAATAAATCAAAAGAAATAAAGTTTTAAAAATTACAATAGTGTTTTTAGTGTTTTAGTACAATTTCATTTAGTATAACCTCAATTTATTTATGTTTTTTTCATCAACGTTTGTACTGCAGTGTACATCTTGTAAATTAATTTATCAATATTTTCAGAGAATGTCTTATTGGTATTTGAGCTTCAATCATATAGTATTTTAGATGACCAAATTAGATATGTTACTCAAGACAACAAGACTTCAAGACAACTTGAAGATTAAGAAAGATTCAAAGAAAATCATACATTTATATCCAAAATTTTTTGAAACTTCAATCAAATATGTAGTTACGTGCCTCTGTAAATGACGGTGGTAATGATGTTTAAACTGTTGATGAATTTCTCAAAATAAATGTTTTGAATAACATCAAATTAACTTCATGAATAGAGGAAATACAGTTTTCAAGAAAATAAAAATTAAATACACACGCTTAAAATGAGAGGAAGAAAAAGCGGTAATATGTTTATCGAGTTTACTTATGAAATTAATCCTTTTAAGAATGTTATTCTGTAGAGAATTTTTCCTTGTTATAAAACAATATTTACTGAACATAATTAAAAATTGTATTTATACATACAAAAACTGATTTCTCGTTACTTCAGAAACTAAAAAAATCTTTTCTTTAATTTTTTTATTAATAAATGATAAATACTCTTTTTTTCCAACATTTCATAATTTTTTTATGATATAACAACTTGAGATGTTACTCTTAAAAATATATATATATATAACGTAATAATTATTTAAGTAAATATTATAAGAGAGAAAACGCTTGAAAATTTTGAAAATTTCGTTGTTTTTTTCTTACTAAGGTTTTTAATTACTCTTAATATAATTTTTGTATTGTTACAAAAGAAAAGAAATCTGTAAGCAGAAAGAATTTCAAATATAAACATTTACTGATAATAAGAAACAAGTTGGTTTTGATGATATAATATCAAACTAAAGTACTTACTTGTTTCAGCTTTTTTAATAATTATTTCCCCTCTTCTAATCAAATAATTGAAAATAAAAAATCCTTAACCATGCATTTATAAAGATATTTCAGACTCTTGCCTTAAATGCAGAGGTTTTATACTGTTTAATGTTGCTAGGCCATTTGCTCCAATTAATCTTTACGAAAAAAATCGCATGGACACAATATAATATTTAGGATATAATTCAAGTTTCGCAGAAAAAAGAAATAAAGTAAAATTTCCAAATTAAAATATTTCATTAAATTTAGAATTTAACGAAATTTAAAGAAAGTAATAATACTAAAAACACATAAATTATGGAAACAAATGTATAATATTCATTCAGTACATGATAAGATTTTATATAAAATAACAGAATTTTATTTGCAAAGAATGCTAGTTTGAAGACCCATTTTAATTTTAGTAAATAAATTGCATAGTACCATTAAAATTTTAAACAGTAAATTATTAAACTAAATTCAACATTTCTTTCTGAATAATTTGTCAATTATTCAGAAGTGTTTGATTCTGATCTGTCAAATTTGCTATATTCTTTAATAAATTATGAATAACTATTATGCAGATTAGACAGATTAATTAAAATTCTAATTTCTATTTTCAAAAAGTATTTACCCATCTTTCTATGCCGTAGAAAAGTGTAGATTAATCACAAGAAATTTGGAATATACTTTCCAAGATTGTGGACTATCATTATCAGTTATCTTATTAAGTCATGAAAATACCCATTTTTAACTTCTGGCTTATAATGTTGTTTAACTCTCTAGTTCCATTACACATCTTTTGGATAGCTTTATACCCATTCGAGTAGGCTGAATTGGTGTGGGTTTTTCATATCTTGTTCGGAGGACCTTACATTAATTTGGGTAAAATGGTCTACGTGGATTTTTCGAATCCTGTTTGGAGAGACTTATACCTATCAATATAAGCTGGGTGGTTCGGTTTGGGTTTTCCACATCCTTTTTGGTGGACCTTAAACAAATTTGGGAAAGCTGTGTCGGTGTGGGTTTTCTAAATTCTATTTGGAAGTAATGATTTTGTCTCATTTCATATAGGAATGCATAGAAGTCCTAAGGAGTGTAAGCATGCTTTTTGCCGTTAAAATTAATAACTTTTTCAATTATAAATTTACATATAATAATTTGTAATTCAATTAGGTAGACATGTAAATTGCAAACAAAGAGTTTAAATGAAGTTAAGACTTTAGTATTTATTATTAAGCTAACAATCATCAATTCAAAATTCTAACTAACAAATTTACAATTATTACTCTAACCAGACTACCATTGATAGCTTAGTGGCCAAATGACAATGGCTTAGCAGATACAATGACCTCTCATTCGTTGCTACTCTAGTACACACGTGACCTCAGCACATTCGAGTGTATAACCTGGAATACGATAAAAGTCGACAGTTGGGAGTGAATGTGATTGATGATGTTTAAGGCACGCTGAGGTGACATATCAGTGCAACGTTAAGATTTATCGCCAGAAAAGTGCTGTGGTTGATATTTGCTGTGAGGAGTGTATCTCAGAATTCATAATGTAGGGCTCTTCCGTGTAGCTATATTTAACAGCAATTTTGTATATATTTAGTTAGCCATTTTGGAGTAATTTTTCGAAACATAAATCAGTAATCGGACTTCTTTTGTTTTGAATGAAAGATTAGTGAACTACATCGTAATGCTTTTGGAGCGAGCAACACTGAAATGAATTACATTATATTATTTGATTATATAAATATGCTATGAATATTGCTGTGAGGAGTGTATCTCAGAATTCATAATGTAGGGCTCTTCCGTGTAGCTATATTTAACAGCAATTTTGTATATATTTAGTTAGCCATTTTGGAGTAATTTTTCGAAACATAAATCAGTAATCGGACTTCTTTTGTTTTGAATGAAAGATTAGTGAACTACATCGTAATGCTTTTGGCGCGAGCAACACTGAAATGAATTACATTATATTATTTGATTATATAAATATGCTATGAATATTGCTGTGAGGAGTGTATCTCAGAATTCATAATGTAGGGCTCTTCCGTGTAGCTATATTTAACAGCAATTTTGTATATATTTAGTTAGCCATTTTGGAGTAATTTTTCGAAACATAAATCAGTAATCGGACTTCTTTTGTTTTGAATGAAAGATTTGTGAACTACATCGTAATGCTTTTGGCGCGAGCAACACTGAAATGAATTACATTATATTATTTGATTATATAAATATGCTATGAATACCATGAATTATTAGAATAATAATATTATTAATTATATAAATTTTGAATTTTATAAATTGTACTATTTTGACGTTATTTATAAATAACGCTTCATTTCAGTGAAAAAGTAAAAACAACGTTTTGGATACGATGTGTATAACCATCAATTAATAATACCATCATATGCATTTTTAATTGTATAAATATAAATAATAATAAATTATTATTTATATTTATTATTAATATTTATATTATAAATTATTATTAATATTTATTATTAATATTTATTATTAATTTTTATATTATAAATTATTATTATTTATATTGTAAATTATTATTATTTAACGTATTTATTAACGTATTTATATTTATTATTATTATTATTTATAATTTATATTATAAAATCTAAATAGTTGCATTAATTGCTGTTTATATGCACAAACAGCAATTAATAACAGCAATTAATGCAATTATTTATATTTATCTTTTTTTTATGTAATTAGATTTCTGTAATATTTTCAAATCGTATTTCCTAAAAAGAAATCTTAATTCGAATAATTTAAGGGAAATAAAAATGATTTTGAGTAAATATTATTTATTTTAAATTATTTATGGTTTGCATATAGAAAAGTCATTGTTAATTGACAGTAACAGTAACATATGAAATTGCATATATATATGTTATTTCACTATACCATATGGAAGGAATTCTAACAGTTTTCAGCATATATATTCATTAGTATATTGTATAAATTTAAAAGTAATTCAAGGAAATATATGAATGGAGCGCGATGTGAAATAATTGCTTTCTGTTGAAGCAGAATATTGTATCGTAATACAAATATTTTTAATATCTCTGCTTTTTCAATTAAAAATATGTGGATATCAAAAGTCAAGAAAAGCAGTCACAGAAAAAAACAGTCGAATAACCAATAATTAAAACCGAGAAAAGTAATTAATTCTCATCTATTATTTACCAAAATATCTCATGAAATTCGGTGCAGTTCATGTTAATATTATGATAAAATTTTCTAATAAATTTTTAAAATTCTGAATCTTGTTGAAAGTGAAAAATGGTAGAAATATTTTTTAAATAATGCATAAGTAAATCTAAAAAGTAAATTTCGGTTATCAACTATTGAATGCTCGGAACTGTTAAAATGCATGACTTTTATTAGTCATAAATGAATATGGTTAAGAAATAAAATATCAAACTAATTTTGCCTTTTTGTAATTATATGATGATTAGAAGATATATAATCTGTCAATAAAAAAAATGCATATTAATGTATGTATAAGCATGCATGTATGTATGTAAATGCATAAATAAAGTACTAGAAAAATAGTTCATATAAAATTGCTTTTTAAATATGCTTATATGTAAAGTAATCTCACAGATAAATCATAGAAATATTCTAAAAGATTTAAATGAGATTCGAAATTCGAGTTCAGAGCATCTTAATACGGCAATGTTTCAGGCATAATTTATGTATTTTTATTTAATTCCTAATTACTTATATAACAATACAATATACATACGAAAACAAAAGAAAAATCTTAATTACTATCAGTACCGCAAATGTGTGAATAAATACCTTGATTAAGCAATATAAAGTATCGTTGTAATACATATTTAAAAATTCATTAAAATTATAAAAAAAAAAATTGTGCATTTTTTAGAATTTTGTAGTAGTAAAAAAATGAGTTTTGTGCAATAATATAATGGTATTAAAACACAGATTTTAATTAATTTCTAATTAAAAATACAATTAAGATTTTACAAACTCCTATATTAATCAATATCTATTACTAAGGAAGTAATTACGGACGAAATTCGATAGCTGGAGGTAAATGGTCTGTCCTGCACAGTGTTTAGGTTTTTTTTAATCATCTATGTAATATCACGCATGTCACCATTTATAGATAACTTGATGCTAACCTATGAATATTATAATGCTAAAGGAATATTATTTAGACTGTTTAATCTGCTGATATATAAAATTCACATTAAATATATGCTTTGGTATGCTTTCAAAAATTGCCACAATATATTAATTCCACAATTAAATCTAAAGTTAACGAAGAAAAAGAATCGTCTTTAGAGAAAAAGAGCGGAAAAATAAAGCTAATACAATTAAATGAAAAACCAATTCTACTCCAAATCTTGATTTGCCTAATACAAACATCAAGCATCAAGATAAAATCCACGACTTAATATGTGCAACCTATGGTTACATAAAGGTAGACTTTTCGAAAGTGTACAGGCAGAAGATATATGTGACGTGGAGTAATAGGGTCAGAGGATAGTCGTCGACATATCCCAAGGGGACACTAAAGGAGAAGGACAATAATTCCATTTCATTGCGACCGATCTTAGGAAAAATGAAACGAACAAAATGCTGGGCGGTCTGCGGCTGATAAGAGAGAGCTGCCTGAAAATCTATTTTTCCATCAACGATGTTATTCCTATAATGTCTGGTCTGGTTCCATTCCACTCTTAAAGATTTATTGGACGTCTCCGAAAGATATATCATGAAAGTTTCCGTATTTACTTTGGATTAAAGTTTTCGTAACGACAAATAAAACTTTCTGATGAAATTACAAACAGGTGAATGTCTTGTGTTATTGATTTTGAGTTTGATTTAAGGCTATCAAGTTTAAAAACATGTTTTTTAGCGCTTTATGGATCTGGAATTATTGAAATTTTCTGGCTTTTGAACTAGAGGTATTTGGGGAGAGACCTCATATAGTTTTGAATTATGACCAAATGATGAACACATCACATAAAGAAAAAATCCGTTAGCTTTCATGAAGGTTAAAATGTGCTTTTTAGAAAAAGAAAAATCGTTTCATGGATTCTCCACTATTTATATTTTATAGCATTAACTTAATGAGTCAGGTCATGAACCGTCGTCAGAGGATGAAGGTTCTTCTTCAGCAGTCAACACAGCAATTCATTTGTTAATGATTCTGAAGGTTAAAGCATACAATTTTGAAGAAATTAAATGGCACTTTATAGGTCGGCCATCCATCATTTATATTCCAATTTTTAAAAATTAGTTTATTTTAGAAGAGGTCTTAGAGTTTTGATCCATAATCAGGCGATGAAGATATATAAGGTTTCACATATGAAAGTTAAAATGTGATTTCAGGAAAAAGATAGGTTTTCCTTTATGGATCTTCCACTATTTATATTTTATGACATTAGTAAGAGATGTATTTCTGGAAGACCTCATAATTTTGAGCCTTTGCTGAAGGATTCCACTACCAAAGACATCGACTCAAAATCCATTTGGAATGCTCAGACACTTGTTTTTAATGAAAACGAATGATATATGATAGGTAATATATTATTCCCTATTCAATGGCTTCAAAAAAGAGGCTTATTTTAGAGGAGTTCTCAGAGTTTTGACTTATGATCAGGCTATTATGACATTATATAAGACCTAAGGTCTGAAGGTTAAAATGTTATTTAAAGTAAATGATTGTTTTTTATGGTCCCTCAATTTTTTATATTTAATGGCATTAATAAGAGAGTATTTTGGAAGAGTTCTTATAGTCTTGAGAATTTGTTGACGGATAAAACCACCACCTATGATATGAACTGAAAAATCCATTCATAAAAATTTTTAGCATTCATAACCCTTTAGTTTAAGTTTATGAATGTTAAAATACGTGTTTTTGAGAAAAATGATTGATATTTTATGGCCCTTCCATTAAAAAGAGTTCTGAGAGTTTTTGGCCTCAATCAGATAATGGGGCTTTACTTAAGATGAAGACTATTAACTTATTTGTGTTAAAGTTACTATAGATTGATATATTTCTAATAAAAAATTATTGCATGGACGGTACATTGTTTACATTTATAGCTTTAACAAGAGAGATATTTTGGAAGGAATTCTTTCTCATTCGTACTAAGCCTTTAGCAGATGAAGACGACAATGTCAAACAACATTCTAATCTTCCGTGCCACGGGAAGGAGGAATCTTGAACCGTGACTGCAGACAATGATGTGAGTCAGGGTCAGATAAACGGTGGTTTCATGCGATTTCGACGATTTAATGACGTCGTTTCGACGATTTTATGGGAATCAGGGTCAAATAACATTAAAAAATCTAATTTCATACTTGTTCCCTTCCGAGTCTTAAGATGAGCTTATCTTGCATGGTTATTGCTTCCCAAATTCGTGGAGAATTTTTGCATTTGGAAGCTACGTAATGAAATATAATATTTTTATCATTTAGTACTCAATTTTGCGCATTAAATTAGAATATAAATTTCCTAAATGCGTTATTACTCCCCTTATATTATTCAGAAAATATAAATAATAAAAAATTCATTTGAAGCTAAAACTATTTATAATGAAATTAATATAATTCCAAATATAAATTATATTATTCATTCCAGAATGATTTAATGTTCTTAACAGATTAATAAATAAAAGAGATATATTTAAAGGCAAAACGTTTCTTTAAAATGTGACTAATTAAAAAAAATGATGTGAATCCAGAATTAAATAATAAGAAATATCTAATATAATGCTCATACTTTCATTCTTTTTTTGTTTTTGTTTGGACAGAATCTAATGTTAGCCGACAAATGACGTTTTATTATATAAATTAATATCGTGCACTTAATTTCATAAACGTCAAATGCTTTAAAGATTCTTTAGCGTTATAATTTTTAATAAGAAAAATTCTAGCATGGAATTTTACTTATTAAAATAACATTTTGTCCTTGCTAGAAAAAAAAATTACTACACATACAAGTTATTACATTTTCTCAAAAATTATTACACACACAAAAATAAAACAATTCTCACATTTCTGTTTCTTTTAGAACTAACATTTCATTTCATATTTAAGTAATTCCCCATAAGTTTTCCAAAAATGGCAAGCTTGCAGCAAAAAGCAGTTTCTCTGCAATTTCAGCAAAACTGAAAGTTTCGAAATAAGCGAAAAAAATATAAAGTTCAGGATGGAATGACATGACTCCTAACCCTTATGTTCCCAAATTTCGGTTCCCCAAATCAACTGTTAGAGTTACATTAAAAAAAAATTATGACAAAAATAAAGTCTATAAGTAGAACACAAGCTTATGCAATGATGGTGAGACAAATTTTTGTAATAACCTGAAGCAAATGCTGAATATTGTACAGTTGCTGAATATTTTACAGTTGCTCAATATTGTACAGTTGCTCAATATTGTACAGCCAATTTAGAAATTCTATATTGCTAATGCAATAACATATTCTGTAGAAAATAATAACATGTCATATTGGAAAGAAATATAGCGTACATTATTGTGGAAGTTTTGCATTTTATATTTCTCTATTTGGAACTGTATATTACCCATTTCTTAAATTTTATATTGTGGCAATATTTGAAACTTGTATCACAAAAATTATTGTGTTGCCAATTTTTTTACCTCTAAATTTTAATGTGATATAACAAGAATATTTAAACAATACCTGCTATTCAAAATAAAAATGCAATAATCTTCTATGTCGAGCTTGAAGATTCCCAGAAAAATCCGATGTATAGATTTTCATATATGTGTATTAAGTATACATAATAATTAATTAATACATATCAAAAACTTTTCATATGCATTAAACTATATTAAGAATTTTTTTTATCATTTTATTACAACAATTTAACATTTTGATAAGCTTTATTGATCTTATAAAAATTTTAAGATTTAAATTCTTCCCATTTTCTTCCAACATTTTCTTAAGTTTTAATAATTAAATCAATAACAATATCAAAATTTAAAAAAAATTGCTGATACCATACATGTCAGAATTTCATATTTTTCTTTCCAAATTTTTCTTTTTCTTTCTGCTTCTATATCTTTAATTAAAGTAAACTTTTCTTTCACGCATAAAGTTTTCTGTTAAGAGACTCAATATTCGACTCAAATTTTAAAATTAAATTGAATGTAAAATAAAAAAGAACCCATACAAATTAGGAAGGGAATTCATATATAAAATAAAACCGAAAATAGAATATGATTATATCAATGAGCGGTTATTACTATTTTTTAAACTATTTCTGCACTTCTGAGAATTTCTGTTTTGCATTAATAATAAATCAATAAAACAGCTTTTTTCTTAAATATTTTTATATTGGTTTTTTATAAACAAGATGGGTGTTTGTTTCCTGGCTGCAATAAACATGCATAATTTTAAATGCAAAAGTTGATGTTCGACATATAGAAATTTTAATCGAAATAAATAAATTATTTTTATATTGCAATTCCAAGTAGCTAGAAAAAAATTCGATAAATAGAAAACTGCAATGTATGGAAATTTCAATGCCTGTTTTTACTCTATTAAAGTTTATCATGTTCCATCCATGAAGCAAATTTACCAATTATTTATTCATATACTCAATTTTCACTTACAAATAAAGTTGAAAATACGCAGTAGTCTAATATCTTTAACAGCCTGATGTCTAATATTAGGCTGTTTAAATATGCACTGAGATATTTGTCTTTCTAAAAAAGAAATTCTTGCATTTCACATTCAGTGTAAGGATGGAACTTTCATATATTCTGACATTTGCTTATATGTTTTATTCATTGCAATTTTCTTTGATGAATTTGTTTAAAACTTTAGCAATTTCATTTCATATAATTCACCTGATAAGAAAAGATTTTTGGAACAATAAAAAATTTACTTTAGTAAAATTTCTAATTTATTTTAAAATAAATGAAATATATATAGTAAGAACATAAAAAAAGTTTTTTAAAATGTTCAAAACATTATTTTCTATAATTGCTTTATAACTGAATAATTTGATTTTGACTAATAAAAAAATATATTTAATTAATGTAAATTTATATTTCTTTTTAGAGAAGAGCAAGAAAAAGTTGTTGACAAGTGCAGTTTGTGCCATAATTATCCCAAAGAATGTGCGTGTGTAGAGTGTGGAGCCCATACTTGTAAAAAATGTTCCAAAGCTATACCATCAGGAAAGGTAATCACAAATATGCTATTACTTTTTGATATGCTTTATATTTTATTATGAAATGCAAACAGTCTATATGAAGCGAAAATAAAAAATAACATAAAATGAAATTATTTAACTTTTTATATAATGATTAATGTTATAATGAATTAAAATAAAAATGATCAGATTTGAACATATTTTCCTATTAAAAGTTTTGCGATGTTACTTAATAAAATTTTTGGATTGCGGAGAAGCAAAAATTTCTCCTTTCATTATTTTGACTCATTTTAGCACCTTTTTTTAGATTTGAAAACACTTTTGGCTACAATTCTTTTTATCAGTCAATATAATGAAAATATGTTATAAATATAATTTTTGTGTTTAACTCATTTGAAAACTGTTTATTCTGAACTAATATTTTCATATTTTATTATAAAATGTAAATAGTTTTTATGAAATGAAAATGAAAAAAATATAATATGAAATTATTCATGATTTTTATTTCATGATTAATGTTTCGGTGAATTGAATTAAAAAGATCAGATTTGAGTATATTTTCTTATTAAAGGTTTTTTTGAAGATACTTATGAAAATTTTTGGAATATTGAAAACCAGAAATTTCTCCAAATTTAGTAATTTCCTTTTGGCGTCATTTTTTAGATTTGAATACACTTTTACCTGCAATTCTTTTCATGCGTCAATATAGTGAAAATATGTTCTAACATATAAATTTTGTGTTAAATTCATTGAAAATTTTTTATTATGCATTAATGTATAGTATATAATATGCAATTGAAAATTTTTTAAACGTCCTTTTTTTCTGAAACTTTATATTTTATATAAAATTGTTTTAGTTTTAAATTCCATGACGTTACATTACAAATTGACAAAAATATTTTACGTTAAGCAAGTTTGTAACTCTGCTATAATTTCGATGCTATATTCAATGTATTTATCTAAATAATTTATGTCACAATTTTCTGTAATTCGTTGTTTGAAGAAGTCTACAATAATAATTTAATATTTATTTGTGTAATTATTATTGCAATTTAAAAGAAGAGGAGCTGGAATTAAAGAAATGGAAGAATCTAAGCTCTAATTGTTTTAAATTTTGCGAAGCTACATTAAAAATGGGCTAAAATATTTTACATTAAGCAAGTTTATAATTCTTCTTTAAAATCAAATCTATATTCAGTATTATTTAAATATTTTATGTCACAATTTTCTATGATTCGTCATTTGAAGACGTTTACATCTTTACATGCTGAAATTCTTTTTCGAAACTTTGACCATTTTATTCCGGTATTCTTTTTTGAAAAATTCCAAAAAAAAGGAAATTATTTTCATATCCCCTAGTGAAATTTAAAAGAAAAGAAACTGGAATTAAAGGAATGGAAAAATCTAAGCTCTATTTATTTTAAATTCTGCGACGCTACATTAAAAATGGGCTAAAATATTTTACATTAAGCAAGTTTATAATTCTTCTTTAAAATCAAATCTATATTCAGTATTATTTAAATATTTTATGTCACAATTTTCTATGATTCGTCATTTGAAGACGTTTACATCTTTACATGCTGAAATTCTTTTTCGAAACTTTGACCATTTTATTCCGGTATTCTTTTTTGAAAAATTCCAAAAAAAGGAAATTATTTTCATATCCCCTAGTGAAATTTAAAAGAAAAGAAACTGGAATTAAAGGAATGGAAAAATCTAAGCTCTATTTATTTTAAATTCTGCGACGCTACATTAAAAATGGGCTAAAATATTTTACATTAAGCAAGTTTATAATTCTTCTTTAAAATCAAATCTATATTCAGTATTATTTAAATATTTTATGTCACAATTTTCTATGATTCGTCATTTGAAGACGTTTACATCTTTACATGCTGAAATTCTTTTTCGAAACTTTGACCATTTTATTCCGGTATTCTTTTTTGAAAAATTCCAAAAAAAAGGAAATTATTTTCATATCCCCTAGTGAAATTTAAAAGAAAAGAAACTGGAATTAAAGGAATGGAAAAATCTAAGCTCTATTTATTTTAAATTCTGCGACGCTACATTAAAAATGGGCTAAAATATTTTACATTAAGCAAGTTTATAATTCTTCTTTAAAATCAAATCTATATTCAGTATTATTTAAATATTTTATGTCACAATTTTCTATGATTCGTCATTTGAAGACGTTTACATCTTTACATGCTGAAATTCTTTTTCGAAACTTTGACCATTTTATTCCGATATTCTTTTTTGAAAAATTCCAAAAAAAAGGAAATTATTTTCATATCCCCTAGTGAAATTTAAAAGAAAAGAAACTGGAATTAAAGGAATGGAAGAATCCAAGCTCTAAGCTATAATTATATAGGACAGAAATGTGATTACTGTTTTGAAAGCGTCAAAATTGATTTCCCGTCTTTGATGTTGCAGAGTGGAAGTGGATTATATTGAATGTTGTTTTTAAGCAAAAAAAGAAATTTTTAATTAAGGGAGCGTCAAAAAATTACGAAAACTTATTTCAGAGTATTATTCCGTTTGTGTTTGTTCTATTAGAAATATAGAATCTCTAACTGAAAGCGAAAATAAGGATATTTAACCCTTTCTGTCAAATGGTTTTTTAAAATTTTTATTACATGCATCTAAAATCAATATCTGCAGAAATAATTTATGAAGGTTATTTTTTTATGTATTAAGTGATTTTATGTAAGTATGTTTTTAAATAAATGGATGAATAGCAACAATTTCTGCTAGTTTGAAATATATTTTTTAAAGTAAGAGAAATGGTATTATTAATATTTATATAAAATATAACATC
This sequence comes from Argiope bruennichi, assembly GCF_947563725.1. Lineage (NCBI taxonomy): Eukaryota > Metazoa > Arthropoda > Arachnida > Araneae > Araneidae > Argiope > Argiope bruennichi. The sequence goes on along the minus strand of NC_079154.1, from coordinate 37,950,086 downwards.
AATATTCAGATTTTTGGCAAACGATTCTCTCTCTCTCTCTCTCTCTACATATATATATATATATAAACATGATTTATAATAATTATAATACATATAATTATTATAAATGGCGATATAATAATAATACATGACGATATAATTATAAATAGCAACTATTATTGCTAATTTAAAATATCTGTATCAGTGATTAAGTGGAAAATCAAAATATCAGGAATATGACAAGTATTGTTATTTATACATTTATTTTATAATTTTTTTTAAGTAATAAAATAAATGTATAAATGGCAATTCTTTTTACTAATTTGGTATACTTTTTTCATTAATTAAGCAAGTATGCATTTTTTTAAATGAAATTACTAACAGCAAGTATTTCTGCTAAATTGGAATATCTTTAATATCAATAACATTGACTAAAACTCAGAATTCATAAAAAATACATCACATGACATAGTTCAAGGTAATGCATATTTTAATAGATTCATATGTTTTTTATGTGTGTTGTTTTATTAGTATGTCATTTTATGCTACTGATTCAAGCTAAGACACAGAGGCATTTAAAAAAATGCTCAAGCAACAGATAATGATATATCATAAAACTACTGATGGACTGTTTGTTATATTTGTGGTTTTAATGCTTTTTTGAATAAATGACCTATTCGAGGATTTTTCATCATAATTATAATTTAAATAAATAACATATTTTTAAATAAAAATCATATTTTCAAATTTGAATAAATAATTATATCCTCATGCTGTTGATTTTATCCTTTATATTTGTAAAATTTAATGCACTGAAAGAGGTGACAATGCTCTAAATCAGCCCATAGGGAGAGATTTCAAGTAAGAAAGGTAAAAATATTTTCGGACCACAAATATTCTCGCAGTCCTTTCTTACCTGGGATTTTCCAACGTTCATTTTGAATAAATTACTTCAATAAAACTCACTAAATGACAATTTTTTGTTGCAATTTTTAGTAATCAGCAATAACAATATTTTTCCTACATTTTCTTTCTCCCTATATTTATGTATTCTTATATTTTGGAAAGTATATTTAAGTGGAATTAGTTCGTGCAGGTTTTTTTTTACCTTCCACATTTGAAGCCATGAAAAATAATATAACATCTGGAGTAAACTAAAGGAAGCTTTTAAAAACTTTGATTTCTTAGACATTGTTTATGCATAGACAATTTTATCTTTTAAACTCAAAATCAGGAGCGTACGTGCCTGTTTTGAAAATCTTTCACGCTTTCGTTTATGGAAACGTGATCCATCTGAACTGTTGTTATTTTAGCACCTCTGAGTGGCATATATATGACAGAACACTTCCATGGCAAAGTATGATCTCTAAGGTATCATCACACACAACTTCCGGAATCTGTCCGTCTGGGCAACAACTGATTGATCTTACTAGAAATGATGATGTGTCTTTTGTGCGTCTCTAAAGGAAGAACAACTAGACTGGCAAGGGGAGGGTGGTCTTTGGAGGGTGTAAATATAGGGAGGGATGCAGCCGGGAACTTGGCGAGGCAAAAAATCGATGAACTGGGCCACCTGTCACGGGCGCTAAGGATCGATCAAAGTGGTTTCCTTCTTTGACCTGCGTTTCTTCCTATCTAGACCATGCTCCAGCTCTTTTTCCAATTTGTAACTTCAGGAGAATGATGTTTTCCGAGAGAAAGAGAGACGATCCCCCTTCATCCGAAATTTTTGTGTTTTTGGAATTGTATCTGAAATGCCGACCAGAGTTATTGGTTTGCAAAGAATGAAAGAAAAACAGAAAATAAGTCATATGCTTCAAGCAATATGCATAGAAGAGAATAACATCAGAGGTTCAGATTGGATTTCTGTTTTCATTGGCATACCCATGAAGAGTTTGGATCTTAGATTTTGCACGCTTGCCTTAACTGCTGGCATATTTTGAATTTTAGATGATTTTCCTCTGAATGTTTGATACAAATTCATCGTATTTTGATTTATACTTTCAGCAGTATGTATAGAAAGGAATAACATTAGAATTTAAGATTTGATTTCTGTCTTAAATGACATATTCATGCAGGCTTCAAATCTTAGATTTTGCAGGCTTTTCAAAATGGATGGCATATTTTCAATTTTTAGATTCTCTAATAATCACGCTAGTATTTCTTTTCTTAACCCTGATGTAAATTTTGGAGATTTGTAAATTATTTTCATTTTTTCAGCAGTAACATAATAAAATTTTCCAACCCTGCAGACAACTTCTATGAGAATATTTTTAATACTTGAAAAAATCATTAAAAGAGTACTATCCCGTTACAGCATATTTTGTTGCATATGTGTCTTGAAACAAGATACTTTTTTCTAATATTTTGAACTTATATCTGATATTTATTATTTAAAAAATACACTTAAAGAATAAATGGAGTACCTAATCGTATTTTAAGAAAATTAGAAAATAAATAATTTTGATGTTAAGTTTTTGGGCTATAAAAAATTCAATGCATAAATTCACATCCCGTTTGGAAGCTGTAAGAGAACTATTTTAAGGCAGAGAACTATAGAAAAATGACTAGAGAGAGATGTAGGAGAACCATTTGAAACCTGACTAGATAACGAAGCAGACGCATTAGCTGGGATTGTATTATAAAATTTCCTAGCAGCAGCTGCAAGAAACAGCTGTTTAACCAATGAACCAATGAATTAATATGTAACATGTTCGTGCAAATATTTGATCTTCAGTTGTGAATCTTAAAATCGAGATTTGATCAGCATGTCCTTGTTCGATGAAAATAAAAAATATGATTTATTTGCAATCACAATGCTTGAATTGTGATATTTACTATAATTTTAAATTTTAAACAAAATGTCTACAAATAAATTTTGTAACGATTCAATTGTTTCGGCAACTATTATAAAATTTATTATATACATAAGAGTTACTTTTTTGTAGAGATGTCAAAGTCTATTAATGTAGCTAAATTTTGGAGTAATTAGCCTATTTTAGAAGCAAATCATAGAATGAAAAGTGCAAATTCCATAACTTAGGAAATTTTTCAGATTAAAAAATATTAATGTTTTATGTGGCAAGTATAACATAATTATTGAATATCGCTTTCAAAAAAAGAGATTGATTTAAGAATAGTATAAATCGGGGTTTTAAAAATTTAATACTGGAGAAGCATCCTTTTTTTCTGTCAAATACTAAGCAAAAGGTTAGTTTATTTATTTTCAAATATATTTTTTTCTTGAGAAACAAAAATTTTATTTAATATCTCTGATGATTCCTACATTATACGAAGATAAAAAAAATTAATACTAAGAAATTTTCAATGTTCGGTACATGTTTGGTGTTACTTATTCTTATAGATTTCCCATCTTAAACCTTTTAATTTTGAAATTATTTTATTTTGTTTAAAATAAATATTTCTCAAGATAATTTTTTATGAAATGGATGCAAAAAAGAATTTTACGAATGAATTTATCACATAATTTTGAAAGCCTAATGAAGGTATAATTGATGAAAGAGACTGAATCCATTGGGACCTCCGTAAAGTGGAAACAAAGAGCATTTGAATTGGTAATTTTCCTTTTTAGTTGCAAGAAAATGATTTTGCATTTGTGATATGCATTAACAGATATTAGTGTCAGATTAATGCTAATTTAGACATTAGAGTAATAATCTAATATATTTCATTATATCTATCTTTCAATTACGCGACAAAAAATTAGTGATTTTTATATTCTTGTTGTGCTGTGAATTTTATTCTGCTAATGATTATACTATGTTTGAATAAATTTGTAATCTGTCCTCCAATGAACAGAAAAATTTAAATCATTTTCGTGGTATTGATGTAATCTATAAAATAATCTCTAATTTTTTTCAAATAGAGACTTCCATGTTACTATTCTTTTAAAAGAATTTGATTACATTTAAAATTTGAATATTTATTTACTGATATGTGCGTACGGGAGGATTATATTAAAAACTATCCCGATGTATGAAATCGTATTCTGGTTCAAGGTATTTTGAGGTATGATGTGCTCAAGAAATGAAAAATGCTCATGTGAAAAACGACAGTAAACTCTAACATTTACGGTTGCAGTGACAAAATTTCGAAATTTTCAAATGGCAACACCAAATATTTTTACTTGGAATGTCTTCTCCATAGCAAAAAACAACAAAAAGCGTTAGAACGGTACCTGTATCAAGAAAATCACTAGCGCTAGACAGATTAAGAGGAAAAGAAAAAAAATTCTAATAACAGCAGAGAAACAACAGAAAAAACATTTTATTGTGTTTCACAAATTTTCTGTTTGACATATTATAACCACAATGACATTTTGCATGCAGCAGATGCCATGCCATGTGGAAAGCATGTGTGGAAAGCATGTGCCATGTGGAAGGGATCTGTTGAATTTCACGTCTCTGTTTGGCTGTACTACAGTTGTTTTTTTCTTTTCTTCGTAGTCTGTCTAGCGCTGATGATTTACAGGCAACAAATACCGTTCTAATGCTGTTTATATTCTTTTGTTATGTAGAACACATTCCAATAAAAAGTTGGTGTTGCCATTTGAAAATTTTGAAATTTTGTCACTGTAGCAATAAATTCTAGAGCTTACCTGTTGATTTTCATATGATTCTTGAGCTCATACCTCAATATATATTGAACCAAAATTTTATTGCATTCCTGTGAAAAGTATGATAGTTACGGTCACATATATCGGGATAGTCTTTTTAAAATGTATATATTTATTTTTTTATAATATAACATAATTTTTTAGAAATGTCGCCCGATGAATATATCTATAGAAGTTTTTCAGCAATTAATAAAGTACTAAAAATCGCTGTTTCAGTTCTTCAAGGTCAAATAATTTTATATCGTTATTTATCTTAAATGTTTGAATACATTCTGATATTTTCTAGGTGGATCGAATTACTGTTTATGAAGATATGACTGTGTGATATACTCTGATGCTAAAAAAATAATAATAAGCATCTGATTTAAATCGATTTTTACTATCCCATTCCACGAAGTTTTATACAATGATGGATACACAATTTTTACGTTAAAAGAAGGAATAAGAAAGAGAATTCTTTCCGTTGAGAAGAGTATGTTAATAAATAAACAAATAAATAATAGAAAATATTATTTATTGAGAAGAGTATGTTGATAAATAAACAAATAAATAACAGTAAATATTATTTATTGATAAGAATACGTTAATAAATACACAAATAAATAATAGCAAATATTATTTATTGAGAAGAGTATGTTAATAAATAAACAAATAAATTACAGCAAATATTATTTATTGAATATTCAAATAAAGGAAAGTTCTACGACCTATTATATAATATTAATCAGCATTTGAATTAAATTAAAATAATGAATTAAGGTAAACATCCCAATGACTTAAGTCATTATTGGAATTTAAAATATCTTCAATTTCTGAATTCTCTAATTCCTTACAAACAATTAATTAAATTACAAAATGTGTGTTTGAATTTGTTAATGTTATAATCAAATGTAACTCCCAAATCGATTCTGATCTCATTGTCAGAGTCAGGTTGCTTGGATCTTGAGTACAGACAATTGGATAATGCATTAAACTGGGGCATGAGACAACGGTCTTCGAATCTCCTAAACTTGCGATTTAAAGCGATCATTAATGCTTTATGGGGGGGGGAGAGATTATGCATGTTTGACATATTCCAGAACAGCTAGACTTCTATGATTGGAAATAAATATTTGTTGAGAGTTTAATTTAAACATTTATTGCAGGTTGAACAAAATATTTTCCTTCTTCAAAATTTATGAATTCGTTACATATTTCAATGGCTAATGCGGATTTATTCATTTATTAGAATAAGTAAGTTTAAAGTTCAGATAGAAGGTTCGGTAAGTTTGGATGTTCAGATAGAATATTCATGCGATTGATTTTGTAAGCTCACAATCGAGCCTTTATTTACTGATTTCTTTCTGTTATTCTTCTTAAAACTCTTTGAATATGGAATTGTGTTTAAATTTGTTTGCTAGTGATATTTTGATAGAGAATTTGCAAATACTAATATGTAAGTCGAGGTTTTATTTATTGAAGTTTCATTTCCTACTTAAAAACTTAATTTAAACTTAACACTTAAAAATAGTGAAAATTCTTTGAAAACGTTAAGTAATAAAAGCAAGGAAAAACAAGGATGGAAATTAACCTATTACTTTTATTAAGCTCAATGAATATTCAAACTGTAACCAAAATTCAGTTTTCACCAGTTGAAAACAAAGAAAAAAATTCCCAAAGAATACTTTTGTAAAGATCGAAACGCATTATCTGTAACATTTTCTTGAAGCTGAAAAGTTTTTCATACTATCACAACGGCCATTTGCATTTATTTTTGTAAAAATCTTATTAGTAACTTTTTAATTATGAACGTTTCTCGTTATGTAGAATTTCAATACTTTTCGAATCACATTGCAATGTCTAACGTTCCGTAGGATATTCAGGCTCGAGAAGTCACAGAAATCGATTTTGGATTTTGTTTGAACGTCGACAAATGTGAAGTCAAAACATTAAAAAAACAATCGAAATTTGCAGTCTAAAATTCATGGCAGTCTAAAATGCATAAACAGGGAAACTTCATTCGTGCACGCTTCTCACCAGTTCCTACAAATAAAGATTATTAAATGACTTCAAATGCCAATAGTATTAACTTGCCTATGCTATACATAATGCATCATTTAAGCATCCGAAAGGTTGTGAAAGGTATTTTTAATTTCAAGCATTGAAGAATACTTTTAAGTTGACAAATAGATTGTATCCAGGAAACAGCTGTGAGCGGAAATATGTTACATGATACAACCATCGAAGTTACTTTAAATGAAGTGAAAATTAATAGGAGGTTTTTGTTTCAATTGTTTTTCAATTTATCTAAGAATGGATGAGAAAGGGAAAAGTAGGTCCCACAAATAATCTCTGCGCATTTTCAGTTCACGAAGGTTAGTATTGAGGAAGGCTAGTAGTTAGATTAGTTAATAAGGAAGTAAATATAACTAAGCAAAACTTTACTGAGGATTATATTTGCTGAAAATATTGGAGATGTTACATCTATAGAAGTTGAAAACTGGCTTGAAAATTTAAAAGATTTATGCGTGCCAAGTTTATTTATAAACATACTTAAGTTTACGTCTCCCCCTCCCCTAAACAAAAAGAAAAATAAATCTTAAAATGAATTATTTTATATTCGTAAGAGATAGCTTCAATGTTTTAAGCTTCGAAAATTCGGAAGAAGAAAAAAAAAGGTATATTTAAATATCTTTAATTTCTTTACGCAGGTAAAGATATGTATATGATAAATATCTATATTAAGATAAGTATCTATGATCTATAATATATATATGGTATATGTATCTATATATGATCTAAATATAATATCTATATATGATATCAGATAAAGATAAATATCTGTATATGATAAATATCTAATTAAAGATATATGATAAATATCTTAAATTTTTTTTTTACGAAGTATTTTTTTCTACGCTTTAATTTTTTTTACGCATCAAATATATTTATACTTTTATTTATAAATGTATTTGATGTTCTATGTATTTCCAAGAAAAATATTTTAATGATAATACCGATTCTGATAATAAGGAAAACTTTAAAATTACTATTATACTATACTATACTAAAATTACTATAAACTATAAAATACTATTATATATTTCAGATATATAAGCAAAAAATAACATTTTTTTTAAATTGACATATTGCTCTGAATTGAAAAATCAAAATATATTCTGTGTTATCTGGAGGTTTATCATATTACTACATATCATATAGACAATACGAGTAATCAATTCAAAGTAAGAAATATTATGAAAACGAAACTAAAACGAAAACGAAACGAAATAGTTTCGGAATTGCAACTAATAGACAATATAGAGAATGTATATAATACATATGCATATAAATATTTTATCATTAGAGACAGAAAACAAGAATAAAGTTATTGAAATTAATGGAATAACATAATAGAGGTGATACCAGAAGCTAACTGGATCTAACAATAAATTAACAAAATAGAAAACTTCGCTTCTTCAATTAACACGAAAACTACTAGAGCTACATCGTTTTTGAATAATTATTTTTTAATTTGAAATAGTAATTTAATCCCTCTTAGTCCTTTTGTAATAAATCCTTCATTTGTTTTGAGTAAAACTTAAAAGATTTTTCCTTTTCTAGAGATTTGTTAAACCAAAAGTATTTTTTTTTATTTCTGGGAAGAAATTAAAACATATTTTCTCAGAAATAAGTAGGCTGGGTAAAAACTTTAATTAATGCATTAATTATTTTAAATACATTTCTTGTATTAACTAAATAGAATATCATTTTACCGATTGTTTTATACATATCAATGCTCAAAACTAAACATTGATATTCGATTAATGTAAATATTAATTAAATTGTTTATTTATAACTGTCAGCAAATCATCTAATTAAATATTGAATTTCCTAATTCCTTTTTGTTTTTCTATTTTATAAAAGTGATATCTTTAATATTTTACAACAAAAATTTGTATTAAATTGCTTTTATTAAGATTAAATTGCTTTTATTCTAATGATAATATTACAGTAATTAATTTAATTAATTAAAATTAATTAGGAGAGGTTATCATACAAACAATTATTATTAATTAAAAGACGTGTTTATATTTTTTCTCCTCTTTTTATAATGATAAAATATTTAAACAGAATTCTTAAATATTTATAAATGTTGTTAAATAAAATCATATTGTTTTTTTTAGGAAAAGTAATGCCTAATTTCAGTTTTCAAATTTGTTTTTATAAAAAGAGTTTGTTAGAAAATTTGTTTTTGAAAATACAAATTCATTTTTGTGTTTTCAAAGTTTTTATTGGAGATTATTCTTCAAAAGAAATTTATTAATAAAATTTTTTCTTAATTTGTAGCATTGTTTCGTTTTAGCAATATGATAATTAATAATAGTAGCAATTTCTTATTCATATTAGATGGAACAAATTAGCAAAATTTATATACAACAAATAAAACATTCGCAATTTGACAAAATGCTCACCAAACATTGCTACCAGAAACAAAGCAAAAAGATCAGTTCAAAATACTAAGCATAAATTTTAAATGAAAAATGCACAATTTTTATTAAAAACGACCCGAAAAGATTAAATTAAGCATATACAAACAAAGTTTTATAGAAGTGTTGTGAGCAATATTCATTTAATGAATGCACAAAAAGCCACAAATTTGATTTGAATAAAAAAAAACATAGAAATGACGATATTGTGTCATATTGTTATATTATTGTGATATATAAAATATTCTTGAATACTTAATCGTCTTATAGATAAATGGCTAATATCTCAATTTAACTTTTTTATAATAAGGATTTTCGTAAAAGAGAGGAAAATCTACAAGATACAAAGCAAAAATATCAGTTTAAAATATTAAGCATAAGTTTTAAGTGAGAAATGCACAATTTTGATTAAAGAAGATCAAGAAAGATTAAATGAAGCATATATATATAAGCAAACCTTTATAGAAGTATTAGAAACAAATACGTTTAATGAATGCACAAAAAGTCATAAATGATTTGAATTAAAAGGAAAGAAATGAAGATATTATGATATATTATTATTTTCTTGTTATGATATATAATATATTCTAAAAATACTTTTTTTTCTAAGTGGCTTTGGTATGTGAAAATATTCAATGCTTCTAACTCTCGCCAATAGAACTAATACTCAAGATAATAAGTGATGTATTGCATCAGTTAGATTAACATCTCAATTTAAACTGCGAGATAAACGCCAATAAAAATAAAAATAAAATAGGTAGCTTTGAGAACAGAAAAAAAAATCTCTACTGGATTTAGTATTTGAGATATCTGATACAAACACTTGCCGCTTTTTTTTCTTGGAATGATCTTTATGATAGTATTACAAAATAATCATCTCTAGGAAAAGCTGTCAACTGTTTTTTGATCACAGCTATTTTAATGCAATCCGTATCACTTAGCACAAATCATTTAGGCAAGCACATTGTTAACCGGTACAGGAAACGCAATCCGAAGGAATGCGATACTGCTAATGAAACTAAATATTTTTTCCGTCGCTTTGATGAAGAAAAGTAACAAAGAATTGCTGTTGGAAGGTAGCAATAAAGCTATCTTACATCAAAGAAATAGTATCTGCACTTTTCTTGTTTTAGTTGACCATTAGGAGGAAATTGAGAGCAATTCTTCAGATACAGATCTTTTCTTTTTTCACCAATAAACATCAAATCGACAGCAGTTTCTTTAGTAAGAAAAACATCTTACATTAACTTAAAATTGAGTGCGTTTATCAGATCAAGCTGAAATCAATTTTAGGAAAACAAGTAAAATATTAGAAATTCGAATTCGTAGCAGGGAAAGATTTCTAACAAAGGAAGGCATTGTAATAATTAATGAATGTTTTTTATAATCATTAAAGGAAGGTGACTTTTATTTTATTATAAAATATTTAAATGCAACTGTCCTACACAAAAATAATTCATTTAATTTGCAAATTTCAAATATATTGGAACTTAAAAATAAAATATTAATTAAATGATCTGACGAAATACTTTGACGTTCGACGTTAATAATAATCGTTTGACAGCTCAGATATTTTTAATTTTAATTTGTTGATGTTTCTCTTGTGGGGAGAGATTTTACGTCCTTGAAGAGACTTAATCGCCAGTAACAATCCAAAGATTAAAAAAATATAAATTAAAAACAAAATATTTTGTCAGTACTTATCATTGCTAAAAATAAGTCTATATATCATCGTATTGCAAGATGCATTTTGGAATTATTTATTAAAAATAATTCATTCTTCTTTAGAATTGAATATAATAGTCGAAAGATTAAAAAAAAGATTAACCCTTAACTGAGGACGTGCGGTCTGTGAGACAGCTTGCGATGAATTTTCGGTGACCCCTATTCTATTTTTAGCTCAATTGAATGGATTGATCCTGTAGCTTCCTGTTTTGTAACCTTCAATACACGTGCACTGTTTCAACCGATTTCAGCGGATGCTTTTAGTATTAATTCAGTTATTTCTTTGAGCATGGTCTCTAAGACCGCACCTCCCTGTTAGTGTCCCAGTGATAAACATAGCTTAGCAGATGGCGCTTAAACTTGGGCCCTAAAATATCATCCAATTTACTGATCCTATTATGAAGCAGTACTCCAGACACTTTTAAATGAAGCAGATAGTGATTTTAGTGATAAGGATAATTGTACAGAAGAGTTTTTCAATGAAAGTTCACATTCAACTGATTCTGATATGTATATTAAAACATAATTAATTTTTCTAGAGATAATGTATTTTGAAAAATTTATAAAATATATTAATATACCAAGATATATATATATATATATATATATATATACACAGAATTTATAGGTTGATTTTTATACTTATTCTTAGCCTGTTTGTTTAAAATGCCTTGGAAAGCCGTGCTATAAAAGTCACACAAGACGATAAAAAGGGTCAATTTTACCCGGTGTCAATTTTTTTTATTTTTCGTATAATTTTTGAATTTTACAATATATTGTCTTCTATATTCCTTCATATACTATAAAAATAAATATGATTTTAAAAGTAAAAAGTAATATGTCTTTTCAAGAATATTATTTATTGTAACGTGTAATTTGAGAAGAAAATGTATGTTCCAACGCATTTACTTTTTTCAATGATAATATATTTTGAAAAATTTCTAAAACACATCTATATATCAAGAAAAATATCTGCCAAATATATTGGCAGATTTTCATACTAATACATTCATCAGAAAATTTAATTTGAGTGTAAATGAAATGCGGTCTCGTAGACCGCACCTTCCCAGTTAAGTCCTAAAATTTCAAGTCCCCAGTTAAGGGTTAGTTTAAAAAATAAATTTTTTATCACTAATTAGCATTGTGAAAATTAGTCAATAATCATCGTATTGAAAGATGCATTTTAGTATTAACAATTAAAAACAATTAGTTGTTTAAAATTGAATATAATAATCGAAAAATTAAAAAAAAAGATTAATTAAAAATTTTTTTTATCAATAATTATTATTACTAAGAATAAATCAATGTATCATTGTATTGCAACATGCATTTTAGTATTATTTATTAAAAACAATTAATTGTTTAAAATTGAATATAAAAGTAGAAATATTAAAAAAAAAGATTAATTTAAAAAATAAACATTTTATTAATAATTATCATTGCCAAAAATAAGTCAATATATCATCGTATTTCAAGATGTATTTTAGCATTAATTATTAAAAATGATACTAAAATGATTAATATTGTGATTAAAAAATAATTAATATAATGACAAAAAAAAGGAGAAAATATTTTAACTAATCTTTCTAAAAAAGCCACGATTAAATTTGGCAGAGAATATGGATGTCAAATGTACAAAATTGAAAATTTCTGATTTATATAGAGTTTCACTTAAAGAATAAATGTTGAATAGCGAAAAATGTGCATAATACAATCATATCGTATCATACAGCATACAAAAATATGTAAAAAAATTATGTTATATCTATTTAAAATAATGTAAAAATACATGTTTGTAGAAAAATACTGTACGAAATAAATCTATATTTTAAACAGTTTCTATGGAAATATTTAAAGGAAATAGCACAGCGCTCTGAAATTCTGCAAATAAAATCATATGCCGATGTAAAAGGTGGAAAGTGAAATTCCAGGCAATAAATTTAGCATATATACGGTTATTGAAATTTCAGAGGAATAAACCTATGCCATTTACATACTCAAATGAAGTTTTAGCGCTTTAGCTTTTAAACTCAGAATTTCTCAATTCGATTTGTGTGGTTAGGAGAATATGGAAAGTAAATCATTGGAGAAGATTTTAGTAAAAATCTATAATGCAAAACTATAGCTTCTGAACTGAATGTACCCGATGCAAATAAATATATTTTATAAATTTAAATATTTATCAAATTGTATGTATTATTTATTTTAAAGGAAATTTTACTTTCTCAGACATGAAGTATATAAAGAGAAAATATTGTAATTATATATATATATATATATATATATATATATATATATATATATATATATATATATATATATATATATATATATAAAAACACCTTGATATTTTGATGAATTTTTACGTTTCAGACATGCTGGAGATCAAAATACACATTTTTGGAATTATTGCGTGTATTATGTATTCTTTGATAATCCAAAAACGGTTTCACTTAGTTAAATGATATGTAATCTTCAAACCAAATGTATTTGATATGTAATCTTCAAACCAAATATATTGCTATATATGAAATTTTGTACTAAATACTTCACAGGAAGTCTGTATGATTGACTGTCCGAGTGAAAACTATGAAAGGCAAAAAGCTAGATAAATAAGATTTGGTACACCGTTTTAATATTTATATCAATTACGAATAAAATATATAGCTTTGTTGGCCATCTGTCTACATGTATATTCGCAGGCATCTATACACAGTAATTCAAAAACCCAATGATTTAGATGAATGAAATTTTGTAACTGGATGCTGTTTTTAGTCGTCGGAAAAAAGTCATCCAAAATATATACAGGTTTTTTTTAAAACTATGCTATAAATCACAATACATTCATGTGTGTTTCTGAAGATTTTGATGTTAACTCTCATGAAGTTCACGGACTTCCTGAAATGTTACACATTTTTTTGTAGGGGAGAGAGGGGGGTTGTAATACCTTTATTAGGGAGCACTCTGGAAATTTTTGGAAAGATTACTTTCACTAGTTTTTGCTAAGATTTGCATTGTTATATTTCAACAAATCTTGAAATTTGTAGCTAATTTTAATAACGCCTAAATCATAAAATTACACAATTACATTTTTTACCTAGTATTATACCGCTTTTGTATTTTCGTCTTTATTGCTTTTTTTTACAGTTTACAGACACTTTTTCTTAATTTCCACTGAAAGAAAATGGCATCACACGAGCAGAAAAACGGTTTTAGAAAGTCATCGGTAGATTGGTATAAATAAATGTAATCATCTTTACGGAAATTAAGAACAAAGGAGGACTTAAGAAATAAGAGATGCCTTAAAAAATGGTTATTTACCTACCCCATAGCGATTGTTTTAGATTTATCTTATGAAATAGAAATCATTTCAGTTATTATGGAATTATTTGACATGTCTAGGTTGAAAAGTTGAAGACTCATAAATTAAGAATTGAAAATTATCAAGCAAAAGTCCCTGTTGAAAAGACGCTGCATTTTATTCAAAACCTGCTTTTTTCAAACTACTATGAGCATATATAAAATTATTTTTAATGCATTCATATTAAATTTTTGTACTATAGTATTTACAAATACCACATATCTGTTGTACTTAAGATTTTTTATTCTTTGAACAGTCATATTTTTATGAGGATCTCTTTAGTTAAACATATTTTGTATTTTTCATATTTGTCATAGCTTTCAATATATTTTTAAAATTATTTAAAGGTATATTCAAATGAAAATAAGTAAATTTTAATCTAACTATTTATATATGATACTACTTACTTATTGTATTAATTTTTGAAAGATTTTATACAGAAATATTTTAGTTGAGCATTTCAGTTTGCAGTTATGAATTTGAAGATTATGGAATCACAATGCATTTTTGATTTGCTGTTAAAAACAAATGCTTTCAGAAACAAATATTTATATTCTATTATATCGGAAAATAATTTCGTTTTCTTTTCTTTCACAGCATTTGCAGAGAAATGAGCAGACGAGCTTGCAGATTTATTTGCTAGCAATATAAAAAAAGATTTAAAAACTGCTAAGCTTTATTAACAAGTAAAATAAAGAAAAAAAATAACTTAAAGAAACGATTGTTTTGATCTGTGATATATTTGATATGCCTTTAAAGAAGTTAAAGTACCAAAAGATTGCTTTTAGTAAAGACTCTTTCAAAGGATTTCAATGTGATTTTAGGTAGAGAATTCAAAATTTCTTTTAAGTTAAAACATACTAAACTGATATTTTATTATCTTTATATATGTGATTCATGTAAGTTAGAAGCCGATTCGATCCAATTCTTGAAGGCTAGCACCTTTAACTTTTATTACTAAGAAATTTAAATTCATAATATTACTATGGTGTTAAATTTCCCCATAATATTAGAATAAATGCTGTTCTCATAATTTTTCATTTTGTTATTTCTCGAAAAGCTTTCCACACTTAAGTTATTCTAATAAAAATACGATTACAGTCGTGTACATAAATAACAATTCGCTGAATTTCTCAAGTATCTCGACATTATTAGCAAAATTTGCATTCAAATAGCTCCTTTTAAAAAATCTAGAAATAAGGAGTTTAATACATATGATAAAAGAGTCTGATTGAATCTTTGAGGAAATACTCTGTGCATAATTTCGTTTTGTCTGAGTTAATGTTTCTCTTAAGAGCATTTTCACGAAATTAACTAAAACTAACCAGCTTGAACAAATTTTTCTGATATAGATTTTTTTCTTCCTCTGCAGGTATGTGATATGATATTGTACTATATTGTTCTATATTCAGTAACATAGCTTGATATTACATATTTGTGTACCATATTTTATAAGATTATGTGATTTCTGTATAATGTACCTTACTATTGCAGGATATTATATGATTGTATGTACAGGGTGATTCAAATTAAAGTATCCCTTTTGGAACGAACTAGTGAAAGAATCAGTGAACATAACTTCTTCATATTTGGAGGGTGTATGGGAAATCGGTTGGTGCAAATATAAAGTTCAAACATGGGCCATTTACTATAAAGAAGGTCCTGGTATTAATTTAAAGTAAATGTAACGTGATACTATGAGTAAAGAACAGAATATAAGGTGCCAAAATTTATTTTATTACTATTATTATTATTATTATTTTTTGCACACAAAATGTCGATTCTACAAAAATAGCAGTAGTAGTACAGACCTGCAACAGAACTCACGAAAGTTTCACATGTGGTTTTCAATGTATTCATCTTGCATCAAGGTCATTAAGTGATATTTTGCTGCACCATGATCGATAACAAGTACAATCGGGACTTGCGTTCATACGTCGAAAAAAATCTGGTTTTACAAATCCCAGAGATATTCTGAATGAACAAATATTCTCATATAGGTAGCATGTTAGAAATAATTAAATATAAAGTGGGATTTGGATAAGGAAATAAGAGAACATTTAGGACACTTCCAATCACAACACAACGTAATTCGAACTTCATCCAGAATTTTTTGATGACACAAACTATTTACTCTGACTGATGTTTAAATGAAATAAGTATTTGTATTAATGTAGTGTGGTTTAATTGCACAAAAATGAGATTTGCCTATTCATATTAGTATAATGTGGTTTACTATTGCAAGAGCGGAATTTGTTCGAATGAATCATTGCTTTCAAATGTAATAATGTTGGGTGGTCTCTATATTTTTTCAATTTTTCTATTAATTTTCTCTTCTATGACACACAATGATGCTAAATATTATAAAGTATAATCCAGAATCAGCGGAATAATTAAAATTCCCGTTTTATAGCAACAGAATTTTGCAGCTACAGTTTTCAGTTTTATCATATTATAAAGCAGACTATCAAGGGAAATGTTCCGAATTGTTTTGTGATGCCCCGTTATACAACTCTTCACCACTGACCATTGCCTGAGGAAACATTTACAGAAGTCACGTGATCACGCATTGCCACGGTAACACTGGCACTTCTCCCGCTAACGATTCATTTTCATGCCAGCGTGTGCGACTACATGTGCCGGACTCTGTTTACTTCGAGGAAAATGTAAAGGCATTATTTATTTACGGTTGCATATGTTTTGTTTTTGATGCTAACAACTACATATCTGATGAAAAGATCATTACTATTGAAAACATTCTGTAATTGTGTTTCGAAGTATGTATGCTGGAAAGAATAAAGTACATTCCATTTGTTGGCTTCAGATTGTAGAACATAATGATGCACTTGTTTCAAAACTCAGTGAAGTTGCTTTAGAAAATATAGCCAAAATAGTTCAATTATAGAAGAATCTCATACATTGTTATATGCTGATTTTATCTGATTTATAAAAACTTTTTATTTGAATACTGCATCAACGTTTACGTACACGACGTTCTTTAAAGCGATTCTTTTAACAGACGTTAAAAAAAAGTTTTGTTCTTTTTTAAATCATTGGAAGATAATATTTGTATTTTCTTTTGATATTTAGTTGAATTTCTTGTTTTTATCTTTAATCACCTGCAGGAAATTTAACCATTATAGGGCGTAAGAGTGGAATTAAATATTGAATTATGATAAATAGGACAGAAAATATAATTACTATTAAATTTCTTATCAAATGAAATCCTTAAAACATATATTGGGATAAATTGTAACTATTTTTAAGATAATTTCAGTGATTTTGATCTGTTTTAAAACAAAATTTAAATTCTCTCTCTATATATTTATATATACACAAAGCAAATTAATAAAATTTGAATTGAAATAACCCTCGAATAAGAATTACTTATATATTATTCATATTTAAAACAATAATTTTCGTATTTCTCATGTAACATTATTCATGATGAAAGCATCTGAAATAGGTAGTGGGGATACACTTATTCTAGGATTTGGATATGAAATAATTAAATGTATTTTAATTGCAACAACTCTTATGTTTTTTGACATTAAATTTGTAAATTTATCATAAATTCTACGATACTTAATGAGATATTTTAGGACTTCATAACTAAATCCTAAATGATTTTAAACTACTTTTTTATTTTTGGTCCAATAACTTCAAATTATTTTTTTATCTAATTTGTGTAAAGACGAGTTAATTCTGAAAAGGAGAGTGTTTGATTTTTTTATATATATATAGAATCTATAAAAAATAACTTTCGAATGCAAAGAAATTAATCCTTCTAATAAGTATTTTTATTTACTCTGAAAAGGTTTAAAAAATCAAATCTATTATTTAATTAATTATTTCAATCTGAAGAATTCGATTCATATAAAACATTTCACTTTCAGATGTAAGGTTCATTCTTAAAATAAATAATTTTTGTATTTATAAACTTTTTGAAATTTGATTTTTTCCAAATGAAGCATAGTTTTTTTAGAGCAATCGCATGACTGCAATTAACAATCTGACTTCTTATAAGTAGCAAAGATTGTTATAAATATTTTGAATTGTATTTTTGTTATGTTTCATAACAAAATTTATATTTCATGATCAATTATTGTAATTTAGTCTTAGAAATGTAATATTTCTTCAGTTATTCATCGTATTTTAGTGACATCATTTTAATGCCATACAAAGCTTCAGAATTCAGATGGCCAAGAGAATTCAAAAAATAATATTTTATAAAATTTGATAGTTTGTTTAATTATAGAAAAATACTAAGTCAGTTCTGTTTGAGAGGGATAAATTTCGAAATTTCATACTTAGATTTACTTTTTTGACTGTCCTCTCATTGCAGATGCTCATTTATGAAATTAGTAAGATTATAAAAAAGGCAGCCAGATGATAAAACATTTAAATAATAAACTGGCCAATTCTACACAGGGTTTAGAAAAAAAAAAGAGCAAAAGAATAGCTTAGAAAATGAGAAAAATTGTGTGTATTATTATAATTTTTTTTTGTTAAACAAATCTTTGCTAACACTGTAATTACTTCGAAGGACTTTAAAGAGGATGTTTGGAACTTCAGAAATTATCGATTTTCTTACAAAATCAATATCAGCGATAAACTTGATTGGAAATCCATTGAACAAGTTCTCAAAATAAAGGATTTCATGAGAATTATTTAAAGAGTCTAATTAGAATTCTAAAACGTTCAATTTAAGTTTATTGAAAGTGAGACGTAGTTACGTGACTTAAATGGAAGTATAGGGAAGACTCGGTCATTCCAATTTATTTTACCGATTCTTTCTTTTCTTTTTGTTGGTTAAAAGTTACAATCTGCTCTGCTCAACCGAATAGGCTTCGAGATCTGGAAGTCATAACCTTATTCTAATTGCCTTTTATACGCAGTTTCTTCAAAATGTATTTTTTTAAAGCAGATGTTAAAAATACATCTATCTTAATATTTTGTAATAAATATTATTCAGATTTCTGATTTATACTTTTAAAAAAGTTTAATAATAAATTATTATTTAACTTTTATTGAAATACTAAATACTTTTACTAATATTTAAAAACGTTTACTAAAAATAAAATGCATATATATGGAATAAATACCATCCCGATTTCTAATGAAGAAATCTTGTTAAAAATTTAAAAATAAAAGAAAATATTTTGTTAAATGTCATTATCTAAATATTTGCACTATATCATTTCTCTAAAATGTAAATAATATAAACGTTTTTAAAAATTCAAAATATGCTGTCATGATAAAGCTTGAAACGTGATTAATTTTAAGCAATCAGGCGAGATAAAAAAAAACCTATCGTGACTGTTATATCAAAATTCATATATTATTTTGCCAAAGCATTTTTAATAATGAAAAGATATTTAAAATTATTTGCATCTAGTCTCATTTTGTTGTATACGATATGTAATTGTTGTATATTATTATAAAATGTCCCCCACTGGGATACACCTCAGAAATGAGGATTAGGAACTGCCGGTGTGGTGATGGGTTCTCGACACCCTGGTGGGTACAGAAATTGTGGTGGATCAGGTACATGCTATCTATGATGGGACGTGCTTCCCACTGGTAGGATTGTAAACTGGCCAATGATTGCTCATAGGACTCAACCACAGTCCCAGACAAAGTTGCTGTAGCGTTGGTCCGGGCCAATGCCTTTATTAGGTGGGACGTAGTAGCCAGTGTGTTTATTATAAAATGTCATGCCATTATTATATACGAGTGCCGTATGGTTTGCATTATGAAAATTTTTATGAGGGGACATTTTGATGTCATAAAGCTGAAAGAAAAAAAATTAAAAAAAAAATCTGATTGTTTACTTAGTTGGATTAAGTTTTTAATTTTAGTCAGTAACTTGTTGACAATATATAGAAAACTGCCAGTGATCACATCCTTCAAGAACAATACAATATTCCTCCTATTCCAATTAAGTTCTAAAAATAGTTATTGCAAAATGTATCAAACAATTAAAATTAAAATTAGTTGAAATAAATCCGTTGTTTTTAACTTTTTGGAATCACATTTAAAAACTATGTAATCTACGTGAAAATGCACTGCCGAGCTTTTAATTTTTGGGTTTAGTTTGAAATATTATTATTATCAGTTTATTTTTACAATAAGAATCTTTATGTACTCACAATTTATTTTTCTAGAATGCCATGCTATTTATTTTTAATGGCTTTGCTTACTTTGAAATATTTCTTTTTGTGTGTGAATTTGATATTTGGTAATTCTGAAAAAAATTTTATTCTATAAAATATGAATTTATAAAACATTTTATATATTTGAAATTCAGTTTACAATAGTGTATTTTAATATGATATTGTACAATCTATGCTAATCAAAAGTCGCATACATCAATTTAAGCAAATAATGTAATGACAATGATATATTTTTAAATAACGCATGAAACTGAAATATAAAAAAAATTAAATAAAAATAAACTTTAAATTGTGTTTGCATCTGTTTATATTTAGAATTCGCAATCGTGTGACGCACAATATATATGCTGACTATTAAACGAAAAAAAATTCTTCTATTTCTGCGACTTAGATCGACCAAGTTATGAATCTCTAAAAATCTCTGAATATTAATTAAGTAATTTTAAATTGTTTTAAAGAATGCCCTTGAATTACAGCAAGGTTGATGATGGCTCTAACAAAACTCAAGGATTTATTGTTCTGACAGTTTTGGTCGCATAAGAATGGACTACATTGTTGAAAATATATTATTAAATACAACCAAACAGGACCAAGGAGCTGTATAAAAAGTTAGATTTAATAAATAAATTACAGTACAATTTTTGTAATTCTAAAAAACATAATACATAATTCTTTTCACTATTGAGTATATTTTTTCAACAGAAAATAGATTCCTGTCTCTAGCTGTTTAGGAATTAAATATTACTCCACGATAAGAATATATACACAGTATATTATATTTTTAAGTATTACTCTATGAATAATTGGGTTAATAGCTTACTTAAACAATACCAGTAAGCTGAAGATAAGTAGGAAAATATCCTTGAAAGCTTATTTTATAATTAACAGCTAACATGTCTGCAAATATTTATATAAAAATTCAATTATAAGTTTTAAAATATTATCTAATATCCTTTAAAGTGTAAATTGTGTGTACTATAGTCTTTGAAATGAAATTTGTGGAATGAATCTTTGCCAGTGATTAGGAACACATCTTAACGTTACTTTATCAAGTGCAATTACGTTGGCAAATAAATTTGTAAATGGATATAAATGAGTATAATATTTCTAACATTTTACCCTATTTAAAATTAATTTCTTTCGTCCTAAAGAGAACATTTAATACTTCATAATTACAGCCTTTATTAGAGAAGAACATTTTCGCCGTATCAATCAAGCCAAGTTAAAAAAAAACACAACCTATTACTGAAAAGAATAGGGTGTTACCTCAAGTGTAAAGATGATAAATTTTTTGTTTGGTTATTACATGGTTTTAAAAGAGCAGCTTTTGTGCTTGCCTTGGTGTGAAAATTAAAGCTATTTAAGTTGACAGTGTCATAGTTTTTGCGGAATTCTATCCATTTTAAATACTTCAACTTGACACGTTACTCGTTTGTAAATAACGATACAATTTGTAATATATTTTTCATCCTTTTCCTAAAGTAGGAGAGTTTTGAAATTTTGTACAACTCTTTATTCGAGATGAAAATATAATATTTTCTGGTATAAATTACTAATTAAACGATCACTTCAATTAAATTATGATTCCATATCTGTGGCGGTATTAAAATTTAAGAAATTATTTCAAGTTTTCTCTAATATTTAAAAGAATGAATTATAAATTTTAAGCTGAAAAGTGGAACAGAAAGAAAAAGAAGTAAATTAACTGTTTAAAGTGTATTCTGGTTAAAGATTCTTTTGTTTAAACTTATTATTTTAAAAAGACTGACCGAATGTGCAATATAATGGAGCATTATACCGAATTAATATATGTGGTTTTATTCCTTGCAAAAATAATAATAAAAGATGTTTGATATAGGAACTATACTTTCCTTTATTTTCATTAATTTCATTTAAGTAACTCTTTGTTAGTTTTTTTGTGATATTCTTTTTGAATGCAACATCCTGTAAACAATATCGTTTTAAAGAAAGATAAATTTGATCTATTAGTTTTACAATCCTTTAAAAATGAATTTGAATAAGTTATACAAAAATTAAAACAAAGAAGAAAATATTCTGTAAATAAATACCAAAAAGGAATTATTTAGAATTTTATAATATATTTTTAATTTCTCTTATCAAACAATATAAACTACTGATTGAATAGGATATTAATAATTCGCTTTCATGGGTGATTATTTCAGATGATGTTCTAGAACTTTATGTACATTCATTTTTAAACCCTTTATATTACTTATACTTATTAGCCGGAATTCTCAACCTTCGGAATGTTATTATTATTTGGCATGCGGTACTAATATATTAGAATTGCTAATCAAATTTTACATTCTCGCTTCTCTTTATTATCATGTGAGAACGTGATGTTGTTTTGTTTAGGGGGCTTTGAAGCTCGAAATCGCATAGGCAATGAATATTGAAGCTCTAGATCTCGTAGGCAATGAAAAATGCATAAATAGCAATTTTCATCATCATCTTTTAATCGCATATATTTTTTTACCTGCTTTTACCAGTATTGCATTATTAATTATGTATGCTTCTTTGAAAGCAGATGCGATTTTAAAAGGTTGACCTGCTTTTACCAGTATTGCTTTATTATTACATAAGCTTCTTTGACATCAAATCGTTTTTAAAAGGTTGACGTAGAACTATGACATCATTGCCGTTATTTCATCTCAAAATCGGTCCAGCTCCAAAACTTTGTCAGCTAGAAAAATTGAAAATGGAAGTTAAAAAAATTATCATTATATATATACCTATATATATATATATATATATATATATAGAGAGAGAGAGAGACGGATGGGGACCGAGGGAGAGAGAGGGATAGAGAAGTCTCGTGATTGTTTCAAACCGGTTCTAACTGGGTAATGACTTAAATTAATTAAGACAAATAATGACTTAAAATAATAATGTTCTCATATGATTAACTTGAAATTTGCGAAGGTAGATTTCATTTTATTGCTATCTTTGTTTTTGAATAGGCGGAGTTTCATATAATAAACACACACAACAAATATTCTTATTTCAGAGATTGCAATTGTTCAGCAATTTTTCTATGTTTCTAAAAATTTATTTATCTTGAATACATGTTATTATATACCAGTTGCAAATAGTTTTGTATATTTTATGATTTTATTGCTTTGCACCTTGTTATTTATTAAATTTAAGTCTTTCCTTTCACCGGTTCACCTAGTTTTCCTATTTATAAAATACATTTTTTCCTTTATAAAGTCAGGTCTCTAACACTTGTTTAGTTTGAAGTTGTAACTAAATGCATTTTCTTACTAGATCAGGGATAGCAATCATTTTACAAATAAATAACTAATATCTCAGTGTAACTTTTCAAAACAAGAATTTTCGTATAAAAGGGATAATATATAAAAATATTAGCTTTAGAGAAAAAGGTTGTATGGAAAATATTCAGTTTGATTGAGATCAGCTACCTAGTGATTCAATATGAAAACGCGAATGGTATTTAAGGTAAACAATCATCATTAACTGCTAAAGTTTATATGAATTTCTAATTTAATTTTTAATAGAAAACGTCACACACACACACACACACACACACACACACACACACACACACACACACACACACACACACACACACACACACACACACACACACACACACACACACACACGCACACACACACACAGATATATATATATATAGATAGATAGATATGTCCATTTATAAGTTGTGTGTGGTCTATATGATAGTATTTAACTATCTCCACTAAGATTTACAGTATCATAAATCTTAGAATCCGTGTTACTTTTCGTTAATTATTTATGAAATTAAGGAGTCCCAACTCGTGAAATCCTTCAAATTGAATTTTTACATACAGCAATTTGCAATTTGTACGCCTCTATACATTTTCTTGATCTGTCAAAGTATAGTTAAAAACTTGCAGAAAAATGGATGAACATTAAAATCAAAGACCATCATGAGAAGAAGACATTTTCTCCTCATCAACAGGTCTCTTTAGAATTTCCACAACTTTATTTGTCATGAATTTCTTTCAGTAGGAATGAATATATTATTGTATTAACTTGAAATTAAGATTAGGCGTTTTATGCTAGGAATAAATTTAGTATTAATATGAAAGAATTATAATGCAAAATTATAACTATGCATAAAGAGATTAGATGACAAATGTATTAGTTCAGAGTAGGCAATCTTTATAGAATAGTGGTACGTATACTGACGGAAAAAAATTGTAGGCTGCGTATTTAACACTCAATAAATGCCAAATTACAAATTTTACAGTTGAGTCAAAAACAGTTTCTGGCTTATTTTGGCACTCACTGCGTTTTCCAGATTAGTGATACCTATTTCATTTCTTGAAGACACTTTCTATGTTCTTGAGGTCATGTTTTGAAATTTTTATGGCATATAACGAAGCGATATTTCCATCTTTTCCAGGCTGAAGACCTTGGGAATTACAATTTTTTAACATTAAAATATTTTTATTTTAACATTAACTTACTTTCAATTTCCAGCTTTTAATTACTCCGAGCAAACTAAAACAGTTATATGCATTCAACAACTGAAAGCCAGAAATAACAAAAGAACCATGGAAGGCTAATTTTTTCAAACCTGTGATACAATGCTCATTTTATTATTCTAAACTTTGTTTAAAAAGGAACAACCCTCACCTTGTCTTTAATTGAGAAAGGCATTTTTTTTTCTTTCGACAGCTAAAATTAAAACAACCTCCAAATAGCCTTTTTTCTTTCTTTTTCGGACATAATAGAGTCTGACGACAAGACCTGGGAGTCCCTTAGGCCGACAAATTCCATTGTGAATTAAAAAAGAAAGATAAAAAAAATGGCGTCGAGTGCCATTGGGAATATGGCATTTGGAGCAACCACAAAAGAGGATGGATTATTTTTCGAACTGTGCAATGGAAGAGCAGGGGAAAAAAAAGAAAGATGATGATGAATTTTTTTTCTTTCTTTCGAAAATATTTTTCGAATAACTTTCGAATTGCCAGCAGCATATTGGAAACGAACCAATGGGTGTACTTCGTTCCCTGCAGATTAAATATTTGAAGTAAGAGACTTTTCAAGATGCTGTGATATCGATGTTTATTTCCAATTTAACCTCCTTCATGTGGAATATTGATATTTCAACCAAACTTTATTTGAGTGCACATCAAGGTCTGTTTCAATAAGTTAGTGGGTTGAGAGTCTGTTTTCGTCTGAATTATTTATTTTATTATTCAACTGGCTAATATATTCGGTGTTTCTCGGAATGAAACTATTTTCATGTCTTTTATTATTACAATAATTAGTTATATAATTAATTGTTATCTATCTTCTGTTTCAATATTTGAGAGTGAAATTTGACGCATTTCTAATAAATCCTATAATTACACATCAAATTTTTTGTTGCTGTTTATTTCTACAAAAGCAAGTAAAATGTATTTAATATTAGAATGGCGGACGCATTTAAAAAGAAAAGGCATGATTATGACAATATAGGTATGATATTTTTTACTGTAAAAAATGCACTTATATAAAATATCATGATATAAAAAATCTGTTATGTCTCATTTGGTTTAGTTTAATTTAGTTTAGTTACATTAACGTCCCATTTGAAGCAACACTGGGGCTATTTTGGGAAGGACCTCATAATTTTGAACCACGGTCAGATGACGAGGACGACACCTGAGCTGGCACCCAACCTCTCCACACCCCACCAGAGGGAGGATATCTATTATGTCTGAAATAGATTATTGCACAAAATGCTAAACTTTACTCTTTCTTAAAAATGAAATGGTTTCCTCAGGGAATTGAATATAAGACCAACTGATTTTCGATTGATATTTGACCAGCTAATATAAGTTGTGATTGATCAACTTTTTTATGTTTTGTTTTACATATAAAGTCAGTGGGTCAATAATTCAATAAAGTCAATAATTTTTATTGAACATCTACAATATAAACGTGTTTTTATTTCATAAAAATATTCATTCTTTAACTAATATTCGCGTAAACACCTTAAAATGAACTTTTGTTTCATTATATTTGTGAGTAAAAAAAAAATGTATCCCAGTATTTGATTTTTACAACAAACAAATAATTGCAGTTATTCGCTTTCATTAGTATAGATAGAAGGAGAGTGGAGACATGAAATTAAAACAAATAGATATAAATGCAGTTTGAATCTAAAGCAAACAGACATAAAAGGCGAAACTTACAAATTGTAACAATGAGTTACTATTATAGTGCATTGAAATTCTAAAGTCAGATGAAGAAATTTTATAGTAATAATTTATTTTACTCTTGCAAACTATGTTTGAAAGGGTCGTGATAATGGGTAAAGTTTAGAATGAACAATTTTACAAATTTGTCTTAAATAAATAAATCACTTGACTATAAGCAATAAACGCAAGCTGTATTATGTTCCTCAAACGTTTGAATTCTTTTGAGAAAGTTTTTTTTTGTTTAAGTAGAAATTTTTATTAAATAATTAAATGAATTAGACTTTCAATAAAACTCTGAAGGAAAAAAATCAACAGTTTGTACTAAGTTCCACTTTGTATTAATGATATCCATTTTGTATCAGTTCGAGGGAAACAAACCCTATTGTTATAAGATTGTATTATAAGATTGTTAATGCAAAATTACTCCTAAAAAAGATTGATTTTGAATGTATAAATAGTATTAAATTATATATTGATATATATAATATCTTCTTTTTCTCACAGTAGTGCAGAAAAAGAAGAACTTGGTAACATATTATGAGCATACATGTGCTCAAGAAGATATTTTACTGAATTCTGTGAGCGAAAGCTTTTTGTTTTTCTATGTCACACTATAACTGAATGTTATCTTGTTAATGGAATTGAAGTTAAAGTATGAGTAATTTGGGAAATTTAATTATCAATGCAACTTAGATTTTAAAGAAATTTTAAAATTTGTATTTGAGTGGTTAGCAAATAATTATTTTTAGGAATGGGGACAAATTGAATTTATTATATGAAATATATACCATTTCCCAAAACACAAAAATTAATGATAGATTAAAAAAAACAACGAAAGTTCTCATTACAAACTGATTTATTTTTTTTTATCTGAAGTTATTAAACTTTATAATTGGAAACAATTTTTTGAAAAAAAGTTCCATATAAAGTGATAAAAGTCTGTTAATGTATAATTTGTGTAATACAGCATTCAATTAAAGAAATGCCAATTATTTCAATTATTGGTGACACTACAATAAATACAAAAGAGCAGCTCAAAGTCGGAAATGTTAGTTTCTTGATAATTGTTTCTCATTAAAATTTCAAGGATTTTCTAATCACTTCGGTAGACAAAGCATTTATCTTTAATTAGACACTTTAAAGGATTTAAGGAAACAGAAAATTAATGAACTCATTTAATGTTCAAATTTATTTATTTCGATAAGCTCTTCAAGCTGAAATTTTTATCTCATTGCTTTGGATATTACACTTTGATAGATAAGTTTTGTTTTAAATTGTTCTTTGTAATAGAAAAACATTTAAAAGTGAATTCTAATTACATACATTAATTTTTTGACATTTTTTTAAAGTATTAGTAATTATAAATTTTATTAAAATCAAACAAAAAGTTCTGTGTTACTTTTTTTTCACTTTCTTTCTTGCGTCTTTTGTAAGTAAAAACTAAAAAAATACATCTGCATATTTTTTAAATCAATTGTCTGATGAATTAATAGAATGAAGCACGTCCAAGAGTTTTTGATTAAAATATATGAAAGAAAGCATTTTTGAAAGTAAACATTAATTACGTATTGAAACGAAATTAATATTTGTTTCTATAATTTTTAATTTTTCACTTTCCTTAAATGATGAAACTAACAATAACTGTAAGAAGTAATGAAGCATACTTCTAATTCCACTATTAAATAATAAAAAAAAAATTAAACAAGGAATTGAAACTTCTAATTTTTAATTTTCTTCCATTTATTATTACTTGTGTTAAAATGTTTTCAAGTTTATCACCAGGTGGCGTTTGTGGTAAGAAAGAGTTTTCTTAACTGATACTTTTGTTAAATCAGTAAATGTTTCAAAAAGGTAAATTTAAATGACTATTGAAGAAAGTCTTAAATAATGTTTGATTTAATATTATTAACTGAATAAGAAAAGAATAATTGAAGAATTGCAAAATGTATAAGAAAGAAGAATAGAAGAATTTCAAAATGTATATATATTAATTTCTCAAATTAACATTTTTGTTGTGATATTGAGAGATCATGCGGTTGTTCAGAATGAAGGGCATAACATAGGACACCTAAAGAGTTTAAATGGTTGGTAATATTCTGTTTTATATTGTCACCAAATTACTCAAAAAGAACATACATGTATATTATCTTCACTACAAATTGAATATTTTCTTATCAGAAGTTCCGTATCATTTTCGTAATCTGATTAATACTAAATTAGGAAATCATAGTTATAAAAAAAAAGAAGATAAAAACATTTTTGAAATGCATGCTCTTATAGGTTTATCAAATAGAAGAATTATTTTTTTTATTTGAAATACATTCTGTTTTTCAATTTTTAATTCACAATTTATTGCTGGAAACCAATAAAATACTTGAAATATTTTAATACTTTTTATAATTTAATACTTGAAATCAACTTTGTCTCAAATTCATCACAAGACAGGCATAATGTTGTATAATATAAATTTAATAAAATCCCTCAATTAATTGATAAGCTAAGCATTCAAATAATTTGTTCTGTTTCTGTTTTATGTGTTAAACCGAAACTACATAAATTCAAAATAGTTATCTTCACAGAAAGAGCGTGAATAATTAATAAGGAAATTCCATTTCCACTGGAAATGAAATAAGTTGACTTAATTAAATATACATAAAAAATGAGAGGAAAAGTTAGTTATTTGATACATTTGAATGGAAGGAGAAATATCACATTGGATTAAATGCTAAACGATTGAAATGAAAAATATAATCTTCATCCAATAGCTCATGTAACTATATATATCACTGTAGCTGTAAGATATATGAGAAAATTCCATTACCAGTTTACAAAATGAATCAAATGGCTACAGATATTTTTCAAAAGAATGAGATTTCGCTAAGCAATCGAAATCAATATAATATGATCATGAACCATATCCGGTTGACATAAAAAGCGGTAAAACTGGATACCTGTCACTCAAAACTGAAAGGGTAAGATAAGGGAAAAAAATAAACAGCCTTTTTGCTAGGTTGACGCACAATAGGGTAGAGTAGGCGCCAATAAGAAAAGGAAACACAGAAGAAAGCGGCAACATCCCCTACGGGGAAGGAGTAGAACGGTATTTTCTTCTCCAATCGTTCGAAAGGGCATCCTTCCTCTTGCTGTTCCTTGCAGACTGTTTTTTTTCTTTCCTTTCATTTCTTTCAGCCTTTCCTATACGTGCTTTTCTTTTGATTATTCCAACATTTGCACGCGCTTTTTTCGTCCGTCGCATTTGTGTTTACAGAAAGAAGTTGATATCCTTTCTTCTGTTAAAAAAATTGTTTTATTCCATTAAACAAAAATTTCTTTTTTGTTGTTAAACAACATAACGGGAATATTCGTCTCTGAATCGAGCATGCTCAGACAGTTTTAATCTTTGGAGCGGCAGAATTATTTTTCCTTAAATCATGCGTTATAAACTTTCTAATGAATTTTGATTTTAAACATACAAGTGTAAATTTAATATTTGTTTAGTTATTTTTAACTTTACTACTAATAAATATAAATATTTGTGTTTCTCTGTGTCCGTGTTTGCGAGCATTGGCACTCCACAGGCCAGACCTCTTGATTTAGAGCTATAAAACTTGTTAATATATGTATTTTGGATATTGGGAAGGGGCTTCTAGTTGATATGGTTTTGGAAATGTTATTTAAAATTTCGAATAATAGAAAATTAGGCGAAATTTAATTTCCAGCGAAAGTTTTCACAACGTGATATTTATATATAGCACAAACATGATATTTATTTTAAAATTCATATATATCTTTCTAATGATATAAATAATTTCTAAAATTTCTAATGCTATAAATAATTTCTAAAATTTCTAATGCTATAAATAAATGTTCGGTGAATAAAAGTTTCTCGAATAAATATATTTAAAGTGTATTTTATATTGCGTATCATCATGATATAAAGATTCAGGTTATTTTGCCATGTATAACCGAGAATATTTCATTTTATATATGTTTTTAATAATAATCTTTGTATTATTATTATATTTACAATTAGATTTATCTAAGAATCAAGCAATGGTAAAAATTCTTTTGCATATTTTAGCCCTGCAAATTTTTAATTTATTTTTATCACCCAACAAATTTTTAGTGAGATTTTTAAACATTCCAGCACTTTTCTGTGATATAAAGAAATGTATAAAAATTGACAGAAAATTAAAAAAATGTTAAGCAAAATGATCAGAACATGTAATGCTTCAAAAACAATAGATTTATATCTTCAGTTAAAAATTATTTTTCTGAAGAAACCAGTACGACATAGTTAACATAAGATACTTAAAAATCTAGGAACTATTATTTCTGACAATTAACTGTAAAATTTTGTAGCCACTTTCAACAGACTGTTAAAACTGGTTAGTAAAATAAATAAGACTAAACACGACAGTTATGGTCAAAATGTTCTTATCCCACCCCCTTTTTGATTTTTAAATTTCAAATAAGATACTTTCATTTTATATTAACCAAAGAATTATGATCTTCGAATGACAAATAATTAAATAACATGAACCATTACTAACAAATTATTTTAAAGAAGAATCAATAATGATTTATTTTGAAAATTTTATACTCTTAAAAAAAATTATTTTAAGCGATTTTTTCCACTGAGTTTTGAGTAGACTTTTATTAGATGTATAAATTCTGTATAGATTTTCTTAGCATTTTATTTTTAGACCATATATTATATATAATTTTTAAGAGCGTTTATTCTCTCCGATATTTTTTTTTTGTAAAATACCAAACTTAATGAAATTTTTATTGTTATTATAAACAATATTTATATATTTTTAAAATATTTCAAATTCACTAAGTGATGATACCAGCTCTTTCCATTCAATCATGTTCATTTAAAAATAAGTAATTTGCCTTTATTTGTATATTTTATCAAAAATTCATAGATAAAATATTCTTAAAACCTCAAGCACAAGAGCAATTAAAAAAGGCTTAGATGATTTACCTTAAGAGCTAATATTTCAGATAAAAATAATTGGGCTCTTGGATGATTAAAATGAAATTCTGAGTACACTTGTTTTACATTACTTTCTTTTGAAATTCAAACTTTATTTCTTAGATGAACTAACAATCTTGTTCGAAATCATAATATGGCAGTTTTGATAAGGGTGCTCTTAGTTTTAACCAAAATAGGATAACGAGAAAGATACCTGAGGCGTCATCCATCTCTGAATCTCCACACCTATCTGAAAGATGAGGCTTAATATTCACGACCGGGTACAAATTTACATGATTGAAATTTGGGTTTTTTATCCTTCACCTAACTATTCGAACGTAAAATTTTGCAGCACATTCCTTTCAAAATTCTCATCATAAGCGAATTTCAAAAACTTTCTGGATCAATATACATAAAAAAAACCATAAAATTTTCCTATATATAAAATATAAATTATTCCAAAATATAAAAATCTTCTTGCTAAACTGTACTAAATGTGCTTATGAGTCATGAGCAAATTAGACTGTAATCTTTATATCGCAAAAAGATACGGGAATTAAGTGAATTACAAAACCATTCAGTATCATCAGTTTAACATGGAAAAATATCTTGCAGGTATTAATATCAAAAATAGGCTATATAATGGATGCATTTGGTTATGCAATTATACCTTCAGGAGATAGGAAACGAAAAAAGATATCATAAATATGACCTAGGCCTTGTTTTCTTATTATTTATAAATTTTATCTATTTCTCAGTATTCATCATTGGAAAATTTTATAAATAATAATTTATAATAGTCTCCTAAAGAAATGCAGTTTGAAAGAAATGCAGAAGAAATTTCAGTAATATCTATTATGTAATAATAAGATAGCAATATTGATTTTAAAGTGTTATAAAAAAGATACAACTAAACTCAACATAATACAATCAGAAAATTAATTTTAATGCAAAGTTTTAGTTACTAATATGCATTAAACGATACAATTAATCTTTATTCTCAACTTATCTTTTTGAGAGTAGTTTTTCGCTATTAATATTACTGCTTTGAAAAACATAATATTTCAGGTTTATTTGGATAAAATTCTCACTTAATACTATATCAATTAACTAAACGTGATTTGAGAAGTCAGATTGCAGGCAATCTAAATGCGATGTCACAGTCTTGGAAATCTTCCAAACAAATGCGCCTTTTAAGTGTCATTTTCTTAAAGCGAATGTTCCTTAGATGTCGTTTCAACTCAAATCGATTATTCTTTAAGGAATTATGTTTGAATTTAATTATATTTGAATTAATTTTGAATTGAATTTTTTAAAATTTATTTTGAATTGAATTTTATTTGAATTAATTTTGAACTGGATTTTATTTGAATTAATTTTAAATTGAATTATATTTGAATTAATTTTGAATTGAATTTTATTTGAATTAATTTTGAACTGAATTTTCTTTGAATTAATTTTGAATGAATTATATTTGATTTAATTTTGAATGAATTAAATTTGAATTAATTTTGAATTGAATTATATTTGAATGAATTTTGAATTGAATTATATTTGAATTAATTTTGAATTGAATTTTATTTGAGATATTTTATTTGTACAATATCTTATGTTTGTGAATTATATTTGAACTACGTCTTATTTTATTACTATTAAATCTTATCATATTAAAAATGATTGCTCAGAAATTTCCAGGTAACTGGTTTTATATACAATCTCCCCGTATCGCATTCAAAAACTTCACTATACTAAATCACCTATTTTATGACTGTAGTTATCATCATTCCAAAAATATTACAGTTATAGGACTATACTCTATATATGCATATGCATCTATTACATTCGGAACCGTATAGAATATCTTTAGATCTATTCCGATAGATATTCGAAACAATGAAACATCTTACTTGTCACTGAGAACGAAAATATAAAATTAATCTTGTTTTTCGTGTAGTTGGCATATAATAGTGCTCGATAGATATTTATAAGAGAAGGAAATACCGAAGAAAGGGTCCAAGTCCCCTGCGGGAAAGGAGTAGAATGATATTATCTTCCCCAATCCTTTGAAAGGGCATCAATCTTTTTGCC
This sequence comes from Argiope bruennichi, assembly GCF_947563725.1. NCBI lineage: Eukaryota > Metazoa > Arthropoda > Arachnida > Araneae > Araneidae > Argiope > Argiope bruennichi. The sequence continues at coordinate 37,916,453 of NC_079154.1, read as the reverse complement.
CTTCCTCGCAACCTTTTTTAACCTTCATTTCTTTCAGTGTTTTCTATGCGTGCTTTTCTTTTGATTACTCTCATATATGCTCTCGCTTCTTTCACCTGATGCATTTGTGCCTGTGGAAAGAAGCTTTATCTTTTATATTTCTAAAAAATACTCTTTTATTCCATTACAGAAAAATTTATCTCTTGGGTAAGGACACTGGGGAATAGTCGTCTGGAAATCGAATATGAACAGACGATTTAAACTTTTCCGGTTACAATCCTACCTCAGTTTGTTGTGTTTTGTTAACTTGCATGTGAGTTTGACAGAAAGTTGTATATAAAGAAAACAAAAGAGCATTCCTTTTCTTATATAGCAAAAATGAAATGAAACTACTAAAGAGTTTCGATAGTATAGTTTAACATTTTTGGTTAAGGACTATTATAACTTTCTTTAGTTTCAATTAAATTATTTTTTTATATAAAAAGTGAAATTAAATTTACATTTATATTAAATTTCAAATTATAGAATTTTAAAGTATAATTTATTTATTCATTCTATAGAAAAATGTATTTCTATATGAAAACTGCTAGAGCTATGTCACTAGTCAGTCAAGTTCAATTTTTACTTTTCAGTTACCGCAATCATGTTATATACACACATTAAATTAGTGTATTTTTTGACGCTGTTATTTAATTTGAATTTTAAAGTTTAAAGATGGAATTTTTTCATTAATTTTTCTGTTTTACTTAATGTTTCAGGATTTTGAAATTTTGTATATTTCTGCTAATTCAATGGCAATACCCTTTGTTAATATTTTAAGAAGTTATTTATCAGTAAAAAATTTGCTTTACTTAATTTAGATTAAACACCAGCAGATCCCTTGAAGTTATTTTAAGAAACAATTAACTTTAAGTTTCCATATTTTTAATTTTTATTATGTAATAAATATTAGAAAACAGTCACAATAAAAATTTTCTTTTTCTCACTATCATGAAATTATATTTTTGCTCTATTTTCTTTAAATTTAAATCTTAAAATAATTTATTCCCATATTTTACAATTAGATACTACAATTTCATTTGTAATTATGACATATAAATATCTGATATATTTTATCTACTCTAATTTGAATAAATTTAAAAATACATTCTTAAAACTAGTGCCTACTAATTGGATAGCAGAAAGTTTGCATCGTATTTTTTTCAAACATTATAAAGGATTACACTTCGTAAAATCATGCCTATTTTATCGAATTTTAAATTTGAAAAAATATTGTTATTTTAACTCAAAAAGATAAGTGATCGTAGTTAAATAATTAGACATAAAAATATGTGCTTTTATTTCCCCATGCCGACATTATGCATTTTTTCATCATTTCAAATTAAATATATTTTGTTTGATTTCCTTCTTAAATAAACACATTTTTGTTAAAGAAGCATTTGCTTACAATTTTAAATGAATGAAACTTTGCGAACTAGCCAACGCAAATAGTATTTAAAAAATGTCTAAATTTTTATTTAAATAATTATCGGAAGCAAAGGAAATTGTACAAGGTATATTCTATTTCTGAATGAATTCATATGTCATGAAGTTTAGTATTTGACTTTAGAAAATTCAAATAGTCATAATAAAATAAATAGTCATTTTTTTCTGCAAGGGTGACGCATAGTAGTCTCTAACTGCTTCAAAAAGGAATATTAGATAAATATATAAATTATTTAGGCAAATAAGTATAGGAGGAAATAATACATTTTAAAGTATGTTATCCCTTTAATGGTCTAAGTTAAAATGTGTGCGGAGTATATCTACAATATTAGTAGTCAAAGGATTTATGCCTCTTTTCTAATTGAAGTGACAAATGATAAGGTTTGCTATCTGTCATTAAAAACTCAGATATAAAAGTATTTGAAATTAAATATATTGACTTTTTTGCACAGTAATTCCTAATTATTACGAAAAGGAATAATCGAGAAATATATGAACATGAGAAGGTAAGTAAAACTATGTAAAATATGTTTACTCTTTGAAAACGGATTTTAAGCTGATGGATTTAAAATGTGTGTGGAGCATACAAACCCACTAGTAGTCAAAGGATTTGTCTCTTCTCTGATTGAAGTGACACGTGATAAGGTTTGTTACATGCCACTCAAAACTGGTAGATGAAGGTAAGGAAAAAATAAACAATTTCATATTTTTTGAAGCTTAACGATAGTAATTAGACATTAATATCAAAAAGAAATACGGAAGAAAAATAAAACGTTATCCCTGAAAGAAAAGCGATAATAAAGCACTCTCATTTCCAAATCTGAAGGTCATCTAAAAGACTTCTGCCCACACACTTGCACATTCTTTTATTATTTGTTGTATCAGTATTTACAAAAAAAGATAGAAAATTTTCTTCTTTACTAACATTTTTTTTACTATTTCATTCAACTAAAGTTTCTCTCTTAAGAGGACGACAATGGAGGCCACTCGTCTGTAAGCCAAACGTGGGCAGACAACTCTATCTTTTATGTTTATGAAATTGTTTTTCAGTGTTCGTTGTGTAATAAATTTTACAGTGTCTGTTGAAGCTACTCAGAAATAAAATTAATGTCTCCGTGTCTTCTATAAACTAAATAGGATACAACATTTAAAAACACGGTTTCATTATTGCACTAAAAGGTAACAAAAAATATAGTTTAAAAAAAATCAAGAATTGGATATTAAATGAAATAGTAAAACTTCCATTTGATAATAAAAATGCTTCAAGTAAATATGAATTGTATATTTCATCATGTCAATAGTAAAAACATCTGTAATACATTTTAATTTTTTAATGAATATTAGGAATTTTTTTCCCTATGTTTTATTTCTTGGATTTAATTTAATAATTATAACGCCTTAAACATTTATTATTATGTTTTGCCATCCACATTATAGATAGAAAATAAAATTATTAATTGATGCACTAATGCCCTTTTAAATTCATGATTTTAAAAACCTGTTTTATTTTTTTTTCTACTTTTTAGTCTTTAAAATGTTTAATAATTTCTTATAATAAGAATTACAGAATCTTAAAAATAATTTTTTTTTCGAATTCATAATTAGATTACTTCAGTTATATAGAATAAAAATGTGATTAATCATACTGATGATAATTAAATCTAAACGTATTTAAATATTTTATTGCCACAGGAACGACTAATACTAAAATACTTCAGATTTACAGAGTAAGAAATTGGAGCAAAAAATTAATTGTGAAATTTCGCATTTAAAAAACAAAACAAGTCATTAAAATTTAAATAAAAATTAAACAAAAGTTAAATACTTAAGTGAAAGCATATAATAAAAAAATCATAATGAAGATCCAATTTTTTATTATCTCTAATAATTATTAATTTTATCTCTAACAAAGTATTTATTTTTCTTCCAACAAATAAAGAATAGAATTTTCTCGGAAGATGAAAAATTCAAGAAATATTTTTATTAGAATAGTTCAAAATATATTTGTTAGAATTGCTTTGCAATTTATAGTTATAATCCATAATACTTTTTATTTTTATTTTCAATATATTCTTTATAAAGAAAATGGGAAAAGGTATTTCGAAAGCTTCTAATATTGAATATAGTAGACAAATGAATTAAACAATAAATGATGTATGATCAAAACCCAAAAATATCAATCAATACTTCTGAATCTATAATAAAAAATTAACCAAGGAAGGTGTAATTATCTGATAGATCCAAGTAAAATTTCTTTAAAAAAAACAGAAAAAAAAGGAGGAATTGTGTTCGGAAATTTATAAAAGACAATATACTAGAATCATCCAGAAAACAAAGATCGTTTAGTTATACAAAATGAATAACACAAAATGTATAGGAACGAACAATTCTATCATCTCCTTGAAACTTTCATCATTTCTCTGCATAGTAGCCTCCTACATTTGAACATTTGTCCTTTCTAGCCACGAGGTTCAGTATTCCCATGTTATAATTTTCTGCCACTGGTTCATAATGGAAAATAGAGTCTGCAATAAACAAAAGACAGATAACAAATTAGTCCACGTAGTTCATTCCGCTTTCTCTCTTCTTGACTTTGATTAAGACCGATGATGAGACCTTGGTGTCTCATTTCACCCCAATAATCAGGCGCCAGTCACTTGAGTGGCATCATTTTTTATTACCTCCTCCCTTCAAAAAAGTCGGAAAAAATTCCAAACAGATTTTTTAAAAATGAAAGGCAATGGCACCGTCTTTTGAGATGGCAGAGATGTGCTGTGGTGGATTTCATGCCAACAGACATTATGGGGAATGCAAATCTTCATTGAAAGACACTATGAAAACATGAGAGCCATCTAAAGCAAGCATCAAATGTCTTGTAGAGGTATTTATTCTCGAAAATACCAGCCCTCATACAGATGCTGCAGCTCAAGAATTACTGAATAGTTTCGAATGGGAAATTTTTTGCCGCCTTAGAGTCTAGACCTTGCTTCTAGCGATTTCTACATTATCCTTAAGCTGAAAGTGTTTTTGAATGATCAACGTTTCGAAATGATCATGAGTTGGTGCAATACTATTGGTTTGACGAACTAGGAGTAGAAGAGAATGGCATAGGGTTTCTGGAGCTCGAGACCATATATGAGAAATGGTCAAATGTAGGAGATGATTATGTAGGGATGTAAAAGAAGCTTTCGTTATGTAACAGAATTGTCTTTTTTCCAACATTGAATTAATAATTTTATATAATTAAATAGTCTTTATTTTCTGTATAGACCTCGTAGATCTAATGAGAGGGGCATTTTAAAATACGTCACACTTTACTTTCACCAAATTATTTATTGCAAAATAGGGTATTTTACGGTATTCGGATATTTATATAACCAGGTTTAAAAAAAATGATTAGTTTAGTATAATGAAATTTGCATCCGATTTAAAAGCAACAATAAGACAATTATGAGACTAATCTCATAATTTTGGACACCTATCAGATGATGAGGACGACATTTAAATTGTAATCCCCTTTTCGAATTTCCGAACATCAACGATTTAATTAGATATTTTTAAAAGAAATGTAGAATTGGAACAGAGAATCAAGAATGAAAATCTAATTGTAATCAGAGGCACGAATTAATATACATATTTTATTTTCAATATATAATACAATAGAAAAATAGTATCACAACAGGTAGCATTTACATCCGAAGATGGTATAGACATGTTGGATATTTTGGGATGTCAATAATACATACTCGAATCTTATTTGCAAATAACGAACTGGCAACATTCTCTAAGGGGGGGGGGGGTCAGACTATTCTCCACACTACATCTTAAACAGAGCACTTGGCTTTTAATCTTGGAAATAAGTTGCATATATATATATATATATATATATTATCTTTGGTTGTAAAAGTTATGTTATCTGGTTGTTAAGTTCAAGTTAGCTTACTTGAACCGCATAAAAACACAAAGATTCGAATCTCTTGTACAAAATGTCACATCATGATTATGTTTTGCTTTTGATTGGTTTGTCTTATCTTTATCTGGTTTGATTTGTTTGTCTTATCGTTATCTGGTTTCATTGCTCTTTATCATTTGTACTTTGCGGGTAACGATTTTTACATCATATAATGGACATAAAATGGGAATTCGGCCTAAAAGCATTATCGTGTCAAAATACATTGTTTGATAAATGATACATATAAATGCTATAAACAAATAAATATTGTATTTGTTTTTGCTTGGTTACATTACTTCTAATACTAATTTTTTTCTTATAACTGTAGAGCAGTGATCGTGCACACAAAAATATATTTAATATCATCACAAAGTGAGTAAGGGTAAATTCAGAAATTACAAAAATCAAAAGCATTACTGTAAAATAATTTTTTTTTATAAAATTTATTAACGTTAAAAAATATTGAATTCAAACCAAATGGGAATGGGTATGAGTGAAAAACTGTTTTTTTAGCTATGTAAAAAGGTAAAAATGAGGGATGCGTAGTAATAGGCCTGTAAGTGGTTAAGGAAATATAGTTAAACTTTATCTTAATAATATTTATCTAAATTAAAATTAAAAAAAATATTTATTGCCATTTAATATTTAAGAAGTAATTCTTTAATAATTTTGGGAGATATGCATCTGCTTTTAGAACAATTTGAATGGTTATTTTCGTTGATATAGAACATTTGGTATTGTTTTCAGTTTACAGACAGTATGTCGGTCTGTAAATGTTATGACCTTAAAATAATTTCTTTGCAGCTTGTAGAAATTTTTGTCTCTTCTGCATTCCTGTATTAGACTGTATATGCATTATTAATGGCTTTTTTTCTTTTCTTTTCTTTTTTTTTTTTTTTTTTTTTTTACAAAATTAAATTGTACTTCGAAGATTATAGAATATGCATTTTGGAATAGTGCTTTTTTCTTCAAACTAATTTTGTTCGAAATAAGATAGAGATCCTCAATTTTGGTGTCAGTATAGCATATGAAATCTAAATCATATTATGCTCTGCGCTTTTGAATTAATGAATTTATATAAATATGAATAGATAGACAAATCAATGTGTTGGTGAATTTTATTCAAAATTTGGCGCATGCCTATATTTTGTATATAAAAATATTTATCAGTTATATTTATCTTGCTCACTGCATTTTTGAGTTATTTTGTTCATATACATCTGGCACTGTTCATAAACAGACTTTCCGCAAACAAATTTCTTTTAAAATTATATAGAAATCTACAGTTTTAGTGTAAAGACCGTATACCAAGTTTCAAATACATATCTCCTTGCTCTTTTGTGTTATTATAATCATAAATAGGCAGATATATTAACATACATACATATAACACGGCTGACAAACAGACTTTCCTTAACAGATTTCTTCCCAAATTATAAAGAAATCTGCAGTTTTAGGGTAAAGACCACATACTAAATTTAAACTACATATCTTTTTTGATCTTTTGAATTATTATGTTCATAAATAGATAGATAGGTTAATGGACACATACATACGACACGGTTGAAAAACAGATTTTCTGTTGCCGCCTAAATTATATAGAAAATTGCAATTTTGATATAGATACTACATACCGAATTTCAACCATATATCTTCTTGCTCCTTTGAGTTATTTACAGATAACATAAATAGATAGATAGAGTAATAGACACATACATATAACACGGCTCATAAACAGACTTTCCGTAGTCAAATTTCCTCCCAAATTATATAGAAATTTAAAATTTTGGTGTAAATACAGTTAAAAAAAATGTCAACCTGAGTTATTGTATTCATATCTTCTTGCTAATTTGAGTTATTACATTTATAAATAGACAAATAGAGACACATACATATGACACTGCTGACAAAAAGACTTTCTTTAGACAAATTTAATCCCAAATTATATAGAAATTTACAGTTTTGGTGTAAAGACCACACACACAATTTCCATTACATGTTTTCTTACTCTTTTGAATTATTGTATTCATAAATAGACAAATAGACTCATACATATGACATTTCTGACAAACGAATTTTCGATAGATTAATTTTCTCCCAAATTATACAGAAATCTGCAATTTTGTTGTAAAGGCCACATGACAAATTTCATCTAAATATTTTCTTGCCCTTTTGAGATATTGTATTCATAAATAGACAGTTAGATTAATAAGCACATGCATATGACACGACTGACAAATCCACATTCCAATGACAAATTTTCTCCCAAATTATAAAGAAATCTGCAGTTTTGATGCACAGACCGTAAACCAAATTTCAACTGCATATTTTCTTGCTCGTTTGGTTTAATATATTTATAATTGGGCAGATATATTAATAGACACATAAATATTACACGGCTGTTGACAAATTTCCTCTCGAGTTATTTTTCAACAACACATCTTCTTGCTTTTTTTTTTGTTTTGGTATTCATAAAGAGACATATAGATTTATAGACACATATAATTACACATATAGGCACAATTCGGTATAAAGATCAGATACTAAATTTCAATTGCATATCTTCTGTCTCTGTTCTTATCTCTTACAGTATTCATAAGTAGACAGATAGATTAATAAACATATACATATGACACGGTTGAAAACATAGTTTCCGTGTACAAACGTCCTCTCAATTCAGTTTAGTTTAGTTCTATTAACGTCCCGTTGTAAAGCCACACTAAGGCTATTTTGGGACGGACCTCGTAATTTTGAACCGCGGTCAGATGACGAGGACGACCCCTGAGCTGGTACTCCCCTCTCCACACCACACCAGCAGGAGGACGTTTGGCATGACGGATTTAACGGTGCAACATACCCCCTTACAAGGCGGTTCTTCGGTGGAATCGGGTATCGAACCTGAAACCCTACATCTCACACGCCGAGACCTTACCACCAGGCCACCACGAACTTAAACGTCCTCTCAAATTATGTATAAATCTGCGGGTTTGATGTAAAGATCACAAATCTTGTTAACTACATTTATTAAAATTAACGTAAGTTTATTTATTAATTATGTACTTTTCATAAAAACAAAATACGAAAGACGTTTTGCTGCCATTTCCACTACATATCTTTTTGCTCTTTTGAATTATTGTATTGATAAGCAGAAAGATATATTAATAAACACAAATATATAACACGGCTGACAAATATATACTGACATATATGCCAAATATGCCAACTGCACATCTTCTTGCTGTTTTGAATTTTCACTGCTTTTGAGATTATAGTATTCTCTAAAGCATTTCTTTGCAAATAAAACTTTCTTAATATTTCTTGTCAATTTTGTGTTTTTTTTATAACTCTACACAAAAACGCAGAAAAAAAACGTTATTCATAAATCTTGTGATAAATTTCAAATAATCATTGAAGAAAAACAGTATCCTCATTTCAGAGGCAAATGTTCACCGAGTAAAAACAGCTCTGAGAATCGCGGCACGTTTCATTCAGACACCACATTTAAATAAATGTTACGTGTTTTTCTGACTATAAAGGAAATGAAAATAATGTCATGTGAAAATCTGGCTCGATGTAATAACATTTCGGTTGTGATAAAAAAGCGCTAGCACATTTTTCAAAGAAAGCTACTGAGGCGCAGAAAAAAACCCGAATTATTTCGTTTTTTTATACGCTTTTACGAAGCATAACGGAAAAAAAAGTAAGGAATGTATAAAACAAGTCGTTAGAATTCCAAATGTGGGCTTGCAACCTCTATCTGGTTTCTTTAGACATTTTAAGTATTTTCGTTTTTGAAAGTGCTAAAGCACAGAAATTGACTTCATTTTAAATGTAGAAAGTTCTTTTGGAAGATTTTATATAGGAATTCTGACTTTCATTATGTTGTGCTGAAATAATTTTGAAGAAAGTTTTAGTTCAAAATCATCGATAAACAAGTAAATAAATAAATTTATTATAATAAATAAAGCTATTAAGTTTTAATGTTTCATACAATTGCAAATATATAATTAAGAAGCTGATCGGAAAATTCATATTTTGTCCGTTTATGGCGCTTAATTCCAAAATAGATAATTCGTATTTTTATTTGATTAAATGTCCATGAAAAAATATATATTTACGAATTTTATAAATAATTTTAAAAGTAAAAAAAATGCTCGGTTAATTGATTTAAAAATATTATTATTTTTATCCTGAAAATTTATATATTAAAAATTAAAGGATTAAAAATGCGATTTAGAATTTGGAGAGTTAAAATATTAAATTGAGCCCAAAAACAAATTTCAAAAATGATCATATTTTATTATAGTTTGGGTGATTCTAGTAAATAAATATTTAAATTCCCAAATAAATATTCAATTCATCCAAAAACCCGAATTAAGAAAAACTGGTCTGAAAAATCAGATTAAAAAGAGAAAAAGAAATTTTTTAAGTAAAATGACACCAAGACATATTTTCTATTTAGCCGTTTTCATAAATAGAACAATAATTAACAAATAAACTTTTAATTTTGTTAACAAAATTTTAATAATTAAGTAAGAAATTGCCGTTAAACATCAATTCAATTACAAGTGCTCATTAAAACTTCAGTAAAAACAGTACAAATTACATTTAATGTGTGAAAAATATCAAAGCAATTTTATTGTGTTTTGGAAAACTTGAATATATCATACAGATTTAAAACCTCTTACGAGTTAAGCGTTTTAATTCTTCATTTACTATCAGAGAGTACACGAAATATATCATATATGGTTACAAAATTTTAGGATTTTTTATTTTGCCTTGAACTAATAGAAATTAATACGAATTATAGACGATACTTTTAACGCTATATTAATAGAAAATTCAAGATATAAAAATATTGATAGATTCAAATAAAAAATGTCCGAATCAGCCAAATGATGATATTCTACACAAAATAATTTTATTGTTGTCTTATGAATTTAATTGATGAATTCATTCTTATTCCGATAGTGTTCCATCAATAATTGCTTAACCCGTTGTCCACCGGTGTTACAGGAGTCATGCCACATGTACCCCCCCCCTCTAAAAAAAAAAGAAACAAAAAGCACCAACAATTTTTCATTTCACCTTCCGATATTATCTAAATGGTGTTGGACATAAAACTATTCTGCGGGAAGTAATACTTATGTAGATACACAAGACATCCCTCCATCCATCTTGGGTGAGATGAAGCTAAACAAAAAAATCAATTTATTAAGCTGAAAATTATGAGTTAAAAATTGGAATCTGGACAAAATTTTTTTGGGTCACAACAGAATTTTTCAATTCGATTTGTTGCTCGTGCATTTTTATTAAGATTATCGATCATGAAGTGAAATCATATGAAATATTGTAGAATTAGGTTAAAAAGCAAGATCTCTGAATCTAAAAGCGTTCCAATTGTTTTTTTAATAAATTTATTACAATGCATTTGACAACATAATGGTCTATAATGGATCTTGCAAATATCCTCTAAATCATAATATGCTAAATGGCACATGATATAAAGCTTCAGCTTTCCACTGCTCCATTGATTAATCATTGCTGTCCAAGAACTTGCTTCTCTAAGCCAGAGCGAGTGATCTTTTATTCTAGACGAATCGTACCACCGAAGTTACACACCGGTGACAGGTATCGGTGGCAAAAGTAGAAATGCATCTCATGGAGTGGTTCTTTCGATTTTGAGCTCTGTCACTTCCGCAGATAATACATGAAAGATTCCTCTTTCTTTTCAAGTGACAGTTCTCAATTTCTTTTGCCCCTCTCCGTGGCATGAAACAATGCGATGGGTCGTTTCTTTAACACAATAATGATAAAGGAACGGCACATTGCTAGGAACATTGTAACATTTTTCTTCTGTTTCGATTTTATGGAAAAGGAAGAAAAGTTTTTGCTATTGTTTTAGGAAGGGACTTGACTTATTTTTGCTATCGGAGTTACAGTTTTACTTCTTAAAAATAAAATGATAAGCGCATAAGATGCAAAAATATATCTTATTTTTTAAAAAAAAGAGAGATTAAGTAAAATGAATTGCCAAATATATTCTATCTTTTCAAATAACAAGAAAATAGTATCTTTGATTCATTTCTAAATCTTTTGGAATTTTCTATTCTAATAAACTATCATTAGAATGAATTACTAAGCATAGATACTGATAGTTTTAATATCTTTTGGCCTAACGTGTCGGGACAATCCATGACTCAAGAAGTCATGGTAAAAAGGAAGAGAGGTAATTTTTATCAGTCAAGGCAATTTTCATGCTACTAAATAACATCTAACTAACATTTTGCAACTAATAACGTGACAATTTGGGAAAAAAATCCAACGCAGGGGAGGTAAGTTTGCCTTTCTGAAAGACAGACTGATCCACGTCTGATTTCTATGTGGAGAAAAACCAGAAAAATATTCACATGCAACAATTTGCTTTGAAAGCGTTCATTGACCCACCAGATTAAAAAAAATGATTCTGGTCAAGGGATTAGTCAGAGAATAGGATCTCTTAAAATTATCTTTTCTAATACACATTCATTAGAATTAATTTAATTTTCACTATTAAAGTTTGATGATTTTAATCTACTTTGGTTTAGCATAACTATAATGATTGAAGGACTATAATGATGAAAAGGTATTGGGGACATTTCTTGTTAGTCCGGGCGATTTTAGCGCAACGAAATAATACCTGTGAAAGAAATCTAATAAATGAGAGAATAAGTTATCTTCCTTAAAAATTTCAGAAAAATTTACCCATGTTTGATTTCCATGTGAAGAAAAAGACCTGAAAAATAACCCCAGGCAACAATTTGCTTTGAATGCGTTCATTGATCGACCAGGTTTAAAAAAATGTTTCTGGTTAAGGGACCAGTCAGAGGATAGGATCACTTAAAATTACCTTTCCTAATACACCCTAATTAGAGTCAATTTAATTATCAGGCGTAGGGTCTTCTATTTAATATCGATATGCTATTTAGCATATCAATATTAAATAGAAGATAAAAACACAAGTAAAATATGAAATTTTAGAGAAAAAAAACTTTTATTTTAAGGAAAAAGGTGTTCTTTCAGTTTAATAATCACTGAAAATTAAAAATCCCCTCCCCCAAAAAATAGTGAAACTACGTAACAAAATAAAATAAATTCTAACTGCAAAGTAAATGCTGTTTTTACCAAAATAAATGAACCTATTCCTCAAGGAAATCCACCATTAACTACAGAAATCTTCTATTGATAACTATTGTTACGGTAGAAAATCTAAGCAACGCAACTAGCCCAATTAAAAAGAAACATCTGAAATTCCCATTCGGCGTATTCATCAACTAATTAGACATTAAGGACTATCTCAAGACTGGAATCTTTCCAATTTTCGTTGTGATGTCAACTTATCATGCTGTAACTGCCCTGTTGATGAAGGCTCCGGAGGTCGAATCATAGAATGTTGAGGACATAATGCAAGATCCCAAAGCTACGGTTACCAATGGTCTGTTATTTGTTTGAACCTCACTTTTTCTAAGATATCACTTTCATGTATCTTGGAATTTTGTAGAAAGTGGAAAGGCTATTACTGCTTTTTGGTTGCCATATAGCATTTCTCAAAATTACATTTGAATTTACTCAAATGCGTAAAAGCATCATTGAAGCTTAATGTTAATACGATCTAAAATATTAGTTTATTTTTATTTATTAGTATGATAGATAAAACTGAGATATTTATGGAAAAGTGGAATGACCGCATAGTGTCACCCTCCATTTTAGCCAATCATGTAGAATTATGAGTTCCATTTTGTATCATCGAAGTCGGAGGTTAATATGTCAGAATAAACTAAAATGATGAGATCTTATTACATCAGATAAAATTAAAATAATGGAATGCTAATACATCAGTCCAAACTAATTAAGTTATTCCTGTTCATATGATGGCAAAAAATATAAAAATTATTGCCACTTAATGTGATTATTTCAGGATTCAAGAGTTTTGTTGATATTAATCGATTGATACCAATAACCAATTTAAATAAAACCAACTATATTTCAATGATATCAAAGGAAAAAGTGGAACAATTGTCTCGGTGCCAACTATAAGTTATTTCAAAAATAATTATTAAAAAAATTCCTTAATGGTTACTTGTCTAGATCTATTCCCCAATGGTTTACTTTTATATTGTTCGCATTTACATTGTTAATTTAAATTTGTTGAGCTAGCTGTATACGCTGTATTTCAAATTAGCAACAGCTTGATTCATTTTGGCGATCGTTATGTTTTGTTTCATAATCCGATAGTAGGAAGTGTGATTTATGGCTGTTCATTAGATTTAAAGCTGTGCATTCAAACCGATCTAGAGCGCTCTAGTTCAGACAAAAAACAAACAAACGAGGAATTTTATTTGATGGGGAAGATGACTCCCAAATAGAGCAAGAAATTGCACGAACATCAGGCATTAATGCTGGTTGAAAACGAAAAATCAATCAATTCTTTACTTCAAATCTGATAACAATAAACGATGTAATGACCACATTAAATATTTTTTTGCATACATTTGAATACATCAATTCAAGATAAAAGGATTTTGATATATAAAACGAATGATGGTATTTACTACGATCTCATTAAGCTACGTCCACTGTTATTTTAACTTTCTCGTATACGAAGTACAGAGAGAGAATCGTATTCGTCAAAATATTCGAACATGGGATTTTGAATCATCTGAACATGTTGGATTTTCGAGAATTCGAAAAATACATTTTTGGCATTATGTTTGTCTATCTGTCTGTGGATAGGATAATTCAAAACCCTTTGAGGTAGACAAATGAAATTCAATCTATGGATTTAAGATCAAATTAGTGGATATCTACTAAATTTTGAACGAAATCCATTCACATGAAATCCAGTTATCTGGGTGTTCGTGTACAAGTGAACCCGAAGACTACAAAATGCAAAGTGCTAGATAATATTAAAAATAAAATTTGGTAATCTATTTTAGCTTCCAAAAATATGCATTCTTATCAAATTTTAAACCAATTCTATCAAAGGATTGACCGTCTTTCAATCTGTACATCCGCAGGCATGTAAACACAATGAGTTAAATCAATGGTTTAGTTTAGTTTAGTTATATTAACGTCCCGTTGTGAAGCAACACTAGGGCTATTTTGGGACGGACCACGTAATTTTGAGCCGCGGTCAGATGACGAGGACGACACCTAAGCTGGCACCCCCCTCTCCACACCGCACCACACCAGCGGGAGGTCATTTGGTCTTTCGTTCGTTCGCCACAGAATATCCCCGAACTTGGAATCTCTAGAATTGACGGATTTAACGTGCAACAGACACCCTTACACGACGGTTTTTCGGTGGAATCGGGTCACAAACCTGAATCCCCACGCTCACAAGCCGAGATCTTGCCACCAGGCTACCACGGTCCACAGTTAAATCAATAGAAATCGGTATGTTATCTTGTAACTACAACAGTAGTTTTGTGTCAAATTTTGGTGTTAATTAAAGGCAGAATGGTGTACAAAATACATTTTCTCGTTATAGACTCCTTGAACATGTTAGATTCACATCAAAGTTTTATATTTTGTAGCTATCTCTCATCAAGGCGACGCAGGATAGGCGTAACTTTAGTTCCGTAATTTCATGCAAATGAAGTGGGTCAGTAATTTTATGTAAATGAAGTATGAGAGAAAGTTTCAGGACGACCATTCTGGTTGATTCTTTATATAAGCTTGTAATGAATATATTATAAATAGTGAGAAAAATATGATTTAATTCGTTATATCTATGAAGCTTTTAACGCTTTCTACATCCCCTTTTTTGCTTTCTTATGCTCTTTTCGAAGGCTTTTATTTCCCGCCATAAACATCCACACAAAAAGAAAACGAATGCACTAAGGGAAACCTTCCACATAAAGTTGAAACTGCATTTCATTGAATGGGAGATTTATCTCGTATTTATTTTCGATCCATATCGTGTACCGCCTCGACCACCAACAAGCAAAGCAAAAACGGAAGAAGAGGATGGCCGAAATCCACCCTTTTCCCTCGGACAATAGGCGTGATCCGCTGAATCTCAAATTCGGGATATCCGAGCATCCTGAGCTGATTGCGTGACTGGATTTCCGAAGGGGTTGGGATACTAATTCACAGTCACAGCCATTCGATTTTTGGTCATCAGTCTTATCTGACACATAATTGAAGAAGTATTTTTAGTTTTTATCGTCTTCATAAGCTTCCAATAGTTACTACATCATTTCTGATTCTTTATGCGTTTGCCATATAGTCTATCGCATTTATTAAGGTTAGTGATAAAACGAATACTAATCTAAGATGAATAGAAACTGCAAGTAGACTAGCTGAATGATCTAGTAAAGATCGTAAAAAAGATTTCAATAGGTATTTTGATATGATTTGATTTATTAAATTAATGTGTAGTCGATGCTGTATAAGTTTGAACTACAATGAAATGACAGAGTTGATATAAAAGTGTAAAATCTAGCTCTATGCATTTTAGCATAGTATTAACGTTTGGTCTATATAAAGGAAAAGTTGATATCTGATATGACATAAAAGTTGAAAGTTGGTAAATTTTCCTTTATCAAGACGTATTTCATAAAAGAAAAAGTTCTTTTAGAATCAGGTCTTGAACCATAATTTTTAAGGCTATCTTTTCCATTCTTATAGAAAATGTTATAACTGCTTTCACTGGTATTTTGATATGGTTTTATTTATTAAATTAAGGTGCCGTCAGAGTTCTATAATTTTGAATTACAATGAGATAACAAGGATGTAGTAAAAATATAAAATCTACTTCTCTACATTTTAGTCTACTATTAAAGTTTGGTTAATATAAAGGAAAAGTTGATAGAGATGAAAAGGTTTCCTTTGTCAAGAAGTATTTCATAAAGGAAAAGGTTTTTGAAATTAGGACTTGAACCATAAATTTATTATGCTATCTTTTTTTTATATTGTTATAGAAAATAAATCTCTTTATTTATTAAGATTATTATGTTCTAGTTGTCAATATTTGCTGTAAAGTCTTCAGAAGTAGTTCAGTTGTTTTTCGGGGGGGGGGGGTTAAGAGATTTTTTCATTTTTACAAGGAAAGACCAAAACTTATTTTCTTTGTAGTGTTCTGGGTTTTTTAAACGTTTGATATAACAAACTGTTAGTTTTTATTTAAAGAAATTCTGAGCTAAAAAATTGTACTGAAAATTGAGAAGAACAACATGCCTTTTACTTCAATGGAATAATTTAATGCATAAAAAGAATCAAAAACAAAATCTTTTTCTTTATTCGTATCTTTTAACTAATTTTATCAAAACATCCAAAGAGAAATAAGAAGCCCTTTTTATTATATCAAAAAGATATTTTAAAAGGGCATTTTATATATTTAAAATCATTCAAGATATAAAATATGTACTAAAACGCTGCACTTAAATTTAGCTTTATCTTTTATTCAAAATGTTTGGATTTATGAAACTAAAATCATATTTTATAGAATTACATATATTTTTAATTTATACAAATTGTTTTCTTTAGGAGGCTTTGTATATTTCATTATTTATAGCTAGAAAGCTTTAATAAAAGTAATAGCCTAAATAATGGAAGTGATTTAATGGCTGTAGTTCACCAGTTAGAAACGAAATCCAACGCATGCAATGGCATTTCCTAAGATGGCATACTGCCATTTCCGTAAAACTCCGTCGAAGAATTTAAAAGTCTGCATTTTCTGAAATAAATTATTGGATTATAAATTGTCTGTTATATAATTTGTATGGCCAATTTATTTTTTGAAATGAATTCAATCTTAGTACATTTTAATTCTTAGAATTAAGTTTTAGGATCATTAATCTAGAAGGTGGTAATTGGTTTTAATTGCTTAACTGTGCTCAAATATTGTTTCAATATATGAATTGAACATTCAGTAGTTTCTCTTTAGAATGAATCGTAATAACTTAGGAAAGCCTTTTAGGGACGTCTTGAATAATAACTTCACTCGCTTGCCTTACTTCATATGTAATATAGATTTCAATAAATATCTTTTTTATAAATTAAATAAAAGAATTTTCTTCTTAGTTTTAGTTGTTATTAGTTAGCAGGATGAACCTTAAAATCAATATTGCTGCGTCAGAGTTTTCATAGCACATCTTTTGGCACCTATATATTTTAACGTGCCCATTTCCGTGCACAGAAAGGCTCCAGACAGGGGTAATTTAATCAGAAGTCTACGACTTTTGTCTTGAAGATTAAACTCTGGCATTTGAGTTTTAGCAAAGTATTATATTAAATAAACATCGAAGCAAAGTTCCAGATATATGTTAGTAGTTTATGTGATTTTGTCTGAGCTATCATTATTGTGATGATTTGTGTCGAAAAAATATGTTTGAAATTTGCTTTGAATAAGAAAGATACTGTTTGGACCTAAGAAACTGCATCATTTATTTTTATTGCTTTTTTTCCCTGAAACTTCTATTCCCTACCTGGCAGCGTTTCAACTCATTTAAAAACAAATCGTTTGGAACTCTGTATTATTCATTAAAAATATATTTACTTCCAATACGCGCACACACACACATACACGCGCAAGCACGCACGCACACGCACACGCACACACACACACACACACACACACACATGCCATATAATCTAGAAGACTAGACACACACACACACACACACACACATGCCATATAATCTAGAAGACTAGACACACACACACACACACACACACACACACACACACACACACACACACACACACACACACACACACACGAATTTGCCTTTGTTAAATTTAAAAATCTAAAGAGGCATATCGTTTAGAGGTGTAAAAATAAGAAAAGTTAAAATATTCTCATATATATATGTTCAGCTACTATTTTTAATTTTTCTTTAAACATATATTTCAGTATCTTTAGAATTTGTAGTTAAGCTGTCAAAAACAACCGATACTAAAAAAAAAAATGAACAGAAAACTGGCAAAGCTGATATTTATACAAAAATGTATTTATGACTGTACATTCTTTTTATTTCTTTTACTTTTATGGCTCATAAATATGAAACACGACGAAAAAGTTTAAAAAAGATAAAAAAAAAAAATCTAATGCCTGTTGAATGTCTGCAAGGTTCATTTGAGGAAATTTTTTATTTTTCATTTTTGTCTACTTTTCGAGTTTCAAATTTATGGTCATTTTAAAAAAGACGAAAAAGGCGAACGAAATTTGGCGAAGAAGTTTCCCCCTTCCGGTTTCCAGCAGCAAAAGCAATGAAAAAAAAGGAAAGGGAGCAGTTCTGGATCATTGGACGGCTTATGTTACGAACAAGAAAAATGTTCCAATCGATCGACAAGTTCTGATCTAGGAATATAATGAGGGACTCTGTACCCATTGCTGCAAAAACTTTTTTGGAAACTTCTCCATTTTTAGAAGAATACTACATTTCAAAGTGCCTGCTTGTTAACCGAAGTCAGCTGCAATTTTCCTTTTAAATATTTAGAACATGAATATTCTTAGAACTTTAACCTTTACGACAAAGCTCTTGAATGATGTAGAACAGAAACGGAATAAACAAGTATATTCATAGAAACGAAATGAATTTCAGTTATGTTTGAATATTCGTCTAGATGTTGAATTTATTATAACTTTTGGGAGACAAATATGAATTATGATCCTGATTTTCAAAGCAGGTCATATTTTATACTATCTAGAAATAAATAAAAAGTAGTTATTTTTCCTTTGCTCAGTAACGTTAAAGGAAATTGAAAGATATTTTTATTATAATGAGTTTTAGATATAGTGACATTTATAACATAGTGCTTTGCAGTAAATTTCTTTTCATGTTAGTTTTTTTAATGTTGCTAAAGAAGTATAATTACATAAAATGCAAAAATGATGTAAAGGTCTTTATACGAAAATCATGAAAAAGTAATTTTCATAACTTGCCCGATTTCATTTTTCTGATCGGGTGTTTTCTGAAAACTTCTTTTCCGTATAAAGCTAAATTTCTCTAATACACGTTATCCTTGTGGAGCTAATCTGTCTTTTCCTAATTACACGGTAAATAGTTTTACTATCTTTATTATTCCCTTCAGCATAATAGCTCATTTTATTAGAAAGAGGGGAAATAAAAAATTATATATAATGGGTGTTTGAAAAGTTTAATAGTTCTTAGTTGTTTCTGTGTTGAAATCCCTGTTCTTGTAAGTGATTTTGAGATATCAGTCGCGCTGTTTCTATTGAATTCAGATTTAAAACAAGAACAAATTTTATATGAGATGTAGAAATTTATTCAAGGAACTAGTCTATTTTTGATATTATTTTATCAGTAAAAAGGAATCAAAACATCTTTAGCTATGAAACCTCATCTCTCAATTCTTAATGGGATATAGTTAAATGATAATAAATTTTTAAGGTTATAAAATACAGGTTTTGATGTACATTTACTTAATTAATATTCGAAAGCATCATAAAATTAAAAATGTCCGTAAAATTGTAATCCTTTTTTTTGTTATCCATATTTGGATTACACTTAGGTTTGTGAAATAATTCCCAGCTACTTTCCTGTCTTTTAAAATTTTTTGGAAATATATAATAATCTTTAACAAGTTGTATTTTCAATTTTTATATATTTTTAAATACAGATTTTTTATAGTTTCCAATTTTCTTGTATGAAATAAAATATTTTTAGCTTATATAAATACATAATTATTAAATTTATCTTTAGAAAATTTATTGAACATTTAGCTAAGGGAGAAATTTTTCTCTCATCATTAATTTAAATTAACCATACATTATCTGCTATTACGCTTTAAATGTTAAGTAATTTCAAATCTTACACTAAAAATTGCTTTTGATCCTATTAATTTCTTGTTAAATTATTATAAAATAAAAAAAAAGATTTAAAAAAAATTAAAAAATCTTAATGTTTATAATTTACGAGATCGAATTATAAACATTAATATTTTAAACTTGTTCAATATAAAAATTTGAATCTTATCTCATTAGGGACTTTTTTGTATGCACTCTATATTTCTTGCGTTCTGTTTTTAGGACAAATTAAATTTAACTTCCGAAGCTAAACCGAACATAACACATCATTGTTTTATTGCTTTACTTAAAAAGCCTATTTCAGAATTCCTGAACTATTTTCGACTGGGATATATCACCGAATGCTTTTATTAAAAGATTTCGGAACTTAAATGTCCTCATTGAATTTTTTTTTATTTAATTTATTTTCGAGGTAATGCAAATGATTCGAAAATAACCTACTTATTTTTTGATAGTTTAATTTTACTATATTTTAAAATCTTTCAATACGTACGCATCATAAAAAAATTTAAACGGTCTTCTGACCCCTCCCCCTTTTTCACTGAATTTTTCTTAGTAATAAAAAATTATAATATTTTCTTAGTAGTTTATTTTTAAAAATGCTATATTAATTTTGGTGTTTTTAATATAATTTAAAGAATTTACTCAACTCAATGCTTTAAATTATATTGGTAATTAATGAGTTAATAAACATTCGAAATGATAAAATTGCCATTTTATTTTTATTATCCTTTAGACAGAATAAGTGAAAAATTATTTTTTCTTCAAGTGGAAATTTTAAAGAGAAACTAGAATAATCTTTGTATTATTTTTCAAAACATCAGAACATGAAATTGTTATCCCTTTACATTTGTGAGGTTGTTCATTAGTTTTAAATTCTATACATAATAACTTGACGCAATAGGACAAAGGAATGAAAGTATGTATATATGATAAGACAATGTTTATTACTAAACGGTTAATTAAATTGATTGATTGGCATGAATTGTTTCCTTTTATTTTCATATCAACCGATTGATCATTTTAGTAAACACAAAGTGAACGTAAGCTATGGAAATTCCTATCAAATATCACAATGCGAACATATTAAACATTTGGTTGCAAGGCACGATTGCAACCAAATATTTAATATGTATTTAATTGCAATGAATTTCATGTATTATTGATAACAAATTGGGTATTAACTGCCTCTAGGAATGATACCGCAATCAATTTAGTTTAGTGCCATCTGTCTGGGAAAGTAATAACTAATTTGAAAAATTTCCTAACTCGGACCTTGTTTTCTTTTTGTTTATAATTTTTCCCAATAGATTTGCATAAAGTCGGTTTGAGAACTTACTTTTTACATTTTACTTAACACAAATTCATTTCTGTAATTATTAATTAAGTAGACTCTTACAAATATTCTGTTAAAATATATTAAATTAATTCAAGTAATTTAAAATATTTGAATTTAAAATATAGAATAAATAATGTTCAAAGTTGGGTTTACTTTTACTAAAAATAAGATTTCAGTTTAAGATTTATTTAAGATTAAGTGATACGATTTTAAAAGAGCAAATACAAATACATTAGCTCTTTTTTTCTTGGGGGAAATTTTTTTGAAATGTGAATTAAGATTATAAGTGATATCCGTGTCAAAAACAGAAAAAAAGGGAATATTTTATAGGGTTATATATATATATATATATATATATATATATATATATATATATATATATATATATATATATATATATATATATATATATATATATATATATATATATATATATATACACAGTTGCATAGAACTTAATGCAACTGTTATGTAAATGTGTTATCTGTGTTTCCTTAATAATTATAGGTGAAAAGACATCCATTTTGTTTCCGTCTTATAAAGCAAACTACAAAATATTTTCCTTTAAAATCGGATATCTTTTCCCCACCTATCTTTTACCTTTTATAATAAATGTTCCCTCAAGCCAGTCGTCCATTTAATCCACAAAAGGCAGCATTTCATTTGGATTATATGCAATTGCTTTATATTTAATAACACATAATGACGAATCACATAATAAAGCAATTAAATTAAACAACATTACTTTCAGACATAGAATTTCACTGTATAATTTCTTTATCATTGGAATTTAAAACAAGAGTTTATTCAGTTATGCCATGTGCTTTTAAATTCATTGATATTATAATAAAAGATAATATAAATGAGAGTAACGATGAATTACGTTTTTATCATCACATGCCACTTATTTGATTTTATTTAGTTACTGACTGTAAAATAGTGCTAAAAATCTTCAAGGAAGCATATTAGAAAAATATTTAAAAGCGAACTATAATACATACTGTTGATTTCAAAATAATTAAATTTTGATAATTATTAATAAGAACTAATGTGCGAGTTTTCACATTTATAATTTCAATAATAAATTTGTCTTTGTATTTAAGCATTAACGATCTCCGATTTAAAACCAATATATTGTTTAACGTTACTGAAAACTTCTAATCATACGTTGCATAAGGTTCTTCTTTGAATTTTTCTAGCGCTATCAATTATTTTTTAAAGCGATTCTTCTTGGTTACCACAAATCAGTTCCACATAGATTACTCAAGCTCAGATTGAAAAGTTTGCAATAATTTTGAGATAATGAATTAAATGTTCATGAATTTTAAAGTTTTCTTTTATCTATGCGTATTTCTAATGCTGACAATAGCCTGAAAACATGTTTCAAAAATTGAAAAATAATGCTCTTTTATCAGTTATTTTAGACAGTAAGTAATTTCCTAAATATAAGATTTAAAATTAGGGTTAAATTAGAAACTATTCTATTGCTTTTTGTAGCTCAAAAATTGATTTCTAGTTGTTAACTTACTTAAAAGATGTGTGTCGAAACTGGCTGTTTTCAGATTTCAAATTATGAAAATATGATTTGGCACGTTGACATTCAGAAAATTCTTTTAAATTATGTATCATTTTTTGCAAATTCCTTAGTAACATATGAAATAAATTAAAATTTTGTTTTTATTAAAAGTCGTTTATTAATTAATATTATTATTAAAAGAAAAGTCATAATTTCTCAAGACTTTACGATATATTAAAATTTTTCAGAGATTCAAATTTTCTTATTTACATTAAATTTTGTTATTCTATAAGAAATTGTTTTGCTTGCATGCCTTTGTAATCTTAATGGTTCGGCTGTGCAAGACATATACCATTATGTACGAAAAGATTGCTTTTATGTCACATTTATCGTCCGTAAGGAAAAATGCCCAAACCGGTTGCTGCCGTTTTTATAGATTTTGATCCGAATCTACTCGAATGTGGTTCATTCTTTCAGAGAGATAAAAAATTAAAAAATGCAACAGCCAATATTCCAGTTTTTTTGTGGAAACATTAGACTTGATTCCTCTATTTTTACATTACTTTAAGTAATTTACTTAAAATTATATAATGATCATTTACGCAAAGAAAATGCAAGTAACATCAAAATCGCACAAGCATGCATATTGTAAACAAAATATCTAAATCTATGAAACAGTTGTTGTGCTTAAAATATTTCTAAAAATTTATTAAAACTATAAACTATACGAAGAACAAATTTATATCTTTGAAAAGCTAATTTTTGAATTTTAAAATGATATAAAAATACAGTCATTGTGCAATTATAGGTTCTGAAGTTACTGTGGGGAAAACTTAACAATTTGATTAATTTTTAACCATGCATCAAATCAAAATTATGAAACTTACTTTGTAAGAAGTACCAAGAAGTAATTACGTGCCACGTTTGTAACTCTATGTCCAAAGGTCCACCTTTTACGGGATTGTTGTCTATTTTTCCATTACGCATGTAGCATCGTACGCTGTATGATGTGTGATTTACAGATAGAGTACTAATCTATAAATATTATTACGTTAAAAATTAAAGGAGATTCGATTATACAGATTTCTATAGCATGATTACAGCATAGCATATAATGACATGATATTGTAGCATAGTTTTTAGATTACCTCAGCCGTCTTTATATTTTCACTAGAAATTTATTTTTAATTGTAGCAAACATATTTGCACATATAACTGTAATATCTTCACAACGAACTTTGCAAAATGCAAAGATTAAAAGAATAACAAGCATTATTATAAAATATACTTAAAAAGCTTTTTAAAAATATGCTAGAATCAGAAAAAAAGGATATCGTTGGGGAATAAAATGTAAGAAGATTAGAATTTTTAATTTTTATTTTGAAAATAGTGTAAAAGCGATTTTCGGGCAATTATATTGAACCATTCAAAATTATTTGATTTAAATATTTATTTACTAGAATATTTAATTTTTATCTTGAAAATAGTGTAAAACTATTTTCAAGATAAAAATTAAATGGGGGCAATTATATTGAACCATTTAAAATCATTGGATTAAAATATTAATTATTTTTAACCAAAATTCCTATGAAATTAAAAAAAAAAAAAACAAAAAAACTTTTAAATAATCCCTCTTCCTCTTCCTCTAGATCTTTCAGCTTTAAGTTCAACGGTCTAACCTGCATTGTATTTTTGGATACTGCGTTATGCATACCGCATCATCCAATTTGTAGACAGTACCAGGTTGTCGTACATTATCATATTAAAAATTTATTTGTACAACATTTGTACACTTATAATAGACATGATACAAATGATAGACAGCTTTCCAGCGATTTTGACTGCAGACTGCAGAATGATGCAGTCTAAATATAATTTAATCAAAAATAGCAACATCAACTGAAGCAACATTAGCATCAAGAAATCCTTTCTTCTACGATCTGATAATGCAGCAACTTAATGCTATATTTGATGAACAGGCTGGTTACCTACATCTTAATTCGAACCTGAAGCCTACCACCTTCTAACAAGAGCACGGCCCCTGTTTGTTCGAGATGCGTGTTTTTTCTATGGAGATTGGATGGCTTTTCCCATTTCTTCCGTACCAGCCATCCAACATGGAGAGATAAACAATCATTCTTTCTTTCCAGATGACGCGGACATCGCATTTTTTTTCCTTCCCCGTTCTTTGAATTTTTGGGCAGTTTCATTGCTCTTGGAGAAGACAGAGATTTCTACCTGAGCCAGGAAACACTTTCTTTTTTTTTTAGTTTCCAGAATCTTGCCAGATGAAAAATTCCTCGCTTTATTTGTTCTGGATTGTTTTTGTCGTTCGTTACGCGATTGCTTATTTGGTATTGTTGGAGATTTTCGATTTCCTTACTTCGAAAGAAGAAGATGGTACAAAAAAAATCGTCTGCCAAGCAAAAGTAAAAAAGTTCTCAAGGGCAGTAGATGGCATGTCTATGTTAGTATGTAGTCATATCTTTTAAAAATGTAGCCTGCATATTCTTTTCAAAACCAACCTGCATTTTTGTGTAAAGTGAGTGCCTAATTTTGAATAGTCATAGGTAGACATAAATTTTAATTCATATACAGTAAAAAGAAAAACAAAGAGAAATTCTTCTTCCTTTAGGTCCTTTTGTTACTCTTTTCATGCATGTTTTTTTATATTATTATTTCAAATGTGTTTTAAATTTGAAAATGAAACATACTACATGAGACATACATTAGGTTAAATATTGTTATAAATGACTAATGACAAGGATATTGAACATGAAACTAATATTTGAAAACATTGTGAAGTAAAAGGTTTAATATTTGAAAACATTGTGAAGTAAAAGGTTTAATATTTGAAAACATTATGAAGTAAAATATTTAATGTTAGAAAACATTATGAAGCAAAAGATTTAATATTAGAAAACATTATGAAGTAAAAGATTTAATATTTCAAAAATTATGAAGTAAAAGGTTTAATATTTGAAAACATTATGAAGTAAAGAATAATTGTGAAGACTGCAAAAGTCATATAGTAGATGGTTATCTTTATAAGTAAAATAGTAATTTGCAATTTAGTATTTCAGCGTAAAAAGGAATTTTACACTAAATTCAGATTTTAATGTTTACATATGATCAGAAATGAAGTATATACTTTTTAAGCAAAATGTTCTCTCATTTTGCTTTTATAATAAATTTAATTCTGTTTATAAAATTGCAATTTTTTTTCCAGTTCTATCATATTATTAAGAATACATTTTTAATAATAATATGTTCATGAACATATTTTAATTAAATTTTTAATTGAAAAATAACTAACTGAATCAACAAATTTGTACAAAATTTGCCAAGCTGAATGACCTAAGAAAAGATTTAGATATTTATTTATATTAGAATAAGTCAATGATTTAACATATCGAAAACACAAGTCCAAATTAATAATTTGAATTTATCAATGTTTAAAGTTGTAATGGTAATTTATATGAGTTTTGAGATGACCCTTTCTGAGAAACATTTATTTATGTGTTTCTAATAAAGAATATTTTTTAATTTTTATATATATTATACGAGTTATTAATAGACGATTTTCTTTTTCGTAGAAACATGTATGGATGTGCACGCCATGCTCTGAAAAATATCCTCGTCTTGCTCCAAGCAACCGAAAACCAGATTTAGAAAATCATGCAGAAGTACCTGTTGATGGCAGGCGTAGGACGTCAGAGAGTGCAGTTCCATTAACTGAAGAGCGTAGACAAAAAATGGGCCCACACGAAGTTGCTCCTCCTCCTAGGGGTCGTTCTGATAGTCTTCCCGGGCAATCACCTCGTCAAATGCCTCCACAAAAACAGCAACAAATGCCTAATTCTCAAGGTCGACATGATCAACCCCAACCTAGACCAATGCATCCTGGTGAAGGACAACCCTTTAGAGGAATGCGCCCAGATCACCCACATCAAACTCCACCAGTTAGATCTCAGCATCCACAACACCCCCAAGCAAGGCCTCGTTATCCCGTTGATCAACAGAGACCTCCACAACCAAGGCCACATCATCCTCCAGAACCCCGACAGCCACATCCATCGGATTTGCAAAGACCTCAGCATCCTGATGAACAAAGGCAAGGGCCTCAAAATGGCTCGATGAGGCATCAACAAAGACCGGGAAATGCAGCAGAACAGCAAAGGCCTCTCCGACCTGCTGATCAAAGATTTTCCCAACAAACAGATCCAAGATCTATGCATCAGAATGGTCAACAAAGGTTGCAGCAACCTATGGAACAAGGCAGACCTGAATTTCATCCAGAAAATAATAGATCCCAACATCACATAGATCAACAAAGGCATCAACAAAATACAGAACCTCTTAGGCAAGAACAACATCTTGATCAAGGTAGACCAATGCATCCTTCTGATCCAAAAAGGCAACATCAAATGGAACAAGCTCAACGCCAGCAACATCCAATGGAATCGTATCAGAAAAAGCCCGAGAAACCATTAGATATGATGCATAGCCTTACTCAAAATCATATACCAGATGACCTTTCGAACTCTAATCAAAGGCCTCAAAATTCCCATGAAAATGATTTAGATTATCCCCAGGCAAAATCCTACCATCACAATGAGCCACCAAAGCCTAAACCACAGCATCCTATCGTTCATCCTCCAAACAAGGCGCAACAAGGTCATGAGGGTGTGCCCATATGCCCTCCTCAAGATATACCTCAGGAATCTCAGGAACATATACAAAGAAGGCAAACAGAATCTCCCCAAAAATTGCCTCCGAAACGAAATCAACGGTTACGAGAACCACCTGAGCAACAAGTTACTCCAAGGCCACAGCATCCACAGCAACCACCGCAAGAAGTGTCCCAATATTCACCGATGAAATCCCACCAAGACAAAATGCAACCTTCAGAAAAAACAAATAATGAGCCGGGATTCCATCACGATATGCAACATCAACAGCAGTATCCTCCAGACAAGCCAAATAGAGAACAAAAACATCCTTCCAATAAGTCACAGTTTCATCAGCAACACATTCCTACAAAAGGAAACAATGGACAAATGCATAATAACGAAATTATAAGAGGGAATGGAGACCAGACTTCTATGGATCGTTCGCATGTACCTTCTGAAAGACAGTTTTTAGATGAACAAAATAGAAATCGAGAGGACAAGTCCCATGAACCGCAGAGACAGCCTGTAATGCCTCCTGAGACATATCCTCAAGACAAAGTTCCTTTTTCCCAACAAAGGCAGCAACATCCGCAACAAAGACAATCTAATCAAAGTTCTCATAGAAATGCCTTAGTCGAAGAAGAACAGAATGGTGTTTATGTAAGTCTTTCAGAGCAGAAGCAAGCGCAAGAAGGCCCTACACCTTTTTCAGTGAATCAAGAATCCCAAAAGACCTTTTCACAACACCCTCAGACTATTCCGGGAACTGAGGGTTCTTCTGCTTCTCCACCAGCTACATTGCCTAGAACAAAACGACCAGAACCTCCTCAACCAGCTGGTCGAACCACCAGACGTGAAAAACCCTCCAGCAATCAAACGACTCCCAGAACTGGCACGAATCCTTTCAGAACAGATACAAATCCTTTCAGACGTGAAAGTCTGCCACAAGAAGTGATAGATGCTGGTGAATATGTTACTGTGGCACCAAGGAGAGGTAGCCTAGATGAAAGATTCCGTCTAGCATCCAATCAAGATCAAAATAGACTGGCAGACAGTACGAAGGTATGAATTTTCTTTTTATAAAATTATACTTTAATAGTTAGGAAAATTAAAAATTTCATGTGTGCGAATAAGGCCATTACGGCAAATGATTTTATTCAGGGAAAAATTTTATTGAAACTTTTATTGCATTTTCGAAACTTCAATTGAGTTAGTTTTATTTAAAGAGGGGTAATCAATAGCTTTCTTTGAGCTCTGCATTTAGATAATCAAAATCTAAAAATTGTTTTTTCATTAGGAAAGCTTAAAGAAATTGGATAAAAATGGATAGCACTAGTGAAAACCCTACTTAGCTGAAGATATTTTACAATATTTCTTCAGTACTACTGTTCGCTATTCTTATTGCCGAAAACTATAGTAAAGAGGTAATAATACTGCTGAAAGTTTTGATGTTTATAGGCATATCACTTGCCTTTTGATAGAAAATGAAAAGCGTAGTTCTTCATATTCCTTTTTTATGAAATTGCAAGAAAGAAGGAGGAATTCCACATTTAAATATTTGTCATCACAGCCATCACCTTATAAATAGTACCTTTCTTTTGGAGAGAGTTCCTCAAATTGAAGCATTCTTCTGGTAGAAATATGTATTATTCTTTACTTGTTTATCTCTAGTATTAATTATTATTAGCTTACTGAATGATATCCTGCTGATAATATGCATTAAAAATATATAATATAATTATAAAATAAAGCAGTGACTGAGTATTTTACTTAAGGAAAGTTTTCTAAGAAATTATTATCCACTTCTGTGATACATACATTACATTAAGAGCGTAAAAAGTTGTCTAAATAATTCGGAATAAGTTTTATTGAAACCTTTTTTAAATGAAAGATTGTGTATTTTTAGATGGAAAACTAGTCACAATTTAACTTTATTGACGAAATTCCTCTGAATCGTTAATAGCTGAATCCAAATTATTGAAAAATAGTGGAATAAATACATTTGACCTCAGAGACGTGGTACACATTGACTTCGCTGCAATATGCTAGCATTTCCAATTTTTTCTTGTAAAAAGTATATTGGAATACAAAGTGCATGCACAAACAACATGGATTATGATCATTATTATTAAGAATTTTGAGGTGCTTGATTTTATAAGGAGAGATAAAAGAAACATTTATCATATACAGATATTAATTATTATTTTTATATCAAATATTGTAAAGTGAGAATCGTTGATCAAAATGCTTAAAAATATAAGCAGTCAGCAAATGCATATAACTGTTGCATGGGGTTAATTTCATATATCATATTGACGTAGAGAAACAAAAATAAACATGTTACTTATTTCTTGCGTTGTGCTAAGTCATTACATGTGGTCATATGAAATAATGAATTTGGTGATCTAATAAAAAATAGTGCATTTTTTGCCGATTGATTCCAAAATTAAATTACCATAGTGCACTTTCATGTATATCATGTGAACAAGAATTGACATCATTAAAACCAAGTAGGGATGAAAAGAAAAACTTTGCTTAGTAAACTCATTAAATTCAATTATCAGCAAGATAATAATTTGATTTTTGCTGTTGCTTATTTTCTTGCTCGAACATCATCAATTTTATAATTTCTATTGCATTATTTGCTATTATATTATCCCATTCAATTATGTAAAATGTTACTCTTTGTTGAAACTGTCAATATTTTTTAAAACATTTTTTCTTTACTATTTGATACTCTAAAAGGCTTGCTCACAAGTTTTGAAGTTTGTGTGTTGCAATGAAATAGTAAAAGCATACGTACGTGCACAATTTGTGATATAAAACTATCTACTGTAATGTGTCACGAAATCTACAACTTGTCGTTTCCGAAATTCAAATTATTTCACACATTGCGTAGTCACGTGCATGTTTGCCTTTTCAATGCATGTTTATGGCAGACTTATTTGCAATTTCTAGACTTTTCCATCTAATTTAACACGTACTTAATGTTTAATTAAGGAGATAAAAGATAAAGATTTAGGTCAAAACGTTTTAAGATGTGGTGAACCAACCAAATAAGAAATTTGCTACATACGATCGAATGCGAATCAAGTAAATGGTTTGCCATATATTTGGGGATTCTTTGTGTATTTATATTTATGTGGTGAACATTTTAATAAATTCACAAAATATATGAAATTTAATTAAGTTGTACATTAAAAATATATATTAATCGTGTCAGTATATTTAGTGGCACTTAAAAAATGATTAATCGAAGCATAAATATTAGGTGAATATTATCTCTAATTGATAAAGACTTATTTAAAATGTACTTTTTTCATAAATGTGATTACTTATGAAATAAATATACTTAAAAAAAAGTTACATTGAATTATTATTGATAGTCATGTGAAATAATGAATAGATTGTTCTAAGTAAGAAATATTACTTTTTTAGCAAATGAATTCATCCCTATTATTAGAGATAACAATATATTCAAATATTAATATTATAAAAAATAATCCGTACAATAGAAAATATTTTCGGCAGATCTGTTTGTTCAATGCCCCAGTTTCCAGAAATTCTTTTTTATACATGTTATTGCTTACTAATTTTAATCTTTACTTATATGTATTTATTAATAAATACAAAAGTGTTTCTTGCAACTAGGGGAATTTGAATTTTTATGCAACATTACACAGATATAAATTAATTGTTCAGAAAAACAATCAAGGTTCAATTTTTTCATTGGTGGAAAAAAAAACGGATAAAGAATTTATTGATTTGAACATAACTTAGTAGGATAGGATATAACATTTAAAAAAATTGCAGATAAGCGAATATCTTTCAAATTAAAAAAAAATCATCAACAACGTAGAAATCAGAATTATTTATTAGAATCAACATGGATGCATTCTATTGTTGTTGAATGATGTTTCATTTTTATAACCAAATTTGTAAAAGAAAATATTTATGAAGTGGTATTAAAATAAAGTAGTAAAGAATGTATTTGGAACTCTGGGTAATAACCATTCATGAGAAAACGGGGAAAAGAAAGGATGTAGGAAAAATATAATACAAAGACACAGCTATAAGCACGAAATATATTTCTTATAGTAAATATTTCAAGTTTCATAATTATTTGGAATTGATGAAAAATTTAATGAATTCATTAGAAAAGAAGCCGATTTAAAATGAATTCAAAAAAAATTCCTTTGAAATTCAGCATTTTTAGAATTTAAATGGAAACGTTCAAGATAATCATCTAATTTTTTTTTTTAAATTTTGAGTTTTGGCCTTTAAAATTTTGGTATTTTAAAAATAGATTATAATTAATTAATTTCTTGAAACGTAAAGATTTATATCTTCACAATCAACTTGAAGATTTATTAAAGTCCTCTGTATTCGTTAGTGCACTTATGTTACCTTTTATTGACCGAAGCCTATAAGGCCAATCTACAGGGTGGTTATAATTAAACTTCCCCTATAAACAACATCCTACAGAACAAACGGATGAATGGATTGCAGCGAAATTTGGTATATAGGCTATATACGAGATGCGCTCACGGATTTTTGGAAAAAAAAGTTCCAAAATGTCCACCAGAGGGCGCCTTTTCCGGAAAAAACATTAAATTTAACACAATAAACACCCAAATCGGAATACAGAAACATTATTAACAATCCAGAATAAGAATTATGAGTAATAAAATGTAAAACCGTGAAAAACTGTCAATTCTAGGGAAAAAAAATGTCGAGATTTGCATGCTTGAGAAGAAGAGGAAACTTTATGCAAAACAGATTAGGATAAGAAACGTTTGTAGTCGTTGTCATGCTTTGTGTTGATGTTGCCGACTGTAATGATGATGGTATCTTGTTGCGACGGTGTTACGGCACTAAATGACTTAAAGAATACCGTAACGCTTCATGTGCGAAGCATCACAACTGATCAGTTACGATCTGCTGTTGAGCGCAAAGTCCATCGACTTGAAATTTTGCAGGTGAAAAGGGTAGTCACATGGAGCACCTTTCCTTACATCATCCTAGACATGATTAACAACTCCTCCTCTTGTGCAATTTCGTCCTAATCTGTTCTTGTTTCTGCAAACTGAACTGTTTTTTTTCTCTCAAACAGCGTACTGATATTTTTTTCTTATCTTTACTTAATAATCTCCGGGGGGGGGGGTATCTCGAAATGAGGATGAAATGCTTCCGGCATGGGGGTTGGATCTCGCCACCCTTATGGGTACACAAATAGGTGGGGGATCTGGCTCCTCCCATCGATGACGGGACGTACATCCTTCGGGGAGGGTTGTATGGTGGCCGGTGATGGCCCTTAGAACTCAACCACAGTTCTCACCAATGTTGTTGTTGTCATTCAGCCTTATGGTTTAAATCCGTGTGCCTTCGTGGCTGGTCGGAGAGTCAGATGGTTGACTTACCTTTACTTAATGTGGTTCGATGATAAGGTGATTAGAAAGTAGTCAATAAATGTTAATATTGTTTCTGTATTCCGGTTTGGTCGTTTATTGTGTTAAAATTAATGTTTTTCAGGAAAAGGCGCCTTCTGGTAGACATTTTAGAACTAATTTTTTTTTTCGAAATTCCATGAGTGCGTCTCGTGTATAGCCTATATACCAATTTTCGCCGCAATCCGTTCATCCATTTGCGGTGTATGATGCTGCTTACAGGGGAAGTTTAATTATAACTACCCTGTACTTTATCACTCTTTTCAATGTCATTAATCATTTAACTTATTGAAAGTAATTAATTTTATATACTTAGTAGTACCAAAATATCGCGAACTGTTTTTATTGAAGCCTAAATGAAAATTTAAAAGAGATAGACTAATGATAATAATCCATACAATTTTGATAATGTAGTGAATGCATTGAATGAAATCCCTGCTTTAAATTCATTAATGTTTTAAAGCTTCTTTTTGTACTCATACATACGTAAAAATCTGTGATTTCCGATTTCTCTAATCTCTTTCTCTCTCTCAATGCAGTGAGTAATTACTGACATTAAAATCGCAATGTCATTTTATTCATAAATTTCAGACTATTATCGTTGTTATTACAATCCAGAATAATTAATTTTCCTTATTCTGTAGGAACATTTCGATATATAATTCTTTCATTTCTCTTTGTAATTAAAACTTAAATTTCATTAGATAAAGCAATGCATACATCATTAAGGATTTATGCATACGAATCATTAATGAACCAGCAATTGACATAAAAATGACCAAATAGGTTTCACATTGCGATAGTCTTCGAATTATTAAAAAAAGATTAAACTTATCCAAGTGTAACGTAAGAATTGTGAAATGCAAATTACTTCAAAGTGAATTACATTTCTGTATATTTACATTTAATATTCATTTAGGAATATTCATCGGTTAAATATATGTGGATTAATATCCATTTGAATATTTTTTAATATTTGAATAATAAAATATGGGCATTAAACTATTTAATGCAATTATAAAATGGTTTAAAACTGTTTTTGTTTAAAAACTATTTCCTTTAATGTACTTGACATTATTAACACTCATAGAATTTAATGCTACGTAAAAGGCCTAATTTATCACTTTCTAATTTCCTAATATTTCCTCGAGAAAGAATCTGAGATAGAAGAATCTGAATTAGTAGAAAATCTTGCATGCTATATTATAAGTAGGGCAAACATTATAGATATTAATTAATCATATTTAAATAATCTTTTTTTTTTCTGAAGGCAGCATTTAATAGAGGAAATGAATCAATACAGAGAAGTGGTTTATATTATAAATAAAATTATATTAATTCAAATGTATTAATAATAAAAGAAACCAGACTTCGTGGTAAGAATTAGGGCCGCGGTGGCCTGGTGGTAAGGTAAAGCTTGTGAGCCGTAGGGTTTCAGGTTCGAGACCCGATTCCACCGAAGAGCCATCGTGTAAGGGCGTCTGTTGCACGTTAAATCCGTCATGCCAAACATCCTCCCGCTGGTGTGGAGAGGGGGATGCCAGCTTAGGTGTCATCCTTCTCATCTGACCGCGACTCAAAATTACGTGGTCCGTCCCAAAATAGCCCTAGTGTTGCTTCACAAAGGGGCATTAATATAACTAAACTAAAACTAAAACTCGTGGTAAAAATTAAAATAGGAGATTCTATTCTAGGTTTTTATTAAAAGTGAAGAAAAATTTTGTTGCTGCATTCCTTTGAATCTAGAAGATGAAATGTTCTTTTTTTTTTTATCAAGATAGATGATAATGGTTAGTTGAAATTTGGTATATGTAATATTAAAATGATTTAAACTGCTTTTAGATTAGAGAAAAACAATTTAATGCCGAAAAATTGAAAAATTAAATCCATAAATTAAAAAACAACCATGAACTCTTTGAGGATGATTATTTTAAATATTATATTCCTTTTATCTCAAATTTGTTTAATGGTAGTTTTGGAAAAAATGCCTTTACAAATATTTATGTATTAAAGCACCAATTATGAATTTATTAATAGCAATCAGAAGTTTAGAGACTGGATTATCTAAAATAGTATTTTGTAAACGGAATGAGTTAAAATAAATTAATAATCTCAAATGGATAAAATCGTTTTGAAAAAATATAACGTATTGTTTTATTATTTTTATATACACTTGTAATTTTCTGCATCCCACTAAAAATAATATGGATGGGAGAATAGCAAATTTTTTATTAGTTTGTCAGTGACGTATATCGAAGCTCGAAAACGTATTAGAGATTTCTCCCATTGTTCTTGCCATATATTCCGAAATAGCAATGTCACATATAAAAAATGACAAGTATTATCTTGTCACTGTGCCGCCCATGAAATTGTTAACTGTCATCATTAAAAGAAGAAGCAGAAGGAACTGAAATAATATCTTTTACAAGGATAGTTTATCATTGAGGTTTTTCTACTTTGTAGATTTTGTTTTCTCCTACAATAAAAGATGAATTATGAGAAATAATTTTTTAACAATTTCAAAAACTAATGAAATTACCTTTTAACAATTCAAGTTTTATTTCCTATCTGTTTTCCTCTAATTTGCACAAATTTTTAAATGTTTATTTTTAGCTTTGTAACAGTGAACGATTTAAAAAAAACCGATATATAAAATAGTTTCAATTAATGGAAATTTAGGACACAAATAAATATATATAATATTTAAAATTAGGTAATCATTTAACTTAATGTACATTCAAATAAATAAAGATAGATAATAGTAATTCAATATTATCATTTAATGTAATTGACAAAGGGCTTAATAAGATGATCTATATGATCTATATGTTAATGATACAAATCATTAATACGTGTTAAAATTTCTTATATAGTATTTTTATGGAGGAAAAAAGTTTTATGTGTATTTAGTAATAAAAATCTATCTTAAATTATTTACTTTAACCAGAAATTTGTAGAGATATAAAAATTTCGATTAATAAACTACAGAATAAACTTCACCCATTTTTTATTGAGATATCTTTTTCCGTATTTCAAGTAACACACACATATTTTACGATGTTATATGATATCGTGCGATATTTAAAATAATGTTTTTGGTGTAACGCTAGAAAAGTGTTTATTCGTTTGATTAAAGCTTGCAGAATATTTTTAAAAAATGTGAAAATGAATAATTATATATTTATAACTTACCTAGTGTGATTATAATGCAAAGTTACGAACTGAAACTGATAAAACTTGAATTATCTCTCTTTTTTTTCGTTTGCAGATATTTTCGAAAATATACTGAGAGCTTGATTTGCTTTTGAAATAACGCATGTGCTATCTTATATTGCAATACGTAGCGTAGAATAATTTTTGGAACCATTTCATACTGAATGATATCTTTCTTGATGTGGCAACGGCCATTAATTGGATGACGTTTTCTGTTTTAGGCGGTAGACAACAGTAATAAACCAACAAGTGAAAGACGTAAGTACACCGAATAAATTTTAAACTTATTTAATTTAAAGCAATTTTATAACATAAAATCTATTTCATTTTTGTTTATATGCAATCGGTAATATCCAATTTCGAACAAAACTGGATTCTATAAATAAACTCAGCATAACATTTCGGGATCATTTGGATTTTTACTAAACTGATTTTTCGATCAAACGATACCCTTTATAAAATTAAATTCATATACTCGGATTCTTGAGATTTAACGTCTTGATATAATAATTTAAATATCTTAAATGTAATCAGCACTCATATTATATTCAATTCATTCAGTTTCAATTTCAATTCATTCAGTAGTTTATGGCATTTGGTATTAACAAAAAATTAAAATTAAATGTACAATTCACTGATGGGAAAACTATATTTCACATTTCATATGACAATGATAATTGCTTGGGAATTAATGAAAAGTTGAAATTTAATATAATCATTCCTTTATTCAAAGTGGAAATTAATGAATGGTTGTTATATTTCGGAAGAAGTGCAGATCTGTCCGGAGAATGACACAGATGCCACGAAACAAATCTCTCTATAAGTAAATAATTAAATTTCTTAAAACTAAAAAAAAAACATCAATTTTCCATTAAAAGAAATCATATTTATGAAACTTTTAGGTTAATATAAAATTTTAATGCAGAATTTAGGTTTCTTGAATATGGCAATGAAAAAAACAAACAAAAATGCAGAAAAAAGATCCTTTAAAATATTTTATTACTTCACATAATAAAATATCGCCGGCATACATATCAAATTATCGAATTTGAAAATTCATAATTATTTATTAATTTTTAAATAAATAATTGTAATAGAAAGAATTAAGAAAACCTGACATTAAATTGACTTGGATCTAAATTTTCTAATATGTTTTGTGTGGAAAACTAAATAAATAATAAGAATTAAAATAATAAAAACGATTCAATCATCTTATTTGGAAAATTATAAAATCACAGAAAAAATCTAAATAATTTAAAAGAACATAAATAAATATATTCTGAAACAAATAATTTTTAATTATTATTGACAAAATTTGTTTAAGCTAGATTAAATAAATTTGATTTGAAAATTTGAGGCTAATTTTCAGTACAAATAATTCGGCATGGACATAACTAGTTCATAATTTATGAGGAAGAGGCTGATGGAAATGAACAAAATTTGGATATTACCGATAACATATACATTGCATATAGTCTGATATATTTATATATTTTTAGTATTGATGTATATTTTTTATATCATGAGAATATTAATAAATTTATATTTTAAATTAATTTATATGTAATATAATTTAGGAAATGAATTTTATTCAATGACCTAGATGTTAATTAAAAAGGATTATTATATTTTAGAAACAAAAGGAAAAAAGAATATTGGTCATGCATCGCCTTTAAATGGTATCACTATTTTTCTACGATATAAAATATAAATAAACTCATATAAAAATAATAATATATCATTCCTTTGATAAATTTTCATATTAGTCTTTCAGCTGTTTGAAATATTTGATACTGAATCAATTAGATTGAAATTATTTTGGTAATAACTATAAATTATGTAACAAAAAAAAAACATACTTATGGCCAAAAACTTTGAAAAACTTTAGATGCTTTTGATGAAATTTTAATAGAATTTTAGAATGAGTAAAATATTAAGATATTTTTTCGAAAAAGAAATGTCATCCCCCATAAATGCTGAAGAAATAATTAGAAATTTGGTACTTTATTCTATTGTTATATTTAAAAGCATTGAAAAATTGGTTTTAAGCACACTTCTTATAACATGTAATCAATTTTGATGGAAAATTATACAGGAAAAGCTCTTAAATTCAAATTTTGTTTTCTTACCTTTCTTTTTAAATATCATAAATTTAGCTTTGAATGAAAAATGGTGAATTGACTTTATAAATTCTAATATCCTGGAGAATAATTAGATACTTTAAACAATCTTTCAATTGATATATATACTTTGAAACAAATAATTAATCTACACTTGATATTAATAAAAATGAATATAATGTCTCAGTACTTGTGAAATTAATTTCAATAGATCAAACCATTGTTGTACTCCTATTTATTAAAATATAATGAGCTTTAAAGCATAATATGGGTTTGATCGTTAATACAAAATTTGTT
Source organism: Argiope bruennichi (assembly GCF_947563725.1). Taxonomy (NCBI): domain Eukaryota; kingdom Metazoa; phylum Arthropoda; class Arachnida; order Araneae; family Araneidae; genus Argiope; species Argiope bruennichi. The sequence continues at coordinate 37,877,617 of NC_079154.1, read as the reverse complement.
CAGGGCTCATTGTAAAAATGTGCAATAAAAAACATGTCTTATACATAGAATATGATACATCTTTATATTCATTTAATTAAAAAAATAATTCATAAACTTTTAATTGTATAAATATGTTAGATAAACTTTAAAGCAATGAGTGTTTTATTTGGCTATTTTTCTTAACCGAAAACTTATAAATATAGAATATTGCAGTTAAATATTTAAATATTTAATATTTTTTTGAAATTAAAATTGTAATAACATATTATATAAATATATATAAAAATAAACAACATTTTTGTAAAATATATAATAAAAGTATAAGTTATTGTTTGTATTTCAATTGTTATATATTTCAATAAAATTTCATATTTAGGAGGATTTTATAAATGCTATTAGATTTTAATTTGTCACTCATCCCATTTCTGTTTGTTTCATTATTCAAGAATCCCAATTGCCATTTTCATTTAGGATTCCTTTCAGTAAATGTATTTCTCAAGAGAAATCTTGCAGTTTTAATCCTTGTAAAATTCTGGAAAATTTAAATTAATTTATTTAATTTTAGTGTTATTATATATTCTATTTATTCTGATTTCTGATGCACATAAAAAGAAGGATTTGCTTCATTAATTTTTCTTAATGAAAGTACTATGATACTATGAAAGTAAAATGATACATTGAGTTATGATTGAGTAAAAGGTTGAACTGAAAAAATAATATTCACTGTCCTTACATTCGAAGTCAATAACTAAGCTGGAAGAAAAAGATGGAATTGGTGATTCTCGGAATACCAACAAGATTGGCTTTTTGCCTTCCATATGTTTTCAGAAGAGAGGTTCATATTTGATTCACAAAATAAGTTCCTTCTGAGAGTTAATTTAGTTTCGTTCAACTGAAGTATTGAATTACAGATTGCTTTGAGACATTTTCGATAATTTTAAACATTTGGTAGATAATGAATGCAGCATCGTAGATGACAATAACAATCCTTACTTAAAGAAGGTGAAAGTCGAATTTAATGTGAATCAGTTTCATTTGACATACTTGATTCTTGGTGGTATTGCAACTGAAAAATCTCAATCTACAAATTCTGAAACTGCAATTTTACAATTTGATATATCTTGAATTTAATGTGAATCAGTTTCATTTGACATACTTGATTCTTGGTGGTATTGCAACTGAAAAATCTCAATCTACAAATTCTGAAACTGCAATTTTACAATTTGATATATCTTGAATTTAATGTGAATCAGTTTCATTTGACATACTTGATTCTTGGTGGTATTGCAACTGAAAAATCTCAATCTACAAATTCTGAAACTGCAATTTTACAATTTGATATATCTTGAATTTGCAATTCTAAAAAAGAATACTATCTATTAATTTATATTTTATTAAAATCAGTTTGGAGAACAGTAATAAGTAAAACCTGGATTCGCGATTGATCTCTACCTGCCGAGAAAGAAACAAATTGTCCAGGGTATAAATAATGCATTCTAACAAATAATTTCTTCATCATTAGGTAAACCATTTCTGAAACCACCGACTGTAAGGAAAACGAGAGCTACGATGCAAAGTTCTTCCAAGAATAGCATAACGGCTCTGGATTCACCGTCAAGTCATAAAAGCAAATAGCTCCTGTACCTTCATTAATTATTCAGATTCATAGTCAATCGAAAGATCGCATTTCTCTTTTGTCCTAACAGCCTACAAGGCTTCGGTCTGCCAGTCTCAATTCCATGGCTGAACTCTATGCCATTTTCAAGCTGGTAAAGGTAAAATGGATCTTTACAGAAGAGAAATTGTTGGTTTTAGATTGCATTGTCGTTACGATTCTTGGCTGGGATTCCATTTAGGGTCACTATTGATCCGGAGGAGGTCGTAGCTAGCCCTTTAAAAGTGGGCATTCAACGTCTGTTCTGAAACATTTATTCTCATTAAAGAATTTATTCTTGTTTTTATCGCAATGCGGTATTTCTTTATGCGTTTTAATTATGGTTGAAAGGTTTAAGGAAGAACGAATTTCACGATACTTAAGACCAAAGTGTCTCTCATCAGCATTCGTTCTCCACTTTTGATTTAGAATGATTCTTTTTCTTTTATATATATCCCAACGGAACTTAATCGGCAATATAACTTATCTCTTTTTTTTAAAAAGATGACGCGTAATTCTTGTTCTAGAAATTCTTCCATAATAAGCATTATAACTTTATATTTGTTACAATATTAGAAGATATGTGTAAAAAGTATGAACGATTTCAATTCATATTAACACATTGTTTTTTGTATTTAATCTAATTTATACAAATATGTTTCTTCTTTCTTAATATACTTTTTTTAATCTTTTTAAAAATTAAATTACCTTTTTCACTGAAATAAAGAAGTATATAAAATTTTAGAGTATCTAATTCTACCAGATCATTTTTAATCTTTCAACATTACAGTATAATATTTGTTATACAATATACAATAATAACTTGTATTTTCCAAAAAAAAAAAAAAAAATCAAGAAAAATATTTTTGTTCTTATTTCAAAGATTTTTCCAGTTCTTTCCAATCATCTAATAACAAGTAATAAAAATGATTTCCGCAAAATAAAAAAAGTTAACGGATGGAAAAATAAACCTTTCTAAATGTTTAGAGAATTATTCTGAATCAGCTCTGTTTAAAACCTTCATTATATTTGTGAATTCTAGTTATGTAATAATTTGTATTTAACGTTTTTTCCCACAAATCAAAATTTTTCTTATAGGTCTGGAACATCAGGATTCCTTTGAGAAACAAAAGAGTGTCCCTAGCACTGAAGACTACTCAAATTCTAACATCTATTTAGATGAAGAGCAAAGAAGAAATGCCATAAATAGTGGCATCTGTCCACCAGAGCCCGTAGCCAGACGTCAGCTTCCTAATGTTGACCAAAGAAAACAATTTGCTCCATCAAATTTAGAGCAAGGACTTCCACCACCTGTTCCAAAAATCCGAACATCTGTACCAGAGACATCGATTCATAGTGAGAGTAGAAATGGAATCCCGAGAACTGTTCCCTTGACTTCTTTAGCACAAACTTTAGAGCAACAACCTGATGTAAGAATTACTATGAGCAGACCATCCGACTCAACAAATGATTATAATTCGTACAAAACAGAGAAAAATTTCATCAACGACCTATCACAGCAAAAGCAGTCAAATAGATCACAAGAACAAATAAATCAAGGTCAAAAGAAAAAGGCTGATGATTTGACATATCCGAATATTGTAGATATGGGAAGGTCAGATGACAACAATGCAAATAAGCAGCGGACATCATCAACTCAGCCTCGTCAGAGAGCTGATAAATCTCGTGAACCATCTTCACATCCTTTTCAAAAAGAAAGAAATGATCAGTATATCGATCAAGGCAATGGTTCTTCTCAAGGGCAACAAGGGTGGAGAGAAGGTAAAAGGAACAAACCTATGCCACCTGAGGAAAATTATCAGGATCTGGAAGGGTATCAAGACGAAGAAGAGGAGCAGAATATTGATGACTATTTTGAAATGATTGAAAAGGCAATCAGTCGCCCACAACAACAAACAATTGCTGGAGGTAAAAAGTCATCAGAAATTCAAAAACAACTTTTAAATAGAGAAAACGAAGCTGGTCATTCTGTTCCTGGAACTTCTGATTTTGGTTCCCAAAAAGGACAAGTATCATCTGTTCTTCGTCAAATAGATGCTTTTAATCAAAATCATATGTATAACAATATTAAAAATATGCCAACTTCAAAGCCTTATACAACGCCTTATGATAAAAGGCCCCCGCAAGAGAACGTGAAAGATAAAAACGATTTGAATATGTATGAACAAGATAAGATTTTAGCTTCTAAGAAAGATTTTTATGAAATGGATGATACAGAATATCCAAGAAGAGACAGGAATGATTCTCAGTACATTATTCAACCAAATGATCAAAGATTAGGGGCTCAAGGTACTTCTGAAGAACATGGTAAGCAAAGGAAAGAGTATGGTAATGCATATGAAAAGTTACTTTTGCATGAACTTACGCCAGACACTAGACAACCTTCGGCAAAACATTATCTTGAAGAGCACAAAACCCAGCCTGTATCATATGAAGCCTTTAGCTCAGCAAAAGCAATGCAACAAATGCCACCTGAAATCAGGCAAGATCAATCGTCAATTCAAAACCAGAAAAATTACTCGCAACAGAATAAAGAAAGTGATGATAGAAATCAGGCACCTTATTACTATTCTCAGCAGACAAGTGGATCTTATTATCAGAGTTCAGGACAAAATAATGAAGGTTACGACAGCAATGACTCGTCAAGAAATGGGCAATCCTCTATAATTAGCAAACCTAATTCTATTGATATTCAGAATCAAAAGAAATCAAAAGCACCCAAACCAGATCCCCAAGACTGGTCACCAGTGTCAGATTTATCGCCCATCTTAGATGTGTCACCATCTGTTGAAGCAGCTGAACAAGAATTGATGGAAAAGTTCCAAGAAAAAATTGTTATAGAAGATGAAGAAGATGATATGTTGGTTGACGAAGACTCGAGACTTTTGAAGGCTGGTGGCATACCCAGGGCTACAAGTGGTACTATCTCTGGAATGCTGGAAGAGTTCAATAGAGCTCTAGGTCTTCCGGGTACCTCTCCAGTAGATGACTCTGGGATCAAGTCAGCTGTATCCCCGACTTCCCTAGCCATGAGTCCTATTTCCAATATGAGTCTATCATCCATCTCCACAGTTTCATCATTTCAGAAAGAATATCAAGTGAGACTCATTACTTATTGTGAAAAATATAATGCTTCAGTAGATTTTAATATTTTATAACGAAGTCATTGCATTGAATTTCATGCAATAATGTACAGAGTTTTTATGATGAAATAAAATTCTCTGCTGCTGTGATATAATGTGATCTGATATGCACCTGTTTGAAGAATTATTATTTTCGTTCAGTATCTATCTACTAGAAAATTTAAATGAACTTACAATCACCATTCAATAAATTTTAAAGTTGGCAAAATATCTATAACAAAAAAGTAATCATTTTAAACTTTTAAAATATTTTCAATAACACTATTGATTTCAAATCTATTAATTACAAAACATTCAAAATAGTTAGTCCCAACTGCATGCGAAATTAAGTTATATGGATATTTACTTACCTGATTGTGGGTTTATTTTCTATTAATAATTTTGATTTTACAAATTTATTTGGGATTAAAAGAATTTATACCTGCCAGTGTTTAAAATTGGTTCATTCACTGCATAGCCACAGCAAAATACTTACGATGTGAATTATTTTACACAAGAAAAGGACATTGTTCTTTAATAAGAATTTCTAAAATTATAAATGAGCAAATATCTTGAGGCTAATAAGTTTCTAATGTGCTCAATTTTCAGGAAAGTTTCGGATCTCCACAGAAGACTGCCCCAGGTGGTTCGCCACAGAAAACTCCAGCTCAACCAACGACTCCTAGACGATCCCATAGGAGACTTCCACAGCCAACTGTCGAGCAAATGCAAGCAGCCGTTGCCATGGCAGCCCAAGGGCCTAGAGAAAAGAGCCCTCAGCCCCCTAGGTAAAGTAATCTGCTAGTTAAGGAACACTCGGCAATGCATTTAGAGGAGGCTAATTCATGAGCCTTCGATCTCATTGAATTTATTACGCGAATCTCAATATATCTGCTTTATTCAGAGTGCTTCTACTTGAACGTAACTGGATGAACTTTCTAGCTGAGATTATTTATAGTATGTACCGTATTTAGGTACTAACATGTGTAAAGTTTGTGTACAGTTTAAATTGGATTTAAACTTTGTTAATGTACATGATTAAATAGATTCTAAAACCTGAAATACATAACATGTTATAAATATTTTTTTTAGAAATTCATCACATTTTTTTTTATTTTTCAGAATCATTGTATTATAAATTGAATAGAAAATATATTATATTATTTTATAATATTCTCTAAGGAAATCGGGACGGTTTATTTTTAAAAATAGATTTCTAAAATTAATTCGCATAAAATAAAAGCTTTTATTTTTCTTCAAGTCTTAATATTTTTGCAAATATGGGTTCTAAACTACTTTTTCGTTTTCAGTAATCTACGACCCCCCTAGATCATCAAATCCGCATGTTAACAACATGAAAAAACTTTTAAGAATGTGATTTTACTTTAAAAAATTCATAGTTGAAACACCATTTGTTATTTTTTTATTAATTTTTTACACTTTCCAACAGTTCTCCGATTCTCTATATTTTGGCGATTTTCACCAATTAAATGTCGTTTGGGACCCCATGTGGTATGGTGATTCTCTATCCTCTTGATGCCTACTATCATCCCTCTGAATTTGTTGGTCACATTCAGCAACACCCTGTATACTGTGAGATTTGAATAAGATTTCTAACATGTCAATCACAATCAAGGGAAACGCAGGGATCGTTTAGTGGAATTTATTTATATCGGCAATATTTTATCCCTTCACTCGGAGTGTGGGAACGTGTTGATCTTTAGCCGATTCAGCAATTTTACAAAGCATCTATTGAATTAATCAGATAGAAAGAATGGAATGGGATCAGGGAATAAGAGAATATTTTAGAATGAAATTAATATGGGCTAAATTGAGCTAAAAATTAAGAAATTAATTAAGTTTAAATTGTATTTTAAAATATTATTACTCTCTCTCTCTCACACACACACACACGCGCGCGCGCGCACGCACACACACACACACACACACACACACACACATATATATATATATATATATATATATATAGATATAGATATGTCCTCACACAAGCTTTTTTTAGTGATTGCAATTTTATTTCCTTGCAATTTACACAGTAATCTTGCATTTATTATTTATATAGTATATATTGCATTTATACTTTTCATTAATTTTTAGTTTTAGACTCAAGTGCATTGCTACAATATTAAATACATATTTTTCGCTAACATTATGGATGTTGTACAATCAAAAGTAAATTGACATAAAATAAAAAGAAAATTAATGAATCAAGTTTAAAGATATACCACGTTACAATAATATAAGCTAGAAGATGGATTTTTATTTAATTGTTTCTATTTTATTAAAAACCTTTTCATCTGGATATTTATTTCAAAATGTGCCAATGGTATTTGCTTTATAGTTTGCCTATCTAGAATCTTCATATCCTCAATAGAACAGCATTATCTTGCATGCAGTATCTGTTTTGTGACATTACGAATTAGTTTCAAACTAATTCATTTAAGAGCTTTAAGAACATTCAATTAAAATAATCCAAGTTTTCCGAATAACATTGTTAGACCAAACTCTAGCCTTTATCAGAGTACCACCAGTGCAATTTTATCCAAAATTATTAAACATCTTCTCATTCATTGTCTTGTCTCTTATAAATAAATTAGTTAATCATAAACTTGGCATATCTGCGAAATTCTTGGATCAGCTTTCTGTAATTTGCTAACAATTTTACCAGTTTAATGCAGCGGAATCCCAAATGAGTAGATAAGTCCATTAAAAGTCCCTTTAACCACATGATTTATCTACGAGGAAATCACATATCATCAGATATAATTATTTCTACCTCCGTTTGCAGAGATTCCAATTATTGATTCGCAGTGGTTAAATCAGGAGAATGTTCGCAATGTTTGGATTGATTAGTTCATATATCTGTGACTTGGTATTAATGAAAATCTTGGCCAACTTAGTATCCCAGTTTGTCTTAGGTGGATATACATATACGCATATACTGAAAATTTAATAATAGAAAGAATATTCTTTTAATACTTATTATAAGCATATTGATGATTGTCTATGTGAATAAATTGGGATACTTTGCTGATATTGATTTCTGAATAGGAATTTAAATATAGTATGGCAGTTTTTCTTTTTGAAAGAAATTTTTAAGTTAAGAAAATAAAAATAATGCAAACACTTTGGCTTATATTTAAAATGAAATTCATTAACGTTCTGCTGTTTCTCTGAAAAGAAAAGATTGCCTTAAGTCTTACATTTTTTTATTTTCTTCTGAAGATTGCTTTTCAAATTACAAAAAGAACACAATTGCACAGTTTGAAAGTAATTTTTTTTTTATTATAATGTACAGACAAATACTTTTCTGAAACAATTAGATGTAATTCTAATGGAAAGTTGCACAGTTTCAACAATCCTCTCTAGATAATAACAAAAATATTTCTTCGTAATAAATAAAAGGAATAATATACTTTTCCTCGATATTCTTCTGTAAAAACCAACAGTTATGATGAAACTTTCAATTTTAATTCTTTTATCTTAGAGATAATTTTTTATATTTGTGTAATGATTTATTAATTAGAATAAAATAAAACAATTTTTAAAAGAATTACCCATGTATATTATAGTACTTTGTTTGTTTTAAAAGTAATTGTGTGCCCTCACTATTGTCGTATATAAGAAACATTTATATAAAAGATCAGAAATTAAGAATATAAGAGTGGGATTTGGTATATAAAATATTTGTTTTCAATTTTAGGATGAAATGAGAAGTTAGTGGAGACCCCATCAATTAGGTTTTTTTTAGTTGTCCAGTCAATCCTTCTGCCTCATTAGACTTCACTCATTAGTCTATAGATTATTTGGGAGTTTAATATATTAATAATAATAGAGTACAGACTTTATACAGGAGTAGGATACTTTATTATTGGCAACTTATCATGCATTATGAGGGAATTAGGGAATTACTTTTATTAATCTCGTTATTAATAATAGTTCGCCATTATTAATCTTCATCAAACGTAATATGTTGTGTTTTTCTAACAAAATGCTGTGCTAAAAATATAGAAATAATGTATTTATACCATTACTTTTCATAAGAGAAAGTTTTTGTATTTCAATAAAATTGTTTTGAAATAACAGCAACGATTCTTTAAAAAAATATTTATCCTAACAATATATTGCTTGCAATTTTGGCACAAACTCATAAATTTGATTTATTTAATTTCATTTTTTAAAACAAAATTGCAAAATTAAACAGAAAACTATCAACATTTTGTTTATCACCATACCATTGTATATGATTAATTATACAAAATATCTATAATAAACAGAGCGTTCGAGTTCTAATAGAAAATTTGATATTTTTTCCTATATTTCCATAGCTTATTGGATCATGCTGGTTATATTGACATAATAAAAGCTGAAAAATGCTCCTAAAAAGTTACTGATGTTTATATGATTCGATTTTATACACAGTTAATATTCGCACTTTTTAATATATCAAGGATTACAATCCAAACATATTCGTAAAGTTTTACTCCCTGGCATATTGATTAAATTATTGTTTTTCAGCAAGACTAATTATGAGACTATTTTAATTATCCGACATCTATCTTACTATACAGAATGACTTCATTTCAAGCCTTAAATGTAAGGAAACACAATAGATGATCTTCTATCTTATTAAATAAAATTAAGAAAAGTTTCGGCACTTTTCTTAAAAAAATAATTTCTGTTCAAAATTACTAAACTAATGAACTAAGGGCCATAACACCTTTCGTTGTTTTGAAATTTATTCATATGCATAGTGTGAAAGTTAAAGGAAATAACTTTCTTAAAAAAAGAATGGCGAGAAAAATAGCCAATAGAAATGATTCTAAAGCATGACTGGTAAATAATTACAATGAATGGGCAGAAAATATATTAAACAAAATTTCATTAATGGTAACAATAATGCTAAAAATACTCATACAGAAATGAATGATAGTACAAAATTCACAAAATAATCTTATATTGAACGATATTAGATATAACATTTTCTATGAGCTGCATTTTCAACATTTCAATTGCCTTTGTACATAACATTGAATATATAGATACATAAACATACATATAAATTTCTTCCTAAAAATACCTATTTGATTTTGCTTGATTTCATTATTTCATATCATCTTTATCACTTAAATTTAGCAATATTATCACTGGATAATAATCTTACTAAACTAATTGAACATAATCCTCTTCAGTTTGCACTTTTCGTCTTTCTTCTTCTTCACAAAATTACTACATATTATTAAATCCTTATTTTATAAGACTTGGATGGGATTAGCATTATATTTTCTAAACAGGAAGTATTATCTAATTAGGTGAGATAACTTCATCGATCAGAGGAATATGAACCTCTTTGTTATTTCTAATAAATATGTTATGTTTCTTAACAGATCTGCAAATATACAGTCATTATTTATAACAAATATTCCATAATGTGCGATCAATCAGGGAAATTTTTCCCTCTATTCATGTCTTATTAGTAGACATTTTCAACGTTTTCCCAGTTTCTAATTAGACATGGAAATCTTTAAGCATTTTTGAAATGTTTCATTGTGACTATGATAACTTTCTTTTTCACTATATCATTGTGCCTTAAGAGTGAAAAATGTTGAGTATTTGATGCTGATAGGTTCTAAAGTCTTCACAGAAAGGTATTCAGTCAGTAGAAGAAGTTTACGAAAAAAAAAGAGGTCTTCTTCATTTCATTAGTTTTGCCTCGAAAGCTATCATCATAATATAACTGATTTTCTAATTTTTTTCCTTACGAATTTATTTTATTACAAGTAACAAGTTATTAAATAATTATTTTTCAACACTTCTTTCTTTTCTTCCTAAAGTACAACAGGTGCTATATTGTTTGGATTGGACACGAAACAGAGCTTGGCAGAGCCACCAGCATCGCCAGCATCTATGGCTTGGAAAAGTCCAGAAATGACTCAGTCGTTTGAACAAGCTTATAACAGTCAGCAAACATCTACGCAACCGTCAACGGATAATCAAACAGTAAGAACAAACTATTGAAATATTTTTGCTTCATTCTCAATGAGAAGTAGATATAATTTTTGAAACGATATTCTAAATTCTGATATATATGTATAGTATTTTTATGAAAATCGTATATAGCGGTTATATAGCAAAAAATGACGCTTTATTTTATAGTAAAATACGGAATAAAGATGCAAAAAGGAGGTGCACGCAAAGAACAACATTTTTAGAATTTAATAACTTGTAGACAGAAAGTGATTCGGTAAATAAGTGATAAATTTCAAAAAGCAATCACCCAACAGCGCTTGGCATTACCGACTCAAAAAGCTATCAACACAAAAAAGAGAGAATAAACTCCTCTTCCGAATGACTAGTCTTTTGTAGTTCTCCAATAGAACGTGATGTCACAGAAATTTCTGTAAGAATTCCCAGATCTTGGTGCCTAATTGATATAAGGTCATAATTCTTGTATTTTCTAGTGCCTTTATTTTTGTTACAGAAGTTACCAAATTTGTCATCTGGAACAAGATTCATTGACCAGCATCCCCTCTGCTCAAATTAAGGATATTTGTAAATATCTCTTTTATTACAATGAAGCTAAGAATGCAATGAAACAATTTATAGATTCGAACAATATTTTATATGCATCATAAAGTGAATTATAATTTTTTTTCTGTAAATTGAAGATATATGAAAATTTGATTAGTATATCGTATGATTTTTCCCGCGTATACTTAATTAATAAAAGTACCTAAAATATAGATGAAAAATATGAAAATTAATTTAATTAATGGCAGCCTTTAGCTTACTGCAACATCAAATGAAAGGAAAAAAAATAATCTTGCCTGTTCTAAAAATAGGTAAAATGTAAAATATGTAAATTTGTCGTATAGAATATAAAATACAAAAAAGAGGTAACAGAATGCAAAGGTTTGTAAAATACAGAAATAGTTTTTCATAAAAGTAATTATGTGGAGTTGTAGCAATTTAAAAAGTTAAAAACAAAAGATAGCAAAAAAAAAAAAAGAATTAATTTTATAAGGAAACTTTAAATAACAAGTTTACAAAAATTACTATTATGTATTTTTGTTGGCCATTTAGAGTCTATTTAATTACATTTCTCCTATTTTTTAAATATTAAAGCACGTGGTAAATAATAATTTTATAAAATTTTAGTTCATTTATAATAATGAAAAATTCCGATGGATTTCAATCCAAATAAAAAGAAGCACGATTCGAAATGCCATAATTATGTATTAAAATAATATCTGGAATATTTCTTTATAATTTTTTAATAGCTTAAACAAAAAAGGACAAAATTAATTTAGAAAAATTAAATATTAAATGAAATTGGAATCCTTTATTATAACTGTTAGATTGAATATCCTTATTCTAAACAATCTTTCAGCATCTATATCTAAATATAAGTTGCAGAAATTGTAATCTAACGGTTGTTTTGAACGCAGTTGAAGGATTTCCTAAATGCTTCGACCGATTAATCTCAAAAATTGTATACCAAATGAAATTAAAATCCTTTATTATATTTCTTAAATTAACCACCATTATTTCATAGATACAATAAACATCCATATCTAAATATAAGTTGCAAAAATTGAAATCTAACTTTTGTTATTAAGCAACAGAAATAATTCTTAAATGTTTTGCAGAAATATAAGAAATTGAATAAAATATGAATTTATTGATTGCTCGCAGTTATTCTCTTTTTTAAAAATTAAGTTTAGCAAATTTTTACTGATTGGGATTTTGTTTTTTTCAAGGGTGTTCCAAGCCCTGCTCCTAGGAATCAGTCCCGTTCAAATAATGGTCAGAAACCTGCTGAATCTCTTCAATCAACAAATTCTCAAGATGGTAGGAAAATAAAATATACATTCAATGTTCTTAATAAAGTAAAGTTTATCCCTTCAGTATGTTTTATTGAAATTAAAAGTTTATGAATAAATAAGGATAAATCAATACCTTTTTAACTGAAATAATTGCAGTTAATTGAATTAGAAATAATCGCCATTAAGGCAATTAGAAATTAATTAATAATTAAAATGTAAAATTATCCTGAAAATTAAATTTAAAATGTGGTATTCATTTTAGTAACAATTTGGTAACAATTAAATTACGGTCTCACAGATCCAATTCTGTAGAATTTCCTCAAAATTTGGAATGAGAGAGTTTCTGTGTCACTGGATCCTTTGGAACTCATCCGCCTAATCCTAAAATAACTCTACATATAATTTTATGTCTCGGCTTATATTATCAGTTTAATTATTATTGTAAAATCTATCGCTTGTAAGATAAAATTAGAAATGCAGTATTGCAGATCACACTCCTTATATTCGAGTATATTAAAAGTTAGGAGAAATGCTTTCTAATATTTCCCTGAAATCACTTTTTGAAAGAATATTTCGATATTTATTCTTCCTTAATTATTATTTGATATGATGGTTTTGTTTATAAAGATATCGAAGAATAAGATAAGTATAATGTGAAATAATTTGTGAATGATGAATAATTAGCTTTTACAAATCATTTCTTTAGTTAATAAATAAAGGGCTTTATATAAATATGTGTGCATGAAAAATATATACTTTGTTTTCTGAATTATAGAATAGGTGTAATAAAATTAAAAAGTAATTTAAACTAACACAAAATACAAATTTTTGGGAATTACTAAATAATCATTCATATTTCACGGCGTATGTATTGATATTTGTTTTAATCAGTTCCTTCTATGCTTGTATCCGCATTTCGAAAATTCATTAAAATAATTAACAAAATAGTTTCATATATTTAGATTTTTTTTCCAAAGCCTGAATTTTCTTCGTAAAGATGAGTTTTGTTTTAAAAATATTCTTTTTCTTTTTTTGTTGTTGTTTCATAATTGATTATTATTCTTTGTCAAACATGAAACAATGAAGTTATGCATTGTTTCTTCGTTTTTAATGTAAATATTTGAGCCAAAATGTATATTTGTAGTATGGATAATTTGATTCAATACATATTTTGAGTTGTTATATATACTACAGATTATATTATTCTCTTGTATTGCAAGCTAAATTTGTTTACCTAATTAATTATATTAGAAAAACATACTCCATTTTATAAGAATCATAATCATTATATTAGAAGCAGATACTTGGTAATAACGTAATAATTTTATATAATATATATCATTATATACTTAATAACATAATGTTATTTATGAATCATTTTATTAGATAATGATATTTTGAAAAAGTATTCATGTTATACAACAAGTTATAACATCATATGAGATATACACATCATTTCAATTTCCGATATAAATCAACACCTTTGCTAACAGGAGAACGTTTTGATCTCCTGTAATATTTTACATTCAGTTGCCATCTTAGACGTACGATGTTTTTTTTTTTGTTTTTTTTTTATTTTTCACAAGCAAATTATATTATATTTATAGAATATTCTTTGCAGTAGAGTACAGTGTATTAAAAAATAAATCACTCAAATATTTCTTAATTGACAATAAAATTAGGATGTTAGTTTTTTTTAAACACTCTCTTGAATTATTTCATTTACATTTATTTCTAGCTCCTCCAACTCCTCAAGCTAGAAGAATTCGTTCTGCGTCTTACGGAGGAAACAATTCGTCTAAAGCTTCAGAAGAACTTTTAGCGAGACTTAACGGCGGTTCTTCTTTGAGCCCGCTTGCAATGAATAATGTATTTTCAGAGATAGTAGCCACTACTTCGGTTGGTTCCCCTCAAACACCTGGAACGCCTAGAGATAAGGTAACTGTTTTGCTGGACTTTGGATTATGTCGGTCACTGAAATACATTGTTCAAACATAATACATTATTATTATTTAACAAGCCGCCTTTGGCGACCATCTGGCTCATCGAAATAAATGGTTGTTTAAATTTTCAATTAAATATTTTTTGTAACTTGATCTTGATAATTTCCTCTATAAGTATTTTTTTTTTTTAGAAAAAGTGTATTTTTACTTTTGGTCTAAGCTATTTTTATTTTTAAGCAATTTTATTACTTGAAGCTAAGAATTTTCATGATTTCTTTTCTTTCTAAAATATTTTAGATTTCTAAATATATATATAATTTTAGAAGTCTTATATTGTTCTGTTTATTGAGTTGTACATTTCCTTCATTTTTTGTTCTTTTATGCATCCAGTTATATCATAGGAAAGATCAGTAATATTTAACCCATAACTGGAGACATGAATTTTCTCAGAGACATGAAGTCATGGACAGAGACATGAAGTCAAAATTACTACGTTGTTTTTTTATTTTTTTATTTTTTGTAAACAGAAGTGGAAGTTATTTTGGAAACACAATGCATTCTGGAAAGGATATAGTTACCAAAAATATAAAAAAATATTAATATGAAAATATTAAATGTTGAAAAGATGTTATAGGAAAAAACTTAAACAACATTTAATGAGTATTTACTTAGTTTAGATATTATGGAATTACACTAATGCTAATAACTGTTAGAATTTAACAAAAAAAAAAAAAAAAAAAAGAAGAAAAAAATATTTTAAAATATTATTTTAAGAATTCTCTATTCGTTTCGCATTATTCAAATTAAAAACAGTTTCAGAGACAAGGAGTTAATGGCTCCTTAAATAACAACAAAAACTTATAAAAAGAATAATTCAGTTATATGCACGTGCTCATACTTAGACTTTTGCCAAAAATTGCTGAAAGAGCAGCTTGATGGTACTGAGGAGATGACTGTATTCAAGGACAAAATGCCATATGATAATCAGAGCTAATGAACAATGTGGAATCATTTTGACTCCCGTCTCCGGTTACGGGTTGAAAATGGAGAAACTTTAAATTTGTTCCCCTTTGCTTTATTTTGAAATCAAGTCTTAATTGTAAATACGGCAAGATTTTAAAAATTATTAAATCAAATTTTATGCTGATACTTACTCCTCGATCTTCAACAATGGAAAAGGCAGGATTAAATATTAGTTACAATAGAAATTATTTGTATTCTTCTTCGGAAAAAACATATAATTTTGCAAAATATGTGTATTTTTTTTAAAAAAAAAAGTCGACTAAAAAATACATGAAAACAAATGTGGCATCTTTGAACATATATAATATATTTTTTTTTATAATTTTAGAATAATATAAAAATGAATTTTTTGGCTTTCATATTTTCAGAAGCTATACGGAGAAAATCCCTGAGACGACAACACATTTTTTTATCAACTAAAATTTCAAGAAGATCACTCCAAGATGCACATTATCCCCTTCCAGCGTACCACATTTCATAGCAGGTCAAACGTCCTGTCGAGAACCAATGCTTACACAAATACATTTATATTTATTATTAGCAGAGAAGAGTCTATTTTATTTTACTACTAGCCGCCTTTGGCGACCAGCCGGTTCGCCAATCTTAACGTTCGTCAAAATTTTAATAATTAAATATTTTATGCAATTCTAACTTTAATAGATTCTTCAGCAAAATATTTTAAAACTTCAAATTTTGATAGTCATATAATTTACTCATAATATTATAAAGGCCTTCAGTCATAACGTGATATGTATCTCTCTAATTTTCTGTTACCCCTCGTAGAATTTATGCTTTAAATTAAAGTGTAAAGGATTAATCTGCAATTAATATAATAATATTTTTTACTGAAACAAAGCATTTTTTTAATAATATGATTACTGATAATAGAGTCACTGAGCATTTAAACTTTATAGGCACTAAAGAATATATTTCTTAATTTATGTAATATCTCAAGAATTTGTCAACAAAATTTTCTCAGATTCATCATGAACGGATCGATTCATTAACAATGTTTCATTTTAAATGCATCAAACACTAAGAAAATAAAATGAGTCGTTTAAAATAATCGGCCGAAAACAGGTTTAAAAAAACTACTTAAAAAACGATGTACTTAAAACTATAAGCATATATAAAAAAAATATATAACTAACATAAATACAATTTAATTACAAAAGCATGCAACTAACCTAAAAATAATTTAAATCATTGAAAACAGGTTAAAAAAAACTACTTAAAAAACGATGTACTTAAAACTATAAGCATATATAAAAAATATATATAACTAACATAAATACAATTTAATTACAAAAGCATGCAACTAACCTAAAAATAATTTAAATCATTGAAAACAGGTTAAAAAAAACTACTTAAAAAACGATGTACTTAAAACTATAAGCATATATAAAAAATATATAACTAACATAAATACAATTTAATTACAAAAGCATGCAACTAACCTAAAAATAATTTAAATGATTGAAAACAGGTTAAAAAAACTACTTAAAAAACGATGTACTTAAAACTATAAGCATATACAAAAAATATATAACTAACATAAATACAATTTACTTACAAAAGCATACAACTAACCTAAAAGTAATTTAAATCGTCCGTTGATAATGGTTGCCATGCCAACAATCAGAACACAGTGCGCATGCGTGAATTTTCTTCGCCTTTTACGGTAACGCAAATGCGTGAATTTTTCTACGCCAGTTGGGGTAACGCTATGCAGATTATACATTTTTAATTTCCTTTATTCTGTGTTATTTTAATTCAAAAGTACTTCAGAATGAATCTGAAACATGGATTAATTAACAATGTTTAATTTGAAATGCATAAAACATTAAGAAAATAAACAGAATCGTTTGAAATAATCCGCCGAAAAATCTTAACCCTAGCCTCATTACTGTTGGGAGAAAAAAAGAACTAAAGCCTAAATCATTTGGCGTTGGGGAAAATGGAAGATTATTTTGGCGAAAAAGTTGGCGATGGGGAAAATGGAAATTTTTTTTGGCGGGAAAGTTAGTTTTTAATTAGTAATTAAAATTCTAACTAAAATTTCAAAAAAAGGGACCCCAGGTGCACATTCCCGACCTCTAAGGTATACATGTACCAAATTTGGTAGCTGTATGTCAAATGACCTGGCCTGTAGAGCGCCAACACACACACACACACACACACACACACACACACACACACACACACACACACACACACACACACACACACACACATTGAGCTTTATTATAAGTATAGATAATAAATACAGAACAGTAAACTTTCTATAATACGTAATTTTTATAGCACTGTGTATTGAATGTAACATTCATTCCACAATATGGTATTTTGATATCACATAGTTCTGCAAAGTGTGATACCATACAGTACCACATAGTACAATTTATTATACTTGATCATTCTTTAAATCGAAAATTTTTCCCATTTTATGCATCTGATAGCAAAATATTTTAGATCTGCTATAAAATGCAAAATCATTACGTTATCTTGGAATATCATTACCGTCGTTTCATCATTACATTACCATGGGACATCATTACTATCCATTTATCATTGTGTTACCATGGTACATCATTACCATCGTCACATCATTATGTTACCATGGAAAATCGTTACCATTTCGTTGTTGTTATGTTAGGTATACTATGGAGCTAACTGAATACCATAAAACATGTTGAATATCTCAAAATGATTTTCCTGCAATGTTAAACTAAAACTGAATTTTTATTTAATCAAATGTTACAGTGTATTTATTAAGATTATTTATTGCTTATATTATATTATTTATTTCCTTATGACTTTTTTACTACTAATTCTAAGTAATACACAAATATAATATATATAACCCAATCAATCAACAAATATAACTTAATCAATCCTTCCACAGCACATTGTTTTCATAACTCAGTACTCGTAGCAAAACAACTCCTTTACATTCCATTTTCTTAGATACTATTGTATCGCATAGACATTTCATAAAGAGGAGTTAACAACTAAATGCTTTCATACTGTTAAATATGTTAGTTTGGATACAATCAAAAATGGTGTGTGTATATATCTAATAGACTTAACTGCAAGTATTTGTTAAAAAAAAACTTCGGGGTTTTTTTTGCTTGTATATTTTGATAGTTAATCCAAAATTTGATGAAATTATTTACCAGCTGTGATTTAAAAATGGTTGCATGCACCATTATGGAATAAATTGTAATTCCTATATTCCATATTTATATAAAAATATGTAAATACATATATAGTTATTGAGGTTCTAGATACTTACCATTCATTAGTTTACCATTAAAATAAATTATAAACTACTATGGTTACAGTAACGAAAGAAGTCTTTGAATAATTTATTTGTAAATATTAATTTTATAAATTAAGACTGAAGAGTTTTATTTATTTAACTTATTTTAGAAATCGAAGGCTCAGTAAAGATATCCAAGCGATCAATGGAAAGCGCTGGTATTCGTTTTTCACAATTTGAATTCCGTTATTCTTTTAATTGTAATCATCTCGATTCAACAATCCAGCAATATATTTGGTCGGTTTGCTTTGTAGTGAAATATTCAAGCAATTAAAAAATATATAATTTCTTTCTTTAAATCTGATCTTCTAAAACTTAAACAAAAATATGAGACTTGCACAATAAAACGAACGTTTACGTCATTTCTGTTGTAATTTAGCCGTCATTTCTGTTGTAATAACTGTATTTCATTTTTATTGCTGGGCTGATTGCTTTGTAGAATCATTTTGTTTAAGAATTACTACGGAATATCACTATTTATATTATATGTTTTTTTATTATAATACTCGATATTTGATATTCACTCATATAATCCTCAGCTTAACAGATTTTTAAATAATTAATGAAATAAGCACAAAAATCTATAAATATCTCATCGACAAAACAAGCACACACATATACACGCACGCACGCACACACGCAAACTCACGCACGCATGCACCATTCATTATCATTACAAAAGCAGTATATTCTTTTAACATTTCCTGAATTTCTTAACAATAATTCATTTTGTTTGTAAAAGCAAAAAACTTAATTTCTTGAAGCCGTCAGCTTTTATTGTAGAATGAACCTTGTTATACATAATTGATAAAAATTATTTTTAATAAGAGGGAAAAAAACTGCACTTTAAAGACCGAAGATAATAAACAATTTAACTAACAATTTGCAATATATAATGGAACTCCTTATCAATATGGTTTGTTGACAACATTATTGAATGCTTATTAGAAACAATAGAAATTTGATCATGTAAGATTTAGATGTCCTTTAAAGCTGTAACTGTTTGCGATACGCCATCATCTGTTCGTTAAGATCAACAACCATGAAGAAAAAGTAGTAACTTTCCAATTTTGTATCATTCACGACAAAGTGCAATAGATCTGATGATTGTGAGGCTTGATAGAATGTCGAATCTCTAATTGGTTTGTAATAAGGAAATAAAGTTTAACATTTTCCACAGAACAAGTATTTATCTATCCATTTACGAATATCATCACATGGGAGATGCGAATATTTTCGTAGATCTTATGTATTCTGGGCCATTTAGAAACAAAGATGAAGAATTTACTGTATTTGATCTCTGTTTGAGCTATTATATCCATAATATTGATTTTGAGGTATATTCGACAAATAGCTTTCATAATTCATTTCATCAGTGCTCACTTTCAGTTGCACGTGTGGCTCAATTGCGATAATCGATCGATTCTTTATTAACGTTGGACGATTTTAACATTATGAAGAAAATAACTGCAAGCATTTAACAGAGCCTTTAAAGAGGAGACTACAGTACAATATACGATGCCTAATTGTCCAATATATGACTCGATATCGATGAAAAATCCAATTTGTTACATTATATGTTGTCAAATAATAACCGTCAGCTGGATATGCCTTTCCCTCTATAAGGCAAACCGCTTAGATCAGATCTTAACATTTTCGCACTTTTTTCTTCACAAAAATGTACCTACCAAGAATTCTGCACATCTGCAACATCCCGACCATTATTTTTGGAATTAGGTGAAAGGACTAACATCCACCTTGACATAGCTATTAAAGCAATTAGACATGTATTTGCAGAAAAACTCACCTATGTTTCCTTCAAGTTTTTCAACTTTTGTTTATCCAATGTTAGAGCATTTTTTAAGATCAATTTCACTTTATACTACAAACTACAGGCGCCATTTTCTTGGTCAATTCATTTTTCCACTCTGCATAGCGCTATCTTGCAGATATTTGTAAATCAATTTTACAAAGAAAAGAGCAATAGAAAAAGTGTTATTATTAGTTATGTATTTTAAAGCATTACGTTTTTTTTTTTTTTTTTGTACATTCGAAATTCTTCAGGACCGCTGTATATAATGTAACTAATTATTTGGAAACAGTTAATTTTCTGAAAATAAATTCTCTAGAACAATTTAACCGTCTAATATATATCCTCAATAAATAAATTAAAATAAAGTTCAATATAAGTAGTCGATTAAAAATATTATTTTTTAATTATAAAAAATAAAAATAAAGAAAATAAAAAAGAAATTGAAAATTCGCCTTGAGTGAGGAAGGAATACAAATTCCGATGTTGCTATATATATATATATATATATATGGATTTCAGATTTTAAGTTTTGAATTTGTTATTATTTTTATATGCATATTAATTATTTACAAAGAAAATTATTCAAAATCGAGTGTTCCAGAATTCGAAAACATTTAGAGAACTAAATTCTGTGTCGGATACAATAAAATATTGCATAAAAATGCCTCAATAACTTAATAGTAATTAAGAAATAATATCGAAAAAGCGAATTTAAATTGCACTTCTAACAAACATGCTAATAAGAAAACAGTTATCGAGACATTTTGTAATTAATGTTTAATAAGCGGATCTTAGATTTCTAGTTTATTCATTATAATTACTAGTTACAGTTAAATATGAAATTGGCAAATATTCTTATTTTATTAATAATGGAAGACTTTTGATAGCTCAGAAACTGTAATATTTTTATTCATTACAACATTGATGCTGATCCTTTAAGAATGTTGAATGCTAATGAAGAAAAGAAGAAAAAATATCTGAAAACTCATTAGAAAGTGCCTATGTTTCGAAACTGAAATTGCAGTGCTTTTTTTAAAAAAATAAAGAACATAATACTTCAAAGAAGCATTCAATTTTATCACGTTTATTTATAATTTTCGATATTTATTGTTTCAAAAATATTTATCGATCATATTATTATATTAAATACGAAAATATCAGAGAATATAAAAAAGAATTTTATAATTATTGTATTTTTTAATTTTAGAGCAATAAAAAACATTTATATAATTAAATTTCCTTTTTTATATTATAATTATAATTTGTTCTTTCTCTCAGGTTGGTGGAGATTCCTCCGATACCCAAAGTGAAGCAGAGAGCATTAAATCTGTAAGACTGCGTAGGAAACTTCCTAATTTGCCTGCTGATCAGTGTTCATCCCCCAGTCCAACAAGGAAAACTCTAGATCATGGTAAAAACGGTTTCAGTGATGGTTCAGATTTTACTGATTCCAAAAGCTCAACTCCTGTACCACAGCTTACTCCAGTTCCTGCACAGACTGTTACTACAAGTGTTGTGTCTTCACTTGAGACTTCAAAACAGTATTCTCCAGCATCCGCTCTTGGAACCCCGTCTACAACATCGGGAAGTACCAGTGTATCTCCTCTTCTAGGAAGGAAAGCAAATATTTCTAGGACGCCAAGTCCTGGAAGTGATGCTTCTGGCTCTAAATTGCCCCAATATATGCAAAATCTTAAGCAGCAGCTGCGGGATGAACTGAAAGCTGTTACTGAAGAAAGAAAAGTGATGCTGGAACAGCGTGGGAAAACGACAGGAGAAGGTGAACGTTCAGTTACCCCTCAACCACCTGTTTCAGTTCATCAGAAAACAACAGAACCAAAGGAAGAAAGTTTCAATTCAACTGTTTCAAAATCTTTGGCTACATATCAAGCACAACAGGCCGCTTTAATGAAGCAAATACAATCTCAAAGTACTTCCCAAGCTCAGACGAAAGCCCAGACGCAGGTGCAAACATCTTCGGCGATTAGTTATCAGGTACAATCCAAGCCAATACAGCAGATACAGATGCATTCGCATCAAGGTCAAACTGTAGTATTATCGCCATACCGTTCGCATTCTCAAACTTCTTTGTCTAGTCAGGCTCATACTCCATCTCAAAGCCAGCCGCATACACCATATCAGAGTCAACCTCAAATGCTTCAATATCAAAACCAGCCTCAAATGATCCAGTACCAAACTCAACCGCAAACTCCATATAGGGCACAGACTCCATCATCTCAGTATGGAAGTCAAGATCTGTCATCGCAACAGGGAATGTCCGAATCAGGAATGAAGACTCCTCTTGCTGCAAGAACTTCACTCCCAGATGCTATTCCCAAATATCCTGGCACGCGCCGACCCTCTGACGATGATATCACTATAATGACCACAGCCACGACAACTGTGGTATCAGCCTCAGAGCAATGGAACGATACTTCGAAGCGTCATCGTCAAACCCCAACGACAACGATTGCTCCGTCAGCTATTATAGGGTCCAGCGTGGAATCGTTGCGGCGACTGCAGCCGAAAATGTCTCCCCAGCCTTCTCCTAAGAAGGGACGGCGCAGACACACCAGCGAGATCACGGTGCCCCCTTTTGCTCAGATTGAACAAGCCATGCATTACCAAACAATGAGGCATCATCACCAACAGCAACAACAACAGCAATATCAACAGCAGCAGTTACAACAGCAACAACAAATTCAACACCAGCAATATCAACAACAGCAATTACAGCAACAACAACTTCAACAAGCCTCTCAGTACCTACAGTATTATCAGAAAGCTCCCCTACAACAGCAAGGTAATTATTGCAAGTATTTAATTATAACAGTTGAATCTTTTAAACAAATTATTAAAATAATTTTATACAAGTGTGAATTATAATTGTGAATTAGGAATAGTGAATGCATTGCAATGCAACTAAATGCGATTAAACTGTATGTAGAAGGCACAGTAAAAAAAGATTCGGCATTTTGTCCTGAAGAGATGTTAAATTTAAAAATTAACGTTCTTATATAATAAAAAAAGGCGTTTCTTTATGCATAAAAATACTATGCATTATGTTTAAAGATAAATAATAGATTGGATTTACAAAGTATTTGCTTAATGATAGATAATTTTTATTAGTATAAGAAAAGTTTTCTTGTAAAACATTCCTTTGGCTATACTGAAAGCGAGTTTCATAAACGTATTTCAAATTTCAAGGCAATAGGAAAATTGCATTTACATATTTAACTGTCTTTATTTAAAATAAATGAAAAACTTTCTGATGAAAATAAAATTTAAATTCACTGAAATTTGAAGAAATCTGTAAGTTAATCTGTTCGTTAACTTATTCACTATTTAAAAATAACTATATTTCGACATTTAAAATAATCTTATTTTAACACAATATATGGGAGCATTCATGCATAAATTGTGTTTTGTTTCCCTCGTTTTTTTAAATAATTTTTATATATCAATTTTTACCTGATGAAAATACTTAACTTATTTTATATTTTTACATATTAAAGAAATATATGAATATATCTGAAATTTTTTTAGAATATTTTAAAACAATTTCTATCATATATTCAACATTTTTCAAAATTCGTTATTTTTCTGCTGGAAGGGTATCAATCATCACTAACCTGACAAGAATTGATGCCAGTATCAGTTTCCTACACTTGGCTACTATTACGTATGTTATTGCTAGTATTACTGGCACCAATATTTTAAAGTGACGATTACTGGTTCGTAAACATATAAGGAAACAATATTTAGCTACTATTTACAACAAATTAATAAATTTTCGTCAATATTTGGCGACAAAATAGCGTTTGGAGACGGAAGATGTCTGTATTTTAGCTTGACGAAAATTGATGTCATGCTATCTGAAGAGAGTCCAAGATTCTACCATTTTGAATACAGCTAAAGTTAGAGTATCCATTGAATGTCATAATTTTGATTGATTTCTGATCAAACAAAAAATGGTATTGTTTGTATAATCAAACATAAAAAAATGTGCTGATTGTATAATCAATATGACTATTAAAGAAATTGTTATTTAAATTTACATATTGAATGAATTTCTAGGAGTATTTATTTATAGTCTGATCATAATTTAAACATTTCTACTTCTCACTAATTGTAATTGGTTTTTCAATGTAAATGTTCACATATCATACAATTTCTTCCATGATTTAATTTCTTTGGAAATTTCAAATCCTTATTTGTAAAATTGCACAGAGCGAAAAAACATTGTCTAAATCAATTTATTAAACTCTTTTTTTTAACTGAAAAGTTTGTTAGTAAACAAATTCTATAAACATTAATATTAAATAACAATTTTTTAACTAACAATAACTCGGTTTTGCTGAACAATAATTGATTTGCTGAACTCTAAAAATAACTTGATTTTGCTGGATATTAATGAGTTTTTAAAAAGAAATAATTTAAAAAAGCATTGATTATTTTTTGAGTTTGTTTTACTTAAATAGAAATTCATTATATTTTTAATTTAATACCATAATATTCCTGGTACTTAAAAAACAATTCAGTCATTAATAATATTTCCTAAATATATCTTATTTAAATGACATCTTTATTTAAATTGACCATTGAAACTATATCTTTTGATTTAATCTTGTATAAAAAAATTATGTTTGGAAATAGATTTTTTTTGGAAAGTAATATTTAAAAAAATATACTTTAAATGTAAATATCAATTATACTGATAAATATTCAAAAATTTAAATACAACAAGTTAAAAATTGAAATATTCTATAGATATTTCGATGCGCTTAAATAATACATAATACACAAAACATCAAAAGAAGAAATATTTTTATACGCATAGAATTCAATTTTATCAGACTTAAATGGGAAGTCGGAAAACGGTGAATTGAATATTTTCAGATGTTTTATTGCTAATACAATATATACTTAACTTTTATTTCTGTTATTGAATGATTTCTCAGTTTCGTTGGATTTCAGATGTTTATTTTTTAGGATTATTAAAGACCAACAATAACTTTTTTTTTTAATATCGTTCGCCATCGAAAATTTATTTTTAATAACAAAAACAACAAGATATTGCTTTTTTAATGTAAAATATCTCATAAAATTAAAATAACATAAAACATAAGTTAACTGATAGAGCTCTAAGTTACCTTATGTTTCCATTATGATTTAAAATACTTTATTCAAATTCAAGACTCAACAAAGATAAAAAAAATAGATTTAGATTATTATTAATATATGAAAAAAAAAAACAAGTCTCACAATTGATTTCTACAGACGATTAAATATATTCAGTTTATATGAAAAGATAAGATTTATATCCTTTGCTTTAGATGACCTAATTATCAAACAATATTTTAAAACTAAAATTATTATTATTAATATATGAAAAAAAAACAAGTCTCACAATTGATTTCTACAGACGATTAAATATATTCAGTTTATTTGAAAATGTAGGATTTATATCTTTTGCTTTAAATAAACTAATTATCAAACAATATTTTAAAACTAAAATAAAATTGAGATTCAAATATAATTCTTGATTAAAATATCTCAACAGTAAAAGAAAACATATTTCAAAGATATTTTTCATGCGCTTATATCGCGCATCATTGAAAAGAAATTATCCAAAGCATAAAATCCAATCCCATCTTACCTGTATTTTAGCAATCGGTTAACGATATTCTGTTGAAATTTTGTTGACGAAGTTCAACAGCAGCATGCAAACTGCTCTCTCTTCAGCTGCGTGTTATTGATTCTTTGCATTTAAATCTGAGAAGCACATGGGTTTTCCCCCCTCAGGCTACAGATCGATGGACTTCCCCTCCATTGACAGCCACGTGAGGGCAACTGATCTGCTCAGGTCTAGTGCTAATCGCTACGGTGGCAGCTTGGGAAGTGGTCTCAGCAACACCGAGGCCCTCTACCAGAGCCGTAGAGCCTTGAGTAACAAGATACAGGATTATTTGCAAGAAAACAGGATGGTGGAACAACAGCAAAGAGCCGTAGGTTCGGATGCTTATTTCCAGACACTCAACAATGAAATTAACAGGTAAGGAAGGTGTGGTTTTGCTCACCATTGTGAAGTCTTCTGGTAAAGGGTTGATGTAAAATATTTCTAAGTTCCTCTTTCTAACTTCCCTTTAATTCATATTTTTTATGCTTTAGTTTTTTAATGTTTAATATGTATTAAGTTTGTATTTTTTTAAATCGTTGAATATAGATAAATATATATTTGTACATCAGGACACATTCTTTTTACATCATATTTTCCAAAAATATATGTTAATTTGGAATTGATGAATTGCAAAGTTTTTGATTGCATATTCTGTCAGATTATGGAGTATTAATTAACAAGAATATATAAGAACACCATTTTCATTAGAAAAGCTCTATTACTACTTGATAAATAATTATAATAAATTATATTTTTGAGTTTAATTGCTTTGTTTTTATGCAGTGAAATTGAAAAATTAAAATATTTCTCTTTATTTCCTATTTTTTAATGCATTTTTGATGCTTTAGTTTTTTAATGTTTAATATGGTTTAATTTCAATTTTTTTAAATCATTGATTATATAAATAATTTTGTACCTCAAGGCACATTCTTTTTATATAATATATTCCAAAAAACATATGTTAACTTAAAATTACTGAATTGCAAAGTTTTTTATTACATGGGCTTCTGTCAGATTATGGGGTAGTAATTAATAAGAACTTATAAGAACATCATCTTCATTTCAAAACACTTTTCTAATGCTTGATAAATAATTATAATAAATAATATTTTTTAGTTTAATCTCTTTGCTATTATGCAGTAAAACTGAACTCATGATTTATTTTTAATAAGGAAATTATTATGCACATGAATTGAGAGGTTCTGGTTTAATTGATAATGATAAAGAAAAATGACAATTTCGTTTACTGCATTTTGTTATAAACTGGCAAGGATAAATAATGATAATAAATTATATTTTCGAGTTTAATCGCTTTGCTTTTATGCAGTGAAATTGAATTCATGATTTCTTTTTAATAAGGGAATCAAAATGAGCAATTGAAGAGGTCCTGGTTTAATTAATAATGATAAAAAAAAGGACAATTTCGATTACTGCATTTTGTAATAAATGTGAGAAGAAATAGGAAATTTTTAAGCATTTTAAAAATAAAGTACGTTACAGATCACTTCTCTGGAGATTTGGATTTTGGACTTAGGGTGAAACAAAGTTTGGCAAGTTGCCCAAAAAGTCGTTCACTCCTTAGTGGTTTTGTTTAACTGTAGAAATTTTTAAATTTAATTCTATTTTTATGAGAAAGACAAGTAACACAAAAATAGCCAAAATATGGATTTTTATTTTATTTCCTTATCTCATTCCATTTATCTTTGTACTGGTTATATCAGGATTCCTAAGTTTTAACTTAAATAGTTCGAATTTTTATTTAGAATGACAAATGAGGTGCATTCGAGAATGATGAGAGATTAATGTTTTTTTTTCACTTTTATAGTTTCCCTAATAATCTATTTAATTTAATTTATTAAAAGTTAGTTTAGTTTCATTTAATTAATTATTTCTTTAATAGTTTTAGTTATATCAGCCAACGATATCAGATGATTATTAACGTATTTTTTTAAAAGATTTCTATTATTACAATCTTGTATTAGTTTTGAAAAAAAAATAATTAAAAATCATCTTGATAATGAAATATTCTAGAAAGTTTTCTTTCCAAAATAAAAATAGTAAGCTTTATATGAACATCAATATGAACATCAATGTAATCAATGAGATATCTAGTATTACAGTTTTAAAACTTTTCAAACAAAGTTACAAATATTCAGTGCAACAATATGAGAACATTTTTTGTAATAACATTATTATTATTTTCTCATTGAGCGTTTTGAATTTTTTTTTCAATCTTCAATGTGGACTTAAGATAATTTTACATATTCCATAAAAGAACGTGGATAGCAAAAAAATAGATTCTCAACTCAGTTAATCTCACGTAAGGAGGCACCTCAGAAATGAGATGAGAAGCTTTCGATATTGCGGTTGATTCTTGGCACTGAACCCCACCATTCTGAAATGGTGGGGATCGACTACCTTCTATCAATGATGAGACGTACTTCCCTTGGGAAGTGTTATTCCGTGGCGGGTGATGGTCATTAGGACTCAACTAAAAGTTATCGACAGGGTTGCTGTAGCGATGGTGAGGTTTTTCAGTTTTATATTTGTACTTTCGGAAGGGTCGGAGTAGTTAGCTGGTGATTATAATCGGTGATCCGGTCATTCAGAATTTTTTGTGTTCCTTCGGGTAAGCAGGAGTTCCTAGTTATGATTCTCAAATCAGTTATTTCGGATTTTTAAATTTTAGAAATGTTCTCATTGCTGTTAAATTTTTATTGAAAAAAAAAAGAAGAACCATTACTCTTGTAAAATGTGCCAGTTAGCCCCAATCCTTAATGATTTATATCAATTGCATAAAATATTTTGATGAAGTGAATGTTGTAGATTATTATATGAGTATTCTAAGAATCCGTTGACGATTTCTTTCAGTATAACATATTTCAGAAATTTCAGTATTTATTTCGGTAAAAAAAAGGAATTTAGCAATAAAAGCGAGAATGATCTATTTCATTTCAGGCTGAGACGTTCTTCTGAAAACCTTTACAGAGACTCGATTTATGATAAACCAACATGGGGTGGCCCTGTTGTGCAAGCACCAACTCCAGTTCCAGAGATTCGAACGAGTCCCCAGACGACAGAGAGACGGAAGAGGTTTGTGTTGATTCTCAGTCATAAAAAAACACAATAAAACCGAAATAGGAATCTTGAAAGTAAAATGGTTCGCTACTGCTCTCTCTGTTTAAAATTAGTTTAGTTTAGAATAAATAAAGCTGATGCCAGATGGAGCAGTAAACTTTTAAATTAAAAAAAGAAACTATGAAAATTTTTCTTGAAAGTGATAAATTTCAAACTAGATTTAGTTCAATTCCCCAAATATCTTAAATGTTTATTTAATTTAAAAAACAAATTATTCTTTTTGTCAGATAATTAAGGATTTTTTAAATGAATTTAAAATTTTAATTTTAAGGTATTTAGGGAAAATACAAGATTGTATACGATTTTTTTTCTTATGAGTTTTAGAAATCCTTAGCATACATTTAAAGTAATATGCATTAAAACTGTGAAATCTATGATTGTGTAAACTTTAATGAATATAAATGAGAATTATAGAATTAAATTCTTAAAATTAAATAAAGAGAAAATCTCAAATTAATCGACGCTAAAATTTAAAAAATGAGAATTATGCATGATATACATAAGATGATCAGATTTTTATTTGCTGAAAACTGAGATATTATCGTCAGAAAATAATATCTGAGAAACATCGATTCATAACATTTTCCTCACCAAATACTTCCTTTTTTCCATTATTGTGTTTTATATAGTTGTTGTGCTGATATTTGTGTAACGTATGTAAAATTAAACCTTTTTTATCTAATAAATTTTTTCACTTATATCTATTTAACTGATAGGGAATTCAGAAATATTCTATGACAAGAAAAAAAAGAAATTATAATTCATAACAAATTATGATTATTAGTATGAAATGTGTTATTAGTTCTATTGATTAAAATAGGATTACTGAATAATTTCGCTCAGTAGGATTTTTTATAAAATTTTAATTTGTTCATTATTAAAATTAATATGTTATAAAATTAACATGTCATAATATATTGTACTTTCAAAGTATTGGATCCTAATGTAATTCTTTTTAAGATCCCGTTTTTTTTTTTTTTTAAATGTTGTTTTTAAACATTTGTAACAGAAGTTTAAAATCTGAAATATAACATATGGTGAGGAAGTACAAGGAAATATGTTGTTTCCCTGCAGAAAATAAATATTTGAATAATGAACACGCTGTGCAATTTAAATGGCACATGTATTACAAATGCAAGCATGAAATGGCATACGTTTTAAATACTGAAACAAATTTGATTGAAGATGCAAAATGTATTCAGTCACTATATACTTATTAATATAAAACAATGCTCTATAATGAAATATGAAATAAATAACATCTAAGTTTATCAAAATTATTTGTATTGCATCTTCAGAGAATATTTCACATATTTTGAGTAAATGATTACCTCTATTAAAACCTTGCACATCGAATTAATCATACTAATATTGATGATGACTCAAATTCTCTCGATAATTCTTCTCGATATTTACATGAAGAGATGTTTCAAAATATTTCAAGACTTGCGCATCTAAATATTAACAAATCGCAACACAAGATTATGCTTGATGCGATAATAGACTGCAATTTTAATAGTACTTTAAGTAGCATGGTAGGTGGTAGTATAGTAAGTTGCAAGTAAAGTTTTGAATTCCTTATCAGATTCATCAAAAAAGTACAATTTACATAATGAAAACAAAATCCTTAAAAAGAATAGATTAAAATGCAAAGGAGGTTACTAGAAATCTCCCTAACAATTTCTAATGAAACATAGCTGTGGTATTTGACTCAATTTCGTGTCGATATTGATGAATATAGTACCACAGTAAGCAGAGTAAATCTGAGCTACATTTTGTAGATTTAATTGTGTTCAGCTACATTTTGTTGATTTACTTGCCCCAAATACCTTCTCATTATTCATTCAAAATCATCGAACTTATCTCTGGGACACTTGGTGTTTCAGAATGACCCGCCATTACGGTGCTTAACATAAGTAATCAGGTCAGTTACAGAATAGCCATTTACAGTTCCCCAAACTCCTCCAAGAAAGTATGACTTGTTATCCGAATATAGCCAATACGATTACATTATCTATCGTTGTTATGTTCTCACGGGAAGTGCGATTCTACTTACTGGTGGTGATTCCCCCTACCAGAGGGATGATATACTTGAGTATAACAATGCATATTTTTCTTTTTCTGGTAATAATAATAATTTGGCGGTTTCTTATCGACATGCCGATAGTGCTCCCCAAGAGGGTTGATATATTGAAGGTTGAAACTAATGCACAATAGTATTATTCTATAACTTATTTAGCAATAATTATTAGGCGACTATTTATTCAAGTACTAGTGATGCCCTCTGGAGGGATGATATGCTCAGTATAATAATAACATTATTTTTTATCTGGCATTAATTATTAATCTCCGAATTTTTCTTTGCATTTTATCCAGTTTATTCTACTATAGAACATAAATCGATCGTAGCATATATTAATAATTGATATAAATATAGTTAAAAAATCAAATTATTTTAACTTTGCAAAGTTAACGTAAATAATAAAGAAATGTTATCTTCTTAAACATATTTACTTGATTAATAATGAATACTTAAATAGTATAAAGTAACCAAAGTGTTGTTTAATTCTTCTTTAAGAGTTAAGATATATCGAAATAGTATTTTTAACGTATCCTTTCAATAGAAAAGAGAAGAAGACGAGGAAACCTCGTTCTTGGCACCCTTCTCCTTATGTGTCCGAAGACGAGGATGACCAATTGACCCGCGAAGAGAAAAAAGCAAAAATCAAAGCAGAAATCGCTCGCCGAAGGCAGCAAATAGAAGAAAATATGATGCTGCATGAAGAACTTTGCAAGCTTGCTGAACGTAGGGACAGAATGGAGGCAGTAGCAGGTAAATTTAATGCACAGTATACTGTGAACACAAAACTTTGTATTTATTTCCTAGTTAATTTTGAATTATTCATTATTTTCAATTCTTGACTATTAAATACAAGCATAGTTCTTGTAGTAAATACTTCGTATTTAATTGAATTATTTTTGTCCTTCCGATTTTTTATAACTTTTTTTTTTATTTATAAGGATGACATTTTGACATTGATTTTTTTTTTACTCAGTCTCTATTGAGCTAATGTACTGAAATTCTGCCCAATAAATTTCTGTTTGCAATTTAATACGGTATTTTTTATTCCACAAATATATATTTATTTTGCATTTTTAGCTTTAAGGTTGGTAAATTTGACTTTTAAAGCGAATGAATTTATGATTGCTTATATCTTTGTATTTTTAAGAATACTTTAAATATGGATATTTAGGAAAATAAGCATAAGAATCATATGAAAATTTTTATGATAAATATGCATTTGTACTGATAATTAAGAGAGAGAAAAGCCTATCCTATTATTCAGAGTGAGTACTGCCAGAATTTTATTTGAAATTAATAGATTTATTTCATTACCGATTTCTCACATTTTTAGTAAATAACCATTTTTTTTTCAATTCAAGAGGAATTATCGAAGATAAAATTTGTAATGAATTATATAAATGTCTAAAATGTAATAATGATAATAAATATAAAGTTTTTAAAAAAACATATTTTTATTAACATAGTTAAAATTGTTCAATACCGTTTTTAATAAAAAAGTAGATTGCTAAACAAATATCTGAAAAGGAATACGAAAGAGAAATAAAATCACAAATCTTATTAAGAGAAACAAAATTCTTGCCAATTCTGTAAAAATTGAAAAAAAAAATCATTGCATTATAATTGCAACTAAAATTCTATCGCCATTGCCGAAACTTCATTATTTTACGATTTTATTGTTAAATTCCATACTTTTATTACACTAAATAAAATTGAAGTATGTGACTACATTTGGGGAAAAAAATGTGAAAAACGCTGTAAAAAAGTTATGTTTTTGAAATTTTGTATATAAAAAACATCTATGAAACCAAAATATACCAATTAAAATAGTTTCTTTTTTTATTTTTACAAAAAGTTCTTATTTTTGGCTAAAAAGAGGTATAAAGCAAAGATATTCCAATTTAGAGGATTATCAAATAATTTGCTTGAAATTTGCTGATGGTTTAAAAAATATTATTTAGTTCCTGAACTAAAAATTATGATGTATTTATATTCATTCTTTAAATACTGGGTTTCGGATGTTAAATAACATGAAATTTTTCTATTTCTCCTCATATTTTGAAGCATTAAAATAACTATAAAAAATTTCTTAATGGATAGTTTACTTATTCTTTAGTTCAGAAACTACAAAACATATTGAAAATTGATTATACATAATTTAAACAAAAAAATATGCATCAGATTTCAATTAATGAGATTTTTCGTAAGTAAATGTTAACGAGGATTATAATTTTTTTGAAAAACAAAAACATCTAATATAAAAGAGCATTAAAACATATGTAAATGGGAATATAAAAATCAATGTAACTTAGAATGTCTTAGAAACAAAATTCAAAGAGTTTTATAAAAAAAACCCTGTTCAAACATTAAGAATAATAAATAATTTTTTTCATAATTTTGCAAAATTTTTCAATGTAGTCATTTATTTTAAAAAGCATTAAGTATTAAAAACATCATAAGATTCAACCTCAATATTTCGTTCAATCTTCTCATTTCAAACCTCTTCAAATCCAAGAAACACATTTTTTTTTACATTTTTTTTTATCTATCTGTAATAATTATTTTTTTTTGTTGTATCAGTACGATAACTCGGAAACACATTCAACTACAGCTAAGACACTAGATATTTATTCTTAGCTTTAAGTTTGTAGATATCTGTCATAAATTGGACGATATTCGTTGAAGAAAAGATTATTTATTCAAACACATTCATCTTTATTATTAGTAAATTTCGTTTTTTAAATTTCATTTGTATGATAAAATGCATTTATTTATTATGATATCATTTATGATTTTATAGCAAGTCGGAGTACACCTACAGCTTATGTCCCATCACCTACAGGTTCAGTTGCCTATCGCCCTTCTGAGCAGACTTTAGTAGTTCAAACACGTCCACCGGATAACGACGATACCAGCAGTGTTCTCAAAGCTATAGACGAGATTCTTCGCAAAGATTTGTACAGCGGACCTCTCTCTAGATCAGCATGGGGAAATTACGGTGCCACAGATTCAAGGTCGACGGATTATTATCAGTCAGGCTATGTTACAATGCCGAGAAATAGGTAAAACTCTGAAAAACGAATGCTCTTATATATATAATTTTTAGTCAATTAATCTTTGTTTTTTAATTTAATAACAGATATAATTGCAAAAAAATGTGAATAATATTAGCTACATCACCTCATGCTTGTGATTTGGATTATCTATCTCATTAGATTATCTCTTGTTTGTGATTTATTAGCTGTAATAGAAATGAATTCGTCTATTTTGATGACAATAAGTGTGAGTCCTAGGCGAATCATGTGACGACATGCCAGTGTACTAAGATTCAAATTTTACTTTAAGCATAGAATGAGGTTTTTTTAGACGTTACAGAAATAGTCACAAGTTACCGACCGATTCAATAATATTAACAAAATATTTTCGGTAATATTATTTGTTAACAATTAATAATAAAAACTAATATTGCATTGTGCTTAAGTGGTGAAATAATCCAATCGAATATTATGTACCAATTGATTAGTATTGGCTATCCGAATATAAGCATCAGGAATCACAATTAAAAATAATACTTTTCGCTCTGAATATTTTTTATAACATTTGCATATTTTTAATATATATTTTATTTTTTGACAGATATTTTATAATAAGTATAAGTAAAATGAATATTTGTTTCCCATTTCTGAATAACAAATTTAGTCGTGGACTTTTATGTAGTTCAAACATATACTGTATACATTTATTTTTACCAAATTTAGTTTGTCTAATTTTATACTAAAAATTAAAATAAATAAATATGTATATTATAAAGAATGAATAAAATTAATGAAAAACATTAGTTACATTTTTTATGTAAGGTTTGGTATTTATTCTGCCAATAAAAACTATTTTTTAAAACATACTGATATTCTGATATCTAATTTGTAATTCTAATAAATATTTCTTTCAACATTTCTATATTTTACTTTAACTGTTTTGTTTTTTCTATTTAATTTGTTAACACCTTCTGCTCTCGAAAATTGCAGACATACTTAAAAGAAAGGGGTTCCTAAACATATTTGATGGATATGAATCTCGTATAATTTTATTTTGAATTATAACGCCTAGTTTTTGGCCTTATGACGTTCAACCATGGTATATTTGATACTTAAATGAATAAATTTTATATGTATGTAACTATTAATTTTCATTGCATTAGGTACGATTATAACGTCAACCCTGATGTACGTTTGGGTGCACCTTGGTATGAAGATGAACAGGCCTACCAACATCAGCAACAACAGCAACAGCAAGAGCAGCAAGTCGGCTATTACCAAGACACGGCAGCAGTTCCAGAATCGGCCATGGATGAAAGTATAGAACGATTAGCTTCCACTTTTCCTACAGATGAGCCACCTGACATTCTACTGTCAGCTACACCGGGTCATTTTTCTCCAGAATCCGAAATGGCGCCTGCCATGCCTCTTCTGCCGGATATGCCAACACGATCCCGGAAATTACTCGAGAATCTTGGGAGCTCTCCGATCCAGCCAAGCAGGAGTGGATCAGGTGGTTATACTTCAACATGACAAATCTACGATCGATCTATGCAAAAGACATAATGTGGATCTATAGATTCTGTTTTGGTTTTTCTATTCCAAATATTTCCTAAGGGCTATTTATACGTTGTTTTATTAGCTTCATATTCTACCTTTCTAAATATGTTAACTATTACTCAAGAAGATATAATAATCAAGCCACATGTCTTAAGTCTCTATCTTATAAAATATGGTAATCACTGTACTTTACAAAATAAGTTGATTTTTAAAAAAGTCCCTTTTATTTTGAAGCAGATAAATTCTTTTTTAAAATTAAAATGTTTTTTTTATTTTTATTTTGAACCTTTTCAAGATTTCTTTTCCTGCTTGTTTAAAACAGTAATATCTGGAAGACAGAGTTTCGCTCGGCAGAATTTTTTAAGGAAATTGTGTTCTTTCGAAGAAAATTTTAAAACGGAATCACATACGGATTGCATATAAATATTTTTCAATCTTACCAACATATGAACTAGTCATTTAAATAAAAAAAAAATCATGAATGCACTCAGTTTAACATGTTATTCGAAAGAATCTGATATATTGCAATATTCATTATAAAGTTTATCTATCATTACTTATATTTTTGAATTTATATTCAGTTTTACCATTGTGAAATCGTTGCGAGATGGCATTTTATGACATTGTCAGCACGAGAACAGATAGAAAAACGGCTCTAATAGTTAACTATAAAAATCTTTTTCTTTTGGGTGTGTAATATCTCGTTTTTTCAGATAAGATACCTTAAGTAAATTTAAAAATCAAAAATATTAAATATAAATACCTAAGTACAAAAAAAAAGTCGAGGAGAGTGCCTCGAACTGAGGAATTGCAACACACGCATCATTCGTGCTGCTCTGACCCCTATACTGCACTTCGCGTTGGAAATTAAATATGCTTATTCTAAAAAAATATTTATAAAAAATTATTTATCAAAACAGTTATTTATAAAAAATTATTTATAAACTTTTTTGAGTAAAATTTCGCTTTTCCAAAAAAGACACCTATATGTTTAAACGTAAAAACCAAAACCTTTACTAAATATAAAATTTTATCCTAATCGTTCGAGCCGTTTCTGAGATACACAAAATAAATAAACTTATATATATACGCATGAATTGCTCGTTAATTTAAAGTTATGATATTTTCCTTCTATTCGGCTACTGGACTTTATGTAAATATTATTTTAACAGATAAATTCTGCCAGTCTTTATTATATAATATGGAAGAATTTTGGTTTTAATGTTGTTTCATAAGGGCAAACTCATCTTGAAATAATAATAAATAAAATTTTTGTTTGCAATTTTCATGCTCTTTATTCCTTTGCATTTTGCATTTTTTAAATTACATTTGTTTTCTTTATATCACTTAAATATTGATTTACACGAAGAAACATTAGTTCAGATCCTTATGAGTATTAATTGGTATTTAGTTTTTTTTTTGTATAAATATTACTAAAAGTTTTATTAAATTGTAAAAAATGAAAGAGCGATAGATTTTTGTTTGAGCTTTATTTAGCTATTGCTTTTCTTGGCAAAGTTTGAATATCTATAAAACAAGCATTGGAGTTGCATTAAAATGAAGATGGAAATTATATTAAATACATTTATACTTGTAAACACATGTTCATCATTTATCATAAGACAATGGTTTTAAGTAATTTTTTAATATAGGTCAACTGGTCTTCTCTTTATTTGTTTGTCTGTATACAAATTTGTCTTGAGGAATCATTATAGAAATTAGACATTTAAAGTTATAGACAAAATTCTTCATTATAATTTTAAATAGATCATTTGCATTTCTCTTAATCCTCCCTCATAGTAAATGAGTCATTAATAACTGTCTTCTTTTTGTTTGCAGCCCAGTCACTGTACCAGGACCATCACAGGTCCGAAGATGAGAGTAATGAGGACGATTCAATGGGTCACCGGATGCAGGAATCCTCCACTTTACTCAGGTCTCAAAGAAAAACTGGGGTAACGTATATCAAATGTTTTCATCGACATTTGAAATATTTTATTATTCTTTTAGAACTGTTGTAGCTGCTTTCAGTAATCTGAAAAATCTTATCAAATGTATTTATGTAACTTTCAGAGGCGATTTTGAATTTGATCATCACATTATGATTTTTATAATTAGTTTACAACATATTTTTATTGTTTTTCATATATCTGGATATATTTCTCCAAGAAAATAATACCAAGTCTTGATTTATATTTCCTCTCAAAGAACATTTGGGTTTATTTTCAGAGGATGACTTATTTTTTCAATCTTTAGCTATGTTTAAACATGTAAAAGAATCCCATTCTACAAAGGTGAAAAAAGCCATTAATCCAATATTGGGATGCTTTATATTGTTCTGGAAATATATTTTTCTATGATACCTTTACAACCAATGCTTGAATATCCTGTTGACAATTAAATAATCCATTATCTGTCAAAAATCCATTGACATATTATGTATTATAATATTTTCCAACCCGATCCATACTTATTTTTTAAAACTCATTTCGTTCACCTATTGATGAGTAACTGCCATTTTCGGACCATTTGAAGATGCAACTTCTTTTTGTTTCTCCAGAAGGTAATAAGATCCTAACCCCAAAAATATTGTTTTCAAGCACTGGACACATCAACTTTTGTACCTTTGCTTTAATTTTACATGAGATTCAATATATTATTCCTTTTAAATTCGTTAAATAATGAAAATTCTAATTAGCACTTCAGATACACAATTCTTGAAATATGTACTTATGTTACATTAGCATTCTGATTGACAATTCAACTCTCATACAGCAAATGATCTAAATTCTGAGGCCCTGTTTTCTAATAATTTTAGTTCTGGAGCACATAAAGTTAATGATCTTAGTTTTGGCGCTCACGAAGCTAATAATTCTTTTATTTCGGGAGTGGAGCTTAAATTTCAAGCTTTCTAAAAATTCAAGGCAGGACATATTTTTCAATTAAGCTTTATTTTCGGAAAAAAAAATGAAATTATCTACAAAAATTATGCTTTATAAACTAGGGACCACGAGCTTCTTAAATATCGGCAAAATTAAATTATCATAAACAAATTAAAGAAAACTTTTTTTCTAAATAAATGTTTTGAAATCTATTCTTTCGTTAAAATATTTTATTTCCTTACGTTGAATTATAAGGCAATTCCTCATGTTAAGTTGTATTGTAACTAGAAGTAAAGATATTTATTTATTCTCTTTAAAATTACCTCTTCTCTATAAATTTCTGAAACATAATTTCCTTTATTAATAAAATTTAATATCATTATGTATGTAAGGAAAAGAATTTATTTATCATAAGAATTAATTTTATTCATTATATATTCATCCTTTGTCAATAGATGATTTTTAACGAGTTACATTTTTTAAAAAACTAGATTTCATTCTTATTTTAAAGAAAGATAATTATTAATTAGTATTTTTGAATGTTCATGGACATTTTTTTAAAATTTACTTTTACTATTTTTGCGCTGCCATATAGAAAAAAAAGGAAATCCTTTTAAAATATGAAAGTTTACATATTTATGTTTTTTGTGTAATATTTCAGCGCACCCCCGTTTCAAAGACTTCTCAAAAATATGACTTTCCAGTCAAGAGGATACTCCTCACAAGGGACCCCAAGGATCGTTCTGTCAGTGGTAAGATTCAATTGTATACTGACAAATGCTTTAAAGGTCTTTTATAGGCAATTACCGATCGGTAGTTGCTTATAAAAGTACCTTCAAAGCATGTAAGACATTTTTGTCTTTATAGTTATAGAATTGCTTCAGATAGAAATTTTTCAGTGAGTTCTAATGATCCAATAAATAAATATCATAATTTCATACACTACTTTTTTATTACCAGGATGTGCCACAGTAAATAGATCATAGCAATTTCAAAATTTTAACAACATATGATTTTTCATTTTATGTATACATAATTTGACATTCTGTCGATAGTGAGCAGTGATACCATTTCATTGAAATGAAACGCAGAATTTCATGATATTTTCTAATCTTTCTGAAATGAACGCATGCTACTAATGGTTATAGTGTATTAACATTTCAATGAAGATTACATTAAATGCATTACTGGAAGAATAATGAAACCAATTAGCAATATTGAATTTTCAAGTTATACATTTATGTTATTCTACTGTAATTAATTAACATTATTTTTATTATTATCTCTGAGTTATGAAAAAAAATTTGAATTATTTAACATTGAAAAACTTTTTTTTATGTTAA
The DNA here is from genome assembly GCF_947563725.1 of Argiope bruennichi. NCBI lineage: Eukaryota > Metazoa > Arthropoda > Arachnida > Araneae > Araneidae > Argiope > Argiope bruennichi. The sequence continues at coordinate 37,837,169 of NC_079154.1, read as the reverse complement.
ATTATAACTTTACTGATTAATTTTAATTTTCAATTTTATAAAGTAAAATAAAACTTCATTTAATTAACCAATTCAAATACACGATGAAAAAAAATCTGGTAAACCAAATAATGTCTTATCTTTAAAAATAAATGAATTCATTAGTACATAAAGGAATTAAAAAATAACTTTTACATTAAGTCTTGGATTTCAGTGTAGCTTTAGAATTACATATGACATTGATAAGACCGTTCATTTTTAGAAAATAACACTATATTGCATCATCTAATATAATTATTTGCTTTTCTTATTTTTAGAAATTTGTTTTCCTTAAATGCATTTTCGATATTTTCATATTTATTAAAATTTTATAGGAAATGGGCTAGGAATGAAAGTCGTTGGCGGTAAAGAAGTGCCTGGATCAAATGGAATGATAGGAGCTTATGTTGCCAAAATATTTCCTGGTGGTGTTGTAGAGACCCTTGGTGAAGTCAAAGAAGGTAATACTTTATTTTCTTTCATTAATATTTTGAAACATTATGAAAACATTTTAACATTGAAACACTGAAAATTAAAACATTTCAAAACATTTATTTTGAAACAAATATTTTTCATTTTAACAAAGTTAGATGTTTGTTATTTATTCAAATAGCACTATTAGCATTTTCCGAATTCATGAGTATATGAAATCGTTCAGTACTTTGATTCTGTGTTCTGTAAGGGATGTTATATGTTAAATTAAATTATTTAAATTTAAATTATGTTAAATTAAATTATTTCCTAAATTTTTTTATTTATTATTCAAGATATATTTATATTTAATAAGTTTATACGGGCATAATTAGATGCTGTGTACGAATTAAAAATAATTTTTTGCCTAATATTTATTAATGCTAGATAGTGGAATTTTATTTACCTGGTCATTATTTACCAAGATTTCTATTAATCGTATCATGATCTCTATTAACCGAGTCAGTACCAGTAAATCACACAATATTATATATTAAATTATTAAATTTTTCATACGATAAGATTGTCATGCGAGTGATTTTTGAAGAAGGACTCAAATTTCAATAGTATAATAGTTACAGGAGATATAAGAAAGTTAATTAATAGTTTTAGAAGGTGATTGTTTTTATAATTTAAGAAATTGTTTAGAAAAAAAATAACTGTTATCTACTTTCTTCCATTTCAATAAAGATATGAAGAAATTCCAAGCAGTTTCATAATAAATTGCTTTGCAAATATATAAGAAATGTTCATTTGATTTCAAGCTTCATTCAGAAATTATTACTTTAGGCCATAGTTTTTTTAACACATAATTTTTTAAGAGAAAAGAAAGAAAAGAAGTACAACATTTTTTTTCAAATTAAAATTTTTATCATTTTATATCGTGTTTAGGGCATGTAGGTTCAGTTATCTAATATATATTATCATGTTTAATATATGTTTCTGTATTTAGTAAGTTTATATTATCGCATGAAATGCTGTACAAGCTATGCTGTATTATTACATGAAATGCTGTACTAACTATGCTATGTTATTACACGAAATGCTGTACAAAGCTATGTTGTAATATGACATGAAAGTTGCAAGTGTTTTAATAATTATTCTTCACAAAGTAGTAAAACAACTCACTGCAGAGTTGAAACTCAATTAACTGTAATTCTAACAATTGAAGTCACTGTTAACACAGCCAGCACCAGAAAATTGAAATGCATCTTTTATTTTATTAAAATTAAAGTAAAAAAAATTTTTGGAAAGGGATTTCAGAATGTCATTAGTTTTATTATTACATTATCAGAATTTCACTGCTTGTGAAGTCGGAATGGAATCGGATTATGTTCTTTTATAACTCAAAAAGTTATCTTAGGGAAAAAATATTGGTACAATTTTAAATATGTCATAGGTTGTAATATGTTTTCTATTTTATTTTTTCAGTGATTTCTGACAATTTGATCAACATTAAAATCTATTTTTTTACTTTACAATTGTATCTTTTTTACTTACAATTATGTCAGTTCACATTTTTTCAATTACCTTTTCATTGGCTTAGCTTTGGAATAGAATGGACCGAGATCCATTTATAATAAAGATTCATTATTTGTATGGTATATATAGTATGATGGTCTATGTTATATAGACTGATGCACATTACATTCGTCAAAACAAGCACCGACCCACTGAAATAATGTGGAAACTCGGAGAGGTGTTGAAAGATCCAGTGTGATCCTCATAATCTGACCAAAGTTAAAATTTATAAATCAGCCCCCAAATACTCTTTAGCATAGCATTGGAACAGATGACAATCATCACGAATTAAACGAAGCACTCAGATGAACCAAATTTGTTAAACAAACAGTTGGATTAATTAACATTTGGATTCTTACTGTTTACAGAATAAGATGGTTTTATTTAAGAGGATTGTAACGCATGAAGCTCAAAGATAAAAAAAATCCAAAGCCATGTATGACAAATGTTTATTTAACGGAAAAGAACTTATTTCCTTTCCTTATAAATAACAAAAAAATATTTTTGATACAATCTGTGTCAATATAATAAGAATTATACAATATGTATGTAATATAATAAGAATTAATGTTGATATGCTTGAAATATGCATACTTTAACCCGTTAGTGTCCAGGATACCATTTATGAAAAACAGCTACATTTTATTTCCGTTGCTAACTCAAATTCTTATGCTATTTTAATTTATTTTGACTAAGTTGTCATTATGCATTACTAAATATTTTTTATGTATACAATGCATTAACCGGATTTTAAAATCAAATGTAACAATTTAAAAATGTTTTCATTTTTTTTATTTAATTTTGAGTCAATCCAAAGAAATCTTAAGTAATCTTTATTTTTGATCTTTATTGCATTTTAAAGAACTTTCCATATATATGTTTATTTGGGCTTATCTTATCCTTATCTTGGTGCCTTTAATAGGATTTTAGAAAAAAAAATGATGAAATATGTGATTTATGTTTATTTTGGTGTTAATGGATTAAGAATATTTTATTTGTACAGTTTACTCAATATTCTCTGTTAATGGGTTAAAAATCTGCTATTTGTACAGTTTATCAAATATTCTCTGTTAATGGGTTAAAAATCTGCTATTTGTACAGTTTATCAAATATTCTCTGTTAATGGCAAGAATATTTTATTTGTACAGTTTACTCAATATTCTCTGTTAATGGGTTAAGAATTTTTTTTATTTGTACAGTTTATTCAATATTCTCGATTCAATATATTTATGAATGGAATATAAGATTTTTAAAATGCATATTTTTAGCATGTAAAATTACCAAAATGTTTGAAAATCTATTTAGAGTATAAATTCCACATGTTTCTTTATTTAGGAGATCAAGTGCTCGAATGGAATGGCATTCCTTTAACCGGAAGAACTTATGAAGAGGTTCAAAGGATAATAGCATCTTCTACAGATGAAGTTGAAATTGTTATACGATGGTAAAGGGAAAGAATTAATGGCATTCTATATTCATAATTCTCTTTTTCCTGATACTATTTATTACTAAAGTTATTTATTGTTATTATTTATTTATTGCTTCTTTATTAGTGAATGTATCTGATTGATGAAGTAATTGACATAAAGAAACATTTTCACTGAGGAATTTTGCAATTGTTCATATAACCATTATTTAATCAAAAACTGAGTGTATTGCTGCATAGTAACAATTTATTAATTTTTCTGTATTTTGAATTATTATTGATTTTAAGCACAGTAACATTAATGTTTACGGATATTCTAAACTTCAATCACATGAATATATGACAAACATGGAGAACAAATACAGCATGTCATGCATATGTAAACAGATCTGTGCTTTCAGGAAATTAAAGCATTAATAATGCTTCACAGAAACTTTTCTGTGAATTTTTTTTATAAAACATAACAAAAACAACTTTTAAAAATTATGCAGTGTATATTTTAGAAGCGTTTTTTATAAATTTCATTTTTGGAAATAAATTCTTTAAATTTTTCATTTCAAATTAAATGAATAATAACGCAAAGTAATGATTCAATCAGAAATTTTAATGGATAAGGCATGGCTTATGATTTACTAATCTTATCACTATTTAAACTTTTCTCTATTTCTAATTTTTCGATCTTTTTTACTTATACTGTTGTAAAGTAAGATGGTAGAAAGGGAAAATACTTTTTATAACTCAAATATTTCCTAAAAACATTTGAAAATTTTTCTTCTGCCCATCTTATATATTTGTACAAAATCATGTGATATGTGTTTAATTTCTTCAAAAAAAGGGATAGTGTATGTGTTGTGTATAATAATTTCCTGTTAATTGATATGGTTCGATATCTGATACAGATCAAGATCTATATCTCATGCAAAATTCCCTTTATTTAGTTTATTTCCTACTGTAATAATCTTATTCACATGCAAAGAGACAGAACATACTTCCAAATATGTATTTTTCTCATTCAAAGATATCTAAAATGTAAAAAAAAAGCGAAACAAAACAAACAAACAAAAAACATCAAAATTTTGATGACTAATTTTTTTAAAGTTTTCGATATTCTACATGTTTTATACATGAAAGTATAAAATATCGAATTGAAATTTTTCAATATTTTATACTCATAGTAAAACATGTAACTTATTTATTGAAGTATCTCTAATATGAGCATTCCTTTTGAAAGAAAGTTAAAATTATTTCAATCGCACTTTCATATTATAAAAAAATGAGTGAATCAGGAATTTTTTTTATTAAAATTCGCCGTCAGTAGTAAAAGTATAGAATGAAAAGATTACACCCATTTTTAGGGGATGAATCCGAGGTCTTACAGACACATAAACCTTGTCTGATTCACGTAGATTGAGAAATCAATAAAGCAATTATTGTAGAAAATAATTAAATGTGTTTCAAATGAAATTCTATAAATAATGAATTATTCACTTACTCTTTCTGAATTACAGGATCTTCTATTAATGTTTATTAACAGAATTATAAAGAACAATTAAAAGAATTATAAAGAGGTTATAAGTAGAAGTTTTTCAATAAATAATCATAGTGATGAGTTCTATATTCTAAGAATCCCTCTAGCTTTTGTATGGGGTTCAATACGATTGAGAATTTCCAAAACATCGAACTCAAAGACTATCTTTTCTAAACAAGTTTGGATGGCACATTTTCCCTCCTCGTGATTTTCGAACAGTATCAGTTTTCAGGAAACCTCTTCAGAGACTAGAGACAAGTTTCATTTTGGGGTGTTGGGCAAACTTTTTTTTTTTGGGGGGGGGGGGCAGGTTGTCCTTCCAAAGGTCACGATCATTCACAGTTCAGGGGGGACTCATCTTCAAGGACTAGAAACTTTTTTTTTGTTTGGTATAATATTCGACTTGTCTTAAACTTCATTAATAAGGGGTGCTTTCTTCAACATCGGGTTTTGTTTTCATGTACATGGAACTCTTAATTAATAATTATAATGAGCTAAATTCTCTTTTGGTCTGAAATAAAATTTTTGGTATTTCAGTGATTTAAACATGCTGGAGACAATGAATCGTCAAAGAAGAAGCAGTCCAGGGATGGGTACAAGTGGTGGCCCGAGAGGAGGAGGTCTGGGCCCCAACGATCCTTCAGGTGGTGGAGGCCCAGGAAGGGGTAGTTCTCCCGCACACAGCCCTTATTCTCCCGCAGAATCTTCTCGAGGTCACAGTCCAGCATTGACCAAAAGAAGCATGGGTGGAGGAGGAGGTGGTGGCGGCGGTAACATAGTCAGCAACAACATACACAATGCATTAACGGCTAATCTCAGTCAAACTTCATCCTATGAGAATATACAATCTTCTGATCGACAAAATTCTAGTATGTATTTTAAGAAAAAAGAGTTTTTTTAAAAAAAATTATTTAAATACTATCTTGCCATTATGAATAATAAGAAAAATATATATTGCCTTATATTCTTTGCAAAAAAAAGCAATATTTTAAATTATTAAATGTAGGGCTAAATATTCTATTTATCACACCATCAATACACAGTAATATTCAACGGATTAACTGATGATTAATTGAATTATGATATTCATTAAAAAAACGGAGACAAGGAAATATGTCGTTATACATACTGCATTCAACGGATTAATTGATGATTAATTGAATTATGATATTCATTAAAAAAACGGAGAGAAGGAAATATGTCGTTATACATACTGCATTCAACGGATTAATTATGATTAATTGAATTATGATATCCATCAAAAAACCGGAGACAAGGAAATATGTCGTTATACATACTACTTATTTTTAAAAAAAGGATATGAGGGATTGATTTTTTTAAATAACATATTATGGGCTCAAAAATAATGAATTTATGCAAAACTTTAAAATAAAATTTATCATTAAGTATATGCCTTATCATTAGATAAATGCCGGCTATATATCTATTAATTTTACTGATACTAATAGCTTTATTAGTATTAACAAACAAATCAAAAGATATTCCTGTATTAACAAGTCATCGATAAATATAAACATGTTTTTTCTTGTAAACAAATATCAATGATTCATTTTAAGAATTAAATAGAAAATATTCACATTTTAATACTATTTAATACTAATATGTTTTCATTAGTCTATCGAGAGGTTAATGCCTGTATGCTTTTATCCTACATGCAATAAGTACAACATACACAATGTGTTAATATTATCATATACAAAGTGTTAATAATATCTAAATAAAATATTCGGGATTCTTATATAAAGAATTTAAATGAGTGTATGTTTGGTTTGCATAGATTGGTAGATAGTTAAGAATTGATTTGTAAATTCATTCAATATCATTGTATTAAATATCAATCAGCAATATGTATACAATATATTTTTAATTTCACAAAAATATAGCGATTATAAAATTCATTTTATTTAATGCAATATGTACATACATAGCAGAAAGTTTTCATTGACGAACAAAAAAATGCTACAATATTTTGTTTGCAATAAGATATCAAAATCATTTTTAAAGAAGTAATATAATTCAAATGTGCATATAATTTATAAAGTTTGCAAAAAATTATGAATTTGTGTTTATGTATTTAAATATGCATACTTATTTAAACTTGTGAATATGTATCGAAATATTTTATATCATAAATTATAATATTTTTATCAATAATCAAATGTCATTTATTTTAAAATGTTTACAAGAAGGTACAACTATTCTTTTCTTTCTGTTTTCTTCAAAACAATTTTAGAGCAATAACAAGATAATAATAACATTTAATGAAGATGAATTGAAACTAAGAATGGGCGGGGGGAATTGAAAAATGTTTAACAAAATGTTGATAGTTTAGTCACTTGACCCCTGTAGTGTGCACACTTTTATAAAAACAATCAAAAGAATGATAACAATAAGTGCAATTCCTCTCTCTCTCTCTCTCTATATATATATATACATAATTTTAATTTTAATTCTAATTATTTCATTTTAGATTTTGGGCCTCCATACGGACGACGTGGGCTAATGAGTAGAGGACCCCAATCCCGGAGCGTAGTCAGTGTCTTTGCCCCAGGTCCAGTGTCTACTGACTGGCCAGAGCTTTACGAACCATCGTTTTTCTCGTCACCTCCGTCTCCAGACGATTTTCTAGAAGATGAGTTCCAGGTAAGTTTAATTTTTGAAACATGGAAAATAATAAAAATAAAATACAAAATAAGAAGAATTTAGAAATAAAAAAACTATTTATATTTAGTGATTCTATTTCTGTATGTAGCCAGAATTTTAGCTGTAATATTGAGCTAATTATGTATTATTTCTTAAAGAAACGTATTGAGATCTGCTCAGCTATCATTGACGTTTGCAAAATATCAGTGCCACTGATTTCATAAACAAAATAATAACCGTAAAGAGAGTTTTCTCTTTTTTCGTTATATTATGGTGTTTAATGGAAAAATAAGAAATGGAATGTGAAAAATAAGAAAAATAAAGATAGAAAATAGGAAGAAAACTGAAATTTCCTAAAAATCCAATTATATGTAGTAATGGTTTTAGTCATACCTTCAGCTATAATATTGAATTAATTCTGTATTATTTTTTTAAAAAGTTTAAATTACTGAGATCTGTTTAGTTAGCATTAACGTTTGATACGTAACAGTGCCAATAATTCTGTAACCAGAATAATAATAGTATTGAGAGTTTATTCTTTTTTTATAGTGTGGTATTTGATTGGTTTATTGACAAATCATTTCATTTATTTCCAGAGTCGGTGGCGACATGAAAGTAGTATGGAACAGGTTCAGGTAAGATCTTATTTATGTTTAAAAAATACAACCTCTCATATTTCCTAGTTTTTGATATTTGATATTTCTCTAAACAAATTTTCTTTTATTATTGAAATATAGTAAAACTAATCAACTAATCGGTCTGCGGAAGAGTGTTTCTTTTATCAGATCATTCATCATATATGATTTAAACTAGTAAAAGGAAATTAATTTAACCCTAAAATATCTCATTCATATTTTCCTGTATAAGTGTTTTCAATCGAATTAGGAAATATGGTCCTAAACTGAGATGTTTGGAGATTCATTGCAAAAATTCAGTTCAGCTAAATGCAACCAAATTTGGTCTATTCTATTATGTACTATTCTGACCATATAAATTTAATTTATGTAATAAATAACAGTCGAATTCTATTCTAATGAACCTTTTTAGTATGTCACCTATATTACAACTTATTCAAATAGAGTAATTCTTTTAGAAACGCTTCGATAGCTAATTTTTATTTTTGTTTATTTTAAAAGACATTTATATTTTTGGCAATGACGATATAGTATCATTGGCGATATGAAGGGAAACAAAAATTACACTGACCAAATTTGGTCAATATACTATTCTGAGCCGGTAATATTAATTTGTGCATGGAATAATAGTCGTCTTTGTAGTCTTTTAGTATGTCACTTATGTGGAAATCAATTTAATGAAAGTAATTCTCATAGCAATTCTTCGATAATTAATTTTCTGTTTTGTTTACCTTATCATACATTTTTATTGACAATGACGATATAGAATCGTTTGAGATATGAAATGAGGAAAATATAGATTTCTATTATTTTTTTGGTATCAATTGCAACAAATTCAATTAGCTTAGAGACAAATTGAAATCCTGGCATCCAATACAATTTTTAATTTATTATTGTCATTCTTGGCTCAAAGATTTAACATTTCTTATATTCAGAATATTGAACTATGTTATCATTATGAAAGTTTACGTTAACTCATATCAAAGATTTAACATTTCTTACATTCAACATATTGAACTGTTTTATCATTATGAAAGTTTATGTTAACTGATATCATAGTTGATTATTGAGCAGACATGTCTAATAATGCTTCTTAACATCGCTATTCAATGACGTCATTGTACATGTGACTGCAATCAATGATATTTATACAAGATGGGATCTTTGCCACATCAAGTTTAGTATTTACCATAACGTGTAGTATCATTTTATAAACGAACGATTACCTAGCGATAAAATTTCTTTACAAATGATCATTGTCTTTTCCAGGCCTTACTCACCATGATTGTTAGTTTTAGGATTACCTGAAATTTGTGATTTAAGGGATATTGATAATTTTGCCATTTGCATGATTACCTTGCATTGCAAGTCCAACTTATAAGAGCTATGTTGTTGTATTCTACAGTAGAATATAATTCAAACTATTTTTATTGGAATATTTCATACACCAAATTATTAATATATATATATATATATAACCAATCTAAAGTAAGAAAAAGTTTGAAAACGAAACTAAAATGAAAACGAAACAAAACAGTTTCGAAATCGCAACTAAAATTTATTATCTATTTAAACTAAAACCAAAAAGGAACTTCATAGTATTTAGAGAGCGCAATTGCAGCTACTTCTAAAACACAGATGAATTTATACAAAAGTATTAGAATCAAGTTAATAGGAAAAACAAAATCAAATAAAAATTAAACCAAAAAAATTATTAAAAAATATTAAAAAAGAATCCGGCCTGAAGACTTTTTCAAGGGTCACCCTCAGGCAGGGATTCAAATAAAGGGATTTTTTCTGTGAGGACATACAGACATTAAGTCTAATAATGATTCCTCGTGACCCGAAAATCCCCCGAAATTATGCTCAAGAGATATACCATTTTAACAGAAAGGAAATACAAAATAACAAATTAGAAAAAAACCACAAAGTAAAAATACAATGAAAACAATAACAATAAAAACAAAAACAGCATTAAAATTAAAATTAAAAACAAAAAGGCCAGAACATACCTTCCAACAGTGAATGAAACTTTAAACAATCGATTGTGATTTCCTGTTTTTGAAAGTTAACGGTTAAATTATGTAAACAGAGGTAGGCACCCAGCGCCATCTATTGAGTGATCCAATATGCAAGTAAATTTCTATTTTTATTTAAGCCAAAAGATTAATCCCAAACCATACCTTGTTTAATTAAAAAATTGACATTACAGTAATTTCTAGGAAAATCATTTTTAATTAAATTTTTAAGGAGGATATTTGATGCTTCAATATAAGAATTTTTATTATTGCAAACCCTTTTGATCCTGTTAACTTGTGAGAAAATTAGATTTTTGAAAATTTTAGAGTTTAGATTGGAATGGTAGTTACATAGTTTTGTTATTTTAAAGTTGAAATCATCCCTTTTATCGTATATACCAACTATTGTTTTATCATTAGCAATTTCGATTTTTAAATCCAGAAAGGTAGCCTCAAGTTGATTTATATTTGTATCTTTTAGAATTAAATCTTTTGGATAGCAATTAGTAATAATATTAGTATTGTCGAAGTTAATCAAAAGTAGGTCATCAATATATCTCCACCCGTTTATTAAATTATATTTAATTATTTTTTTCTCATAGTAATGCAGGAAAATATTAGCTAAAGCACTTGAGAAAGCTGTCCCCATTGGAATGCCCTTGACTTGTTTATAAAAATTAATACCATTAAACACGTAATTTTCAGTAATATTAAAATTACATAACTCAAGCCAGTTATTTTTAGGAATGATATTTTCATTTAAATATTCGTCATATATAAAAGTGCAGACCTTTATTAATTTTTCATGAGGTAGATTAGTGTATAAATTTTCGAAATCAAAAGTATTAAGTTTATTAATGTTGTTATCTTTATTTCATATATATATATATATATATATATATATATATATATATATATATATATATATATATATATATATATATATATATATATATATATATATATATATATATATATATATATATATATATATATATATATATATATATATATATATATATATATATATATATATATATATATATATAATATTAATAATTGTTATTTCTGCAATTCATTCAGCTAATTCGCTAAGCAGCTGTATATGTATTGCGCCATTTTACAGCGATAGTGTTAGATTTAACTTATTTTGCATAAATCAAAATTCCATGGTAAAAGTAATACATGGATTTCTTAACATTCATTACACAAATAGATTTTTCTATAGCAAAGTTTCAAATACCTAACATTATTTTATATACAATTTATATAATAAATTTAGCCTTAATTACACATTTTGCTTTTAGTTATCGAACCAGAGATGTTCTTCCCATTTAAATGATTGTTAAAAAGGAGAATTAATATTTAATAATTTTTGTTTTAATTGTTAATATTTTAGATTTATATAATGATGAAATAAGTGTATTTTAAGTAAATTTTTCGAATTCATTCATAGGAATAGTTTTCCATTTACAATCAAACTAACTAAAGATTTTATGGAGTATACAGTTAAGTAAAATATAAAGCATTAAAATTATATATTTGTAGAAAATATTAAGAATCAATATAATTTTTTAAATTTATAACATGTGTTTTTTCTTTCCATTTTTGTTATAAATATTTAAATTTTTATTTCATTCATTTAATTTTTCAATATTTAGTATATTTTTAAATAAATTCACATGAATGGTTTCCCATTTACAATCAAACTAACTAAAGATTATATGGAGCATGCGGTTAAATACAGCATGAAGTATTAAAATCACAGATTTGTAGAAAATATTTAGAATCTATATAAGTGTTTGAATTTATAATACAGGTTTTTTTTCCTTCTTTGTATTCTCAAAATAAGTTCAAAAGTAAATTTAGACTCATATAGTAATTTTTTATTGAGCATATGGATGTATGAATTCTGATTCTTATATTTATACTCTAAAAAATAAAATATTCAATTATGCAGATTTATCTATTTATTATTTTTATCAATTAATAGCTTCAGGTGTGTTGCGGTCCAAGAACGGCCATCGTGTATGTACCTATTATCCCAACTAGACCTTTACTGAAAAGTGCGCCTCCAGCCATCCTCAACAGGAATAACTTTACAAGACGAAGGTAACCCTTGAGCTTTATTATTATTATTATTTTGAATCAGCAAGGCTTGCATAAAATAAAGGATTTGTTTATAAATACTTCATGTCTAATGTCTTGTTTTGGACTATGTATATATTTAAAAAATAACCACTTTTAGTGTACAAAGTATCCATAAAATGGCCTTATTGTATCAGTTCTCAATCATTTTCATTGCATTACGATTTTAAAGTTGTGATTTTTAATATTTCAGATATTATTTAGAAATTTATTTGTATCGTTCACCGAGATATATTAGAAAGTGAGAAGAATTTTTCCTATTCAAGAATGGGCTTTTAAAGCATTTTGCGTATTTATTATCAATTATAAAAATACGCAGACAATTAGTTGTTTTTATATGGATGATTTAAAATGATATATTGATAAATTTCTTCTTGTTCATCATGTATAACAATAAATATTCATATTAAATAGAAGATTATATGTATCTTGAAATGCATGAATAATTTTATGCGATACACAAGCTATTAAATTACCTGATTCTAGAACAATCAATTTTGTCTTTAAATGTTTCATGAAAAAGCTAACGATAATGATATAGATTCAAATTCAGAAAAAAAAATACATTTGTAATCAGTAATGTTTAGTTCTGATATATATAAATATTATATATTTTTATATATATAAATATTGCTAGATAATTATGGTAATTATTTTGTGTAAATAGGTTTTGAGTAACAACATATTGTGAACAGACATTGAAAATTTAGAAAATTTTTCAGAGCCTTCTCGTGTGATAGCATTTCAAGAATGATTGTGAATAAATTTTTAAAATATTTATAAATAGAGCTAAAATACGCAGAAAGTTAGTTTAATCAGATATGTCTATCTATGGCTTATATATAAACGGGGACGGCTATAGTAAAACATGTACAAGTTTTTAATAGCATAATAATTTTGCATAAATTCAGAAATGCAGAGACGTAGTGGAGAAAATTTTAAAGATTTCAGGAACAAATCATTGCACTGGAAGTTTATTTAGTAAAACTGAATCAACTATTGATATAAATATAGTCCTCCAAAAATGTTATCTATTTACAATAGGGGTAATCATGTGGCACTACACTCATTTATCAAAAATTATTGCACCTGTCATCTATCGTTTATATGATACAGAGTTTTTCTGATACAAAAGGACAAACTGTAGAGAATGAAAATCTTAGTACTGAGTTCAGAAAAACCATCTAACAGAAACAAATCTTCCATGGCACTTAATTCTCTAAAAAAAGTATGACTTTACATTTAAAGAAAGAAAATTAAACTTTATTGTATTTCATGAAATTGGAAAATGGGTGGGAAAAGCATCTATTTAAAAAAAACAAAAAAACATTCAAAATTATTATAGAGTTACAATTTAAAAAGAGATGGACTATAGGCATTGTCTGTTATACAGATGAAGTTCAGATCACTTTAAAATTATGGAATGCCCTATTAAATGAATTGGGCTTTGGAGTTCAGTTCAGTAGCGATGATGGTCAACAGATCAGATATCTTTGGAATGATTTTCGTTTGGAAATATCTAAAGGAATTGGTACAGTAAATTTCAATTATTTCAAAGTTGTCTTAATTGCTTCTGTGCATGCTACCTTTACATTTACTGACGTTACTATGATGAATCGGTAGCCATTGCATGGTGGTAGTACCAGATCTCGAAATGAAAAATGATCTTTTAAAGTAGTTACATAAATATCATATAATTTGAAAATATTGGTTTTCTTATTGGTATTAAAAGTTATTTTCTTGCATTGGATATGAAATCACATTTTTTCTTCAGCATTTTTCTCAAAAACAATAGGTTTTAGAGACATAGCTCTTTGGAAAATTTTGAAGTCTGCTAATTATCTTTCTATCTTGTTTGTCGAATGATATCTGAACATCTTTCATGCTTTGTTATAAATCGCATTATCATATCAAGCACTTCTGAATAACTGTTGTTGTCAGTATATAATCCTTAATCTTCTTTTTCTTTTAGTATGGATCACATAGACGAGTACGAGCCTCTGCTGAAGAGTGGTTGGAAAGCAGAAGAAAGGACCTTAAGCTTTTACGACCTTCTGAGGCCGCGCTGTTCCCTGGATAAAGTCAGCCTTTATCTCAACAGCCTCAAAGGCACGATAATAATAAGCATATTTTTTCTTACAAGATGTGTGATTTTAGTATTTTAATGAACCAAATTACATGTTATATCTTTATGGATTTATATTTGCTTCATATTTTATTTTCAATACTCATTAAAGTAAAAATAATGTCAGGCTGCATACCATTGTTCAAATGGCAGATATTATTTTGAGCATTTCTTGAAGCTCAATATTCTATCATAAACATCAATCATTTAATATTTTCAAATGCACAAGAGAAATGTTTATATATGAAATCAATTCCTATGTGATATGATTTATATTTTATTATTTAACATTGATTTAGAAAAATGTATCATCTCATGCCATATTATTCAAAATCCAATTTAAAGTCCTCTCTTCAGTATTCTTTAATGTATAATAATACAAGTTATTTATTATTTGCAAATATATTACAGTTTTTTTAGTGTTTTTATATAAGATTATATTACAAAAACAAAAATTTCAAATTGAAGGCTAAAACAGTTTTGAAAATGGAAAGTTAAACTATTTTGAGAAACTTTCCTAGGGAAATTTTATACCTAAACATGCATTGTTAATTAATAATAAATTTTAAGTTTACATGATCGTCTTCGTCTATCTGTTTAAACTCCCACTTAGAAGAATTTATAACATTAAAACTTTTGAATAAAATAAAAATTTACATAAAATGTAAGCATTTGAACGATTTGATTGCAACGTATTAATTATGACATTATGCAACGACAGTGAATTACTAGAATTGGTACATGCTTATTCAAAGTGTAAGTGAAGAAAAAAAGCAGATACATTTTTTAACATATACACATTTAACACATACACACACATTAAAAGCAGATACATTTCAGGAACAAATCATTGCACTGGAAGTTTATTTAGTAAAACTGAATCAACTATTGATATAAATATAGTCCTCCAAAAATGTTATCTATTTACAATAGGGGTAATCATGTGGCACTACACTCATTTATCAAAAATTATTGCGCCTGTCATCTATCGTTTATATGATACAGAGTTTTTCTGATGCAAAAGGACAAACTGTAGAGAATGAAAATCTTAGTACTGAGTTCAGAAAAACCATCTAACAGAAACCAATCTTCCATGGCACTTAATTCTCTAAAAAAAAGTATGACTTTAAATATTTTCAAAATTTGAATAAATTTAGATAATTTAAGCTTTCCTAAGCACATTTCAGGGATAGAATCAGTTTATGGACCAGAATTCTACTTTTTCGTTACCTTTCGAATATACACATCGAAGTCCAAATTTGAAAAACCTTTTATAATCCTTTTACAGTTGTAAGAAGCAAATGATTACTTTTTCTTGTAGCATGTTTTATTATCTATGTAGAATAACTTGAGAAACTTGAGTCTTTAAAACTAAAGTTGATTTTATTGAAGAATTTAAAACTTATTTGTATTGAATTAATAGCCAATCTGTGGTAATTCCTTTTCGATATAACTAAAAAAACATCTCCCTATTAATTATTTTAAAAATTTAATATATTTAAACCATTAATTCATTTTTTAGCCAACAATGCATTTTTTAAAGCATTTTCGATTTCCTAATCTCAAAATTTTAATGTATTATTTCTTAATATCATGCTTTTCACATTTTACTACTGGCTCTAGAATAAAGAAGAACCACATTTTAATATTTTATATAATGACTACTGTAATTTTCTCAGAGATGGTAGAAATGTACTGTTATAAAAGACCGAAATTAGTACTACTTCATTATACATGAAGTTTCTAATTTGTCAGCTAAAAATTGTGGATTTATAAAATATGCTCTACAATATTTAATACAAATCAATAACCATGGTCTTTTGACTTTCTACTGTAACGCATGAATCATTTTTATCTAATGCATATTTGGCTTTACATGGGAAAGATCGAAACTGGTGCACCTTTATCATGCATAATTTTATAATTTGCTAGTTGATTTTGTAATATGCTTTACACTATTTAATACAAATCAATTCCAAGGTTTACTTTAATGCATATTTTTTCAAAGAACTTAATTAATCGTGTTTGTTTTGTTTTAACTACTTGTTCTGAAATATTCAGCAGAATATATTTAAACATTTTAATGTTTTAACATGCGGCTGCTCTAATCTTTCCAGAGAAGGCGGAAGTGTACGAGCTGAAGAAAAAGAACGGGGTGTGTCAAACTTCGGAAGACAGAGAAGAAGAGCCCAGAGAGAGGCCGCGAGCTCCTTCCGATCTACCGGGACTCAAACCAGTATTCGTGAACGACTGGAAAAGACCGAAACGGGTACGCCTTTCTCATTCATATTTTTATAATTTATCAGTTAAAAATATGTATGCATTTATTTGTTTAAAATAAGTACGGTACAGTGATTGGCTTTCATTTACAGAGTGCATTAATTAAAAAACACACAAGGAACACAAAGCCCAAAGCAAAAAAATTAAAACTCATATAAAAAATCAATACAAAGAATAAAGAATTACAAACTTCTAAACTACACATGATTGAAAAAGCAAACAGCTACCAAGGGTCACGAAGACAAACAAAAAACAAAATTACAACACAAGAAAAGGTTAAAATAAAAAGTAAAAACAAACAAGCACAATACCAATACAGAAGCATGAGTACATGTAAATATCATAATACATATGGTTAAAAATAATGGGCTGTCAAGAATTTTAAAAAAATAAAGTCAATAATTTAATAAATAATATGGACTTATCTCCAGCTCAGTACGATGTGCTTAAACATAATTACTATACAACCAGTCTCTCTATGTGTCTTTGAAGCTTGTATTATATTTTGAAGTATAAGACCAAATTTTTTAGGATTGACAGTTTTACTTTCTTATATGCGAAGTATGGAGAAAATAATGTAATGCCAACGTATTCGAACTTGAGATTTTTGACGACTTTCTACGTTTGAGATCTTTCAGTATCTGGAAAATACATTTTTTCTTTACATTTGCCTGCCACGAAATAACTCATAATTGCTTTGAGCTAGACAGCTGAAATTCAATATATACGGAATTATGACTAAATTTGTTGCGTTCTACCAAGTTTTGAACGAAATCCATACACAGGAAGATTATCTGTCTGGCTGTTCGAATACAATTGAACTCAATAACTACAAAACACAAAGAAATTGATAGATAAAATTTGGTACAAAAGAATAACATCTAAGATGTATATTTTAATAAAAAAATTGAAGTAAATCTATCAGATGGTGAACCGTCTACTGATCTATATTTCAGTATGCATATAAATACAATAGAAAAGAATGACATTTTTTATAGTATTCATTATATGGTATCCATCAATACAGTTACGGTATCTTTTCTCATATTTTGGTGTCAATGGATTGTCAAAACAGCCATTCAAAATATTATTTTCATGATACAGTCAGTAAAATCGCTAGATTGCCTTATATTTATATTTCTTACTTATCGTTCGCTTATGGCATACAAAGTATTCGCGGCTTTATTCAAGATGCATAATTTTGTGAGGATGAATGGAGATAAGATCTTTATTAGAGAGTGCGGGGAGTGCGAGATCCTTATTAAAGTATTTCAGGGGGACCACTACCGATGATTACAGATACGAATATACCCAGACAGTTTCCCGAAAGCAACTTTTAGTTCCTTGAGCTATAAAATTCCCGAATATAAACAATGACGGTTCATTTCGATACTATTTATGAACATTTAACTCTATGTTTTCTTGTAATATTTAAGGGGTTTTTTTTGATAAAAATGATTTTTTTTTATGTGTAACTTGTTTTGTTTAAAAAAATGTCTGTTTCCATACTTTTTCCAAAAAACATTAATTTTTAGTATATTAAGTAATGACTTCATAATATATAAAAACTGTTTATAATTTTCAATAAAATATAGTTAAGACTTATAGCTATAGAATTTTTTTTTAAATCATGAAAAGTTTATTAAAGTTTTTAGTTTACAGAGAAACCTATGTTCAAATATTTCATACTAGGTTGTATTTATTTAAGCAATTCCTTTAATGGAATGGATCTGTTTAGCAAAACTTTGTATAATATACTAGCAAATATTGTTCGCTTCAGGATTCCAAGAATAGCACTTTTAGATGTTTTAACTTCGCTAATATACTAGATCTTGACCTGACTTCCGTCTCCTTGGAAGTTTATCATACCTATTTGAGCGAAGTAAATGCCTCCTAACGTATGCCAAAAAGTGCGGAGGGTTCACCTATCTGATTATTGATAGAAATGCAATATAAATAACTGCAAGCAGTTGCTTAATATTCTGCTGTTAATGTGTAACCAATCAAAATTGTTGCTGTAGGTATATCAGAATTACGGACTGAAAGTTCGCGATCTTTACCAAATGGCATTAGGTATTATAACCCTTCATATTACATAATATTCTTAGAATTCCTGTAGTGATTTGCAGAAGCTGTAAGACGCAATTAAATCTGATGAGATTTGTAAACATATTCAATATTCTGAGTTAATGAATTTGGTGAATACAAGTAGGTGTGTGTGATGTATATTTACCACCTAATAGTACATTTCGGATGTTGCTTAGGGAAGTCACCAAATTTGGTACATAGCAACAAACCAAGACTATCTCAGCAAATTTGTGATATGTGTGCTTTTAATTCTAACAATGATAACCTGATCTTACAAAGGAAGCCATCATAGCTTAAAATAGTTAATTTTATTCCATGCATAATTCTGGGAAATTTGATTCTTTAGAAGTCAATCAAAAATATAATTATTTTAAAATATTAAATATTATACTCTTTTACTATAAGTTAAAAATGGCTCTTTTAAGATTATATATATATATATATATATATATATATATATATATATATATATATATCAGAAGTTGAATATAACCAATAAAATTCCTAGAATATTCTAATTGATCCAAGTTTCTAACTTAAAGTTATCATAACAACCTTCTTCCATATGAAATGCATCATACTAAATTGTGACATTTATTGCCAAATTTTTACATTTCCCTCTCAGGTTTAACTTGTAAGCTATTTACACAACTTAATATCGTAAGGATATTCGCAAAATTTCCATTTTTAATATCATTCAGTTTCTATATATGAATAAAAATTGCATACTTCATAACTTTGACACTGACTTTAGAAATGCATGCATCATTAGTAATTCTGGATAAGGTCTTTTATATAAAAATACAGAATTCAGTATTCCTGATTTTGTTTAGTTTCTTGTATATTCTGCACATTTAACTATATTTTTTATAGGCAAAAAACGAGGAAAGCGACGACAACAACAATAATAGCAAAAATACTAGCAACCAGAACGGCAATGGCGAGAAGCAGAGGAAACCCCATGTGGGGTCCAGTCCCGAGGCCACACCCTATAATATTTTACCAAAAGGCTGCAGAGGATCATTCTGTGTCATCCTTTAAGTCTTTAAATTATCCGCAATTCCGACTGGTAAGAAATATATTATTTCTTTTGTTTGTACGAGCATTGCACCAAAGATTATCAGTAAAGCTAAAAAAAATAAAATAATAACATGACTTTAGAAATAAGCAAAAGTTAATTTCAGAGCTTATTAATATTTTTTTACTTTTCAGACGCTATTTAAATGCAATAAATCATTACGACCATAGAGCTGGAGAATAAATAGGCAAAAGAATAATTTATTATTTTATTATTCATTATTCATTCATATCAGCAGCAATAGTGTTGTTTAAATTAAACTACACTGCTTCATAAGACTATTGAGAAGATTTTATTGATCCAAATTATTCGCAATTTAAAGAATAAGTGTTTCAGAAGATGCTTCTGCTACTTTTATTTATTATAAAAAGAAATACTAAAAAAAGGCAAAGGAAAAAGTGATAAATAAAATAATTTAAAAAAGAAAAGCACATGATTTTGTTGATAAACTTTTATTTCATAAAGCTTCATCAAGAGAAATTCCATGCATTGAAATTAAATTAGTGAAAAGGCTAAAGCTGTTGAGAAATAACGCTAATCATGCTTTTGTCTTTGGACGTTCATTTTATAAATGTCGACTAATTTGAGTTATGTGCTGAAGTGCATTATCATGTCGTTATGTCGCGAACACATCAACCTTGCGGAAGTCTGGAATCGTAGAGTTTTCAACATATTATAATATCATTGTCCAATAACAATGTAGATTTCTATTCCTTTGGAAGTAACTTATTTAATATATAAAATCATCTCCGCTTTTGTAGAGATCCGTCAGTTAACTTCTATCTCTTGAGTCAGTTAAATCTTTTGTGCAAGAGCTTTCGCTATTATTTGCTATATTTTTATTTTATATAATTTTGCCTCGAATCTTTCAGTATTTTTTATTTTTAAACAGTTTGCTATGGTTAATATGTATAAATAAATAAACTATTAGTCTATCTAACGTCAAAGTAAATAATTTTCATTTGTAATAAAGAAATAATATTTATATGATAGGATAATTACTTAGAAAGAAAAATCATATTGAAACAAGAATTATTGCATGATTCAATTATTAAACTTTAATAAGAATTATATGATTATTAGTAAGTACAAAAAAATCACTGCTAAACAGTATTGGGCGAAATTTGTATCATTATCATGTTCTTTAGCATTTCGCATTATTTTTGAAACATGTAGAAGATAAGAACGTAATTAGAATCGTTTCAGTCAAAAATAGCTGCAAGAATGTAAAAAATTCACATTCTTGTAGTTATTTTTTCTGAATAGATTATTTTTGAATGAATTAAGAAGTATTAAAAGATTTAAAAAAATACTTCACTATACATTTATATCAAAGGAATTCAAAAAACTGAGCTAGTATTGAAATTCATGCTAAATTGTATTTACATAATCATAATTTAAGAATTAATATTATAACCCATTTATTTAAATATATATATATATATATATATATATATATATATATATATATATATATATATATATATATATATATATATATAATTCGTAATAAAAACCAAATTGGAATTAATTTTGATTCTATTTTTCCTATTACTTGGTTTTTATTACTAATTGTCTAGATTCATCCGTGTTTTAGTAGTAGCTGTTTAGTAGTTTCGTTTCCAACATAATTTTAGATTGTTTCGATTATGGGTTTTAATTTCAGAATGCTTATATTTTTGGTTACTTATATATATATATATTATCATGGCATGTCTCAAACTAAAATGGTGAATTAAACTAATATTCAAAATATACAAAATAAATATTCTTTCTGTCACATTTCATATGTTGCTGGGTAATAAATTAAAGTGTAGTATGTTACTGTCTGCTCAATAACAACAATATAAATGAGATAATAGCAATTTTCGAACAATTTTGTGCCAAAATATTGCTTCAAATAAAAGATACAAGGCAAGAGTAATGAAAGTTATGAAGCACCTACAAAAACGAAACCGATATTATCTTTCACTAAGAATGACTTTAGGGGCCTTTATTATTTATTTAGACCTTTACTGCCAATATTTTCAGTAACCTTTATATGTTCATTCTCCGTTTTCTTATATTTATCTAATTTGTATCCTTATTTCTTCTTACTGGGACAAAGTTTTGTTGGAATGTAAATCTTCTCTGGTCAGTTCTTTCCTATTCAATAGAAATCCAATAGAATATCCAACTATCCAATAGATAACCCATTATATGTTTACTCTTCCTTTTCTTATTTTCCTCCCACATGTATCCTTATTTCTTCTTTTTCCGAAAAAGTTTTGTTGGACCGTAAATCTCCCCCGGGTAAATTCTTTCCTATACAGTAGTGCACATATATTGTACAATATTATATGATAGTAAATAGCATTCGCTATATTCTGTAATATTGATGAATAGTATATCTTACAATATTAAGCTATATTTTTTATGTCTGGGTAGCAATTTAATAATAATGCCTGCAAAGATTTAATTTAAATCCTATTGATAATTTGTTGTGATTTTTTTTGCAGGTGTGCTTGGACCTACTGTTTCCAATGGTTCCCTGCACTCCCCGCCGTCTGCGTGCCTACTTCGTCACATAGTGTAAATAGAACAAAGGACTCAACAACCCTATGCTTCTACTAAGTTAAAACTGACCTACAAAATTAGGCACATTCTCAGTTCCTGTGTTATAAAAAAAGTACTAGATGATGGCTTTTTTGGGGAATGTGTGCTATTCAATAATAGGCGTGATTCAGCCAAATAAGTTGCTACCAAGTGCATACTACTGATGACAAAGTAATTCAGTTTGCTGAAACTTGCTGTTGCAAGGACTAAAGCAGCAAGAGAAAAGTTCCAGGAATAAACTAATATTAATTATCAATAGTTGATATAGATACAAATTGCAAATGAATGGAAGTATGTTGGGTTTATTTTGAAGTTCTTGTGGTGAGCTACTCAGTGACTGATTGAAAAATTTATTTGTAAATAGTGCATGATGTAAGAGCATGTGTGTCAGAATCATTTCTTTCAACCATGTTGTTTTATTTAGTTTTTGCTGATTTTTAATCAAGATATGACATATCATTATACGTATCAATTTTACTCACTTTCATGCCTTGAAGTACGTTATGAAAACAAAAGCTATTGAGTTCATAATAATAGGAGAATACTTTAATCTTTCTTTCATAATTTTATTTGAGGAATAATCATAACAAGTGGAATTTATTTCAATGGAAATTGCATGTTAAATTATCTTAATACGCATTTGTGAACATTTAAAAAGCGAAATTTAATGAATTCGTTTGGATGTTATACAGAGATGGATAAAATAATGTACAAATAATGCCAAATTTTGATTTTTCTTGCCATTAGAAAAATCAAAAGACATCTATAAAAGATAAAACAAAAGCAATAGAAAACATTATACGAATGTCGTACTGAAAAAATGCTTAGTTGAATCTTTAATCACATTATATTGTACAAACTGTTTTGCATTCATTTTTTCGAATGAATCATCAATTACGACTTTTAAAAATGTGTTTAACAATTAAGAAAACGCACAAGAATGTGAAATTGATTATAAAAGAAAAATATAGTTAAAAAACACTTAGGGCGTACAATTTGTCAAAATTAGTTTGGAATTCATGATTGCAAGTTTTTAAGTACATTCTCATTAAAATTAGAATTTTCATCTGAAATTTTTGAATTTTTTTCATTTTATTCCAAAAATAAATGCATGCATGAAAGCAAATAAATGAAAATGATCTGATGAAACTGTAAATTTTCATTTCATCAAGTAAAGCAGTTGTCTAAATAGATTAATTGTAGATAATTGCTCGCAAATATTTGTACATAATCAGTCCCTGGAATCATAACAGAATTCCCTATGTTTCTTCTTGAACAGTAATTAGAAATTAAAGCTCTAAATTGATTTAAGTTTTGAATGATTATTATCACTAATAATAATTATCACTAATAATGAATATAAATCATTTGAATTATTGGTTATTTTTCACATTGATTTGTGCTCTTGATTTCTTGATTTGTGTATTTGAAACCTCATTTGATTACAGATTCAATATTGTAAATTCACTATAGAAGTTTAAATCAAAGATTTCATGATTTTAATCTTTTCTCATATGTTCTTTTGAAGAAATGATTTCTCTGAATTTATATTATTTATTAAATATTGATAATTTAGTTATTTAGGAGTTTAAAAATTTGAACTTTCAAAACCCACTGTTTAAAAACACGTACTGAAAAATCATGTATTTGAAATAGATTTTCGAACACATTAAAATAAATTCCGAACGCATAAAAATGTATCATGCTTAGCCTAGGAAATGGGTGAAATTTTAAAAAATGAAAATAGAAACTTTTTTCAAGCTTTCTTCTTAGCGTCTATGCCATCGGTCCCTTCAAAAAATTACTCAAATAAAAAAATGTACACAAACAAATACATACTTCTGACATTGAATTTTAAACAAGATGGACTGTCAGAAGAAACTTGCATTTTTGTGTGTAGTATGGAACCATTTTAATTTCTTTTAGATTTACTTTTTTAAAACAAGAATATTGAATATACTTGCGTATATTCATATATTACTGTGGTACCATGACTTTTATTTTGAAAATTCTTAGTAATTCTGTCATTTTTTTTGAAAAAAATATTCTGTATTGCCAATATTTTTAAATCATGCCAATTTCAAATTTCGAACGAATAATTAATTAAACTGGAACATGTCTTTTGTTAAATAGAGTATGGCATTTCTCAATAGCTGAACAACCAAAATATTCTGCAAATGATCCAAATATCATACATCATGAAACGCATGATTTTTCATCAACTTTTTTGGGTAAGATTCCCTTATTTTAAGCTCTTTTGCTAAATTTGGTACATGTGAGCTTAGCATTAATAGATTGGCGACTTTTTGGTTGGCGACAAGTGAAGTTCAGTTAATGCAAATGCACAGAAGGCTTTCATTTGAATTATAACAATTAATTTTCGGTTAAAAACTGGTCTAGGCCTCACTTCACATCACCGAGGTTGCCTATAGTATCAAATCATCAATTAAGATGGCAGACCAGCTGACTATTGTAAAACAGCTATTTTCAGCCTTCTTTATTTTTGACTTTGATTTTTTGGCGTTATTTGCATCTAAGATGAAGTGAAGGGACATAACTAGATTTCAACGTTCCAATTTTACAGTTAAATAAATTTTTCACAACTATAGACTTAATCTTGAGAATCATACTCAATCCTATGCAAAAGAAGTTTCTGAGGAATTCTATTATTGTGTTCCCATGTACATACACACTGCGATGTCATTTACAGTGTAGACCGCTGAGTAGTCAACTCTTAGAAAAAGAGTCAAGTCAAATGAAAATCGTGTGCATGTGATTTTCTGCGGTGCTCACGAGCCTGATTGCTGATGTCGATTAGGCCCCGTTGCGGACCAATTAGAAGTCTAAACATATCACTTAACGTAACCATTCATTCAGTAAAGCAGTAGATGCTGAATTCTGAATCCTGCGTTTCCGTGGTCTTAAAAATGGACAATGCATTCCTAGTTGCTGGAATCTTGTGACAAAATCTAACTCTAGGCTACATTCTGTCCGTCTTGATTCATACTCAATAAGGTTCGAATTGGGAAGTAATTCGATGTTTCTTGATAAGAAGAAAGTCTTTGAAAGTACTCGACTTCTTGACAGTAGGCAATCTGAATCGACGAATATATGAAGCAAATTATTTGGTGATAGAATATTGAATGTTCGGAACATGGCTGAAACGGTTGATTGATCAATATTAATGGTTCCAGTTTGAGAATAATTCAAAAGTTATGTGATGACGATAGAAAAGTAAAGCTTAAAAGGAAATTTATACATATTTTTGTTAGAGAGCTTTAAGATGTTGTTGTATTCAGTATAATCTGGAGTTTACAGCAATATAAAAGGTTGATATTAGAAAAGATGAATATATGGTATGACATGAATTGAAATGAAGTTTGAATCCAAAAAATTTAGATTCAAAATACTATGAATTTCATTTTGTTTTTGCATATTGCAATATTTAAAATTGTTTTTTGAAGATTATAATATGTTTTACAAATATTAATACTTTAACCTTATTAGCAGAAGTGCCCAATGCCATTCTTACGATATCTACACGATATTGCACGATATTCGAATATCGAATGAGAGTGGAGATATCATAGAATATCTTGTCCTAATCCCTAGTACACACAAATACCGTACAATATTATATGACATTAATAAATATTCGAAATAACGCGTAATATTGTAGAATATTGTTTAATATCATATAATATTGCACAATTTTGTACAGCATTGTGAAACTGGCTGTGCTACCAGGGATAAGGTAATCATCTGTACTAAGATTTGCTTTCTGAAATTTGCTGTAAAAAGGGATCTAATAGTTTAGATATTATAGTATTTATATTGTTTTACATTTGTTTTTCTGCATTTATATATTAAAATTATTTATAGTTTTTTTTCCAAAGTATAATTTCTAATATTGTATTATAGTTATTCGTGTAAGACATGTGTGTTTTGAAAAAGGATGTGTCTTGTAATATAATAGCTGTTATGTTAAGAACTGAATTATAATTCACGAGGAATGGTATTTGGAAGAGTTGTGACAAAGTTTTGTAAATACGAAAAGGCATTTATATGTAAATAGGAAGTTTTGCAAAGCAAGTGTTTTTCTGCTCGCAGAACACAGCACATGCATATGCGAACACTAAATTTAGGAATAGATATGTCTATGATAGGTGTGGTTAAAAGAATACGAATTTTATGAAAACATTTTTGTTGACATATTTAACTTTTTTGTAAACATTTAATTTTTGATATTAGTAGTAAGTGGCTTTTTTTATGTGACTTTCAAGTTGGTTGACAGTTTTGTCAACGATTGTTCTTACTAAATTTTATACATGTTAGTTTGAAAGAAAACAAAAAAAAGAGCTCAATTAGTATGGGCTGGACACTTGTAGGATCTGCACGGTATCGAAAACAAGTAAGATTTGATTCAACAAATTTTGATCTCAATACAATAGATGTATTAATTTCAATAATAATAAAATTTATTATTTCATAATATTTTCCTAAGCATTAAATGTTTAGTTGTGATTTTACTCCGAAAATTGTGTTTTTAAAGGTCGCGAATTATCCATGTATCACTCAACATGGTTATTTTTTGTATAAAATATTTTTATTTGGTCGCGATATGGATCGAACATCAAAAATTTAATTAAAAAACATCTGGTAATCGATGTATTAGAAAAAAATATAGGCATGAGGATACGATGCACTTGATTTAAAAGCTCATTTTTATATAAAAAACATACCATTTCTGCCCTAATATATGTTGCCCAAAGACTCTAAATGGATGTTACTAACATAGGTGCCAAAAATACAAAATTTTTCAGCCAATAATTCTCAGGGCTTACAACAAAGTACACATTTTGAGATATTTGTTTTTAATTTATTATGTCAACTTATTTTATTGACGGAAAAGTGCCATTTCTTTAAAAAATGTGGGTTTTGGTCTTGAATGCTAAGTTATTACAAAAGGTAAAAATGACTAATTATGAAAAAATAATGTAGTACTAGTAAAAGTACTAGTACTCTAGTAATCATATTTTGATTTAAAGAATACACGTTCTGAAACTAACGTGTGTGCTTATGCTAATATGAATTATTATATTATTATTATATTATATTGCTTATCATAATGTCAATGTGAAACACTTATATTGATTTCAATATGAGTGTCAATATTGAAAGACAGGCTTAATTTTTAAACTGGATAAATTTATGTTTAAAAAGTTAAAAAGTTATAAAAGTTATATTATATATATTAAAAGTTAACCTATATATGAAATCAAGCGAACATCAAACTAATTATCTATTATAACAAATTTTAATTCTGCATAGAACTTATATTTACCTAGTTTACAATATTTTGAATTGAAATAACCTATGCTTATAAAACAAAATCCAATTCTATTTGGAAGTATATTTTGAAAAATTGCTTGTATAAAGCTGAAACATGTATAAGAGATCATAATACTTCCATAACAAAGATTATATATAAAAAAAATTAATTCGAATTTTTTTATTTCAATAAATCAAAAAGATATCACTTTAAGATTATAGATTATAACTGATACAAGAAATTAAATGAAGATAATTTTGCTTTTGTGCTCACAAACAATTTTAAATACGTAAATGAACTCTACTATTGTTCAGTCACAGAATTTTAAGAACTGGAAATCAAACCAAAACGTTTACAACCTCTTACACAATAAGCAGAAATAGATATAGACATGTGCTGCCATCTATATTCAAATAGGATAATAAAAAATGCCGTAAAGATTAAATACAATTAATTGATCATGACATTTTCGATATGTAATTATGCCTTTACATTTTAATTTTTTCTGTGTGAATAGACACTCATAATAGTGGAGTTGTAGACAAATATTGTGCATGCTTATAATAGTTCATGTGAGCACACCTATGATATATCTTCCCACAATCTTAAGAATGAGAAAATCACTGGCAATGATTTTTGTTTGGTAGGTGCAAATTATTAAGTTACTTGCACTCGCAACTCTCAATTTCTGACGGCTGTACCTATTGAGGGTCTGAGGTTTGATACTCACGGCCGAGCTTATCAAAACAAAACGCCGATTGGCAGAAGTTCTGGATGCCTCGTTGCCTTGTCCCCGTGAGACAGACCATACCAGCAGTACACGGTGTTCGAAATGTATCCGAAAGGTTAAATTTCCCTCTATTATTTACCTTTCGTTTTACAATTTCCTTGACTTGAAAGTTTACAAGTGACTTCTCGTTAACATATCATTTGGTGAACTCTAGCGCAGATTGTGATACGAATTTTCAATATGTCATCTTGTTGTGGGCAGTGGACACTAAGCCTAGTTTGATATTCATGTTAGAATTCACTTATTGAGTTTTGAAGATGTTTAATCATGACTTATGTGAATCTAAAGTGTTGTCACGCTAGAGAATTTATGATGTGTTTTTAAAAATTAATCGTTTTTTTTTTCTTTTTGAGATTAAATTAAGAATGTTTGGCAGGAATCAGCAAATTTCTTCTGTTTGGAAAACAATTAAGACATTTCTTGCTTGCTTGTATGTAAATTAGTATAGTTATTTGATCGATATGTGCAAAGGTGGTGTTAATGAATAAATTTGCATGATATTTCAAAGCAATATATTTTAAAGTATATTTTCAAATTGCTAAAAATACATTGCCTTACTGTATTATAGAAGTTATAATTTTGTTTGAGAAGCTTAACATTATCAGATATTTGACTTAAAATTTATCGTATGAGCTTGTGTGTTAGCTATATTAATAATCAGACAACGAATTTGTGAAAAAGAATAAAATAATGTTTCTTGATCAATCCTTGTGGCAACAACTTAGCATTGAGTATATTTTATACTCCGTTGAAGTCAACATTTACTTTGCGCTTGTTATGTGAATTTTTAATGTTCTTGAGTAGAATTTTTAAAAAATTATATGCTTGCACATTTATGTCCAGGTAGCATAGCCTGTAGCGCATTATTGTACGTTATTATACAATATTATTCAATATTAAGCAATATTATACAATATTGCGAATATTCTTTTGTAACATAAAATATTGCACAATATATGTGTGCTACTACCCTAGTAGCACACAAATATTGTACAATATTGTATGACATTGATCAGTATTCGAAATACTGTATAATATTGTGGAATATTCTTAATATTATATATTATGGCACAATATTGTACAATATTTTGGCAAAAGGCGTGCTACCTGGGGAGGGCGAAAGTTACATCAAAAATAATGTTCCCTTAAGTTTTGCTGAAGATATATAATATTAAATCTTATAAGCAAAGCTGAATTTATGGTAATTTTTACTTTAATGCAGTGTATTTAAATTCGTAGCATATTTGTGAAAGTATTTCAATGATTCGATTATAATTATTAATTTTAAAAAATTTAGAAATATTAACACATACATTTAAAGTTATGTTGTAATATGCTGCAATAAAGAGTCTAACAGTAAAATAAATATGTTTAATCACATTTTTGCTCTCACTAACTGTAGGCAAAAATTTCTAATCATGAAATGTAATTTTTATTGTTTGATTTTGTGAATAATTAGCTTATCTTATGGCGCATTCGTTTTATGTATTTAATCGTCATGACTTCCGTAAGATTAAATGTTTGTGAAAATATTTATAGTAATATTTAAAAGAAATTAATGCAATGTTGAAAGCTTTTATTAAAAGTTTATTTCATTGCTCTATATTATAGTTACTAAAATCAGATCTTTATGCATTGCAAAATGTAAGTTCAATAGTAAATAAACAATAAAATATTTTTTTAACCGCTTAGAATATAAGGCTAAGTATTGTATAAATAAGTATATTGCGCTATTGCAAGAAGTGTAATTAACATTTTTGCAATATAACTGGATTGCCAATTAAAATTGCCAATGGTTTGCTGATTTCTACCAAAGGATACAATTTAAGTCATTCTTTCAGTCAACATATTAAGCTTTGAAAAAAAAAAACATATTCTGCAATAAATAAATGTTTCTAAAATTTATTACATTCAATATGATATCCTTTTATAGTTATTCTACCTTAGAGTAAATACTGTTATTTTATTAATTTTTTCAAGTATTTTAATTGAGATCCCCAACAATAAAAATGTGCATGATGAAAAATGCATGCTAACTTCTATCAAATGCTGCATGCTGATTTCTATAATACTTGTTATTAAAATTAAGAATTTTTCTCATACGGGATCTTTATATGAATTGATTTGTCCAAATGCGTTTTGATTAATTACTTTTGATTGCTTGTGAGTTTTATTGATTTTGGTTGATTTTTGACAAATTATTTTTGATTGATTGTGAGTTTTAGTAGTGAGTGTGTGTGTCTCATTCCATGCAGTTGCATAAAAAAAAGAGTGTCCAATTACCTTCAGTCATTTTGATGTTCTGTTAGACGATACTTGATGTGACAACCACCCGTGTAACCTATTCCAGTTTATATTATCCAGATATAATTGTAAGATATTGTTCTATTAAAAGATAAAAACTTGTTGATTCCTTTCTGTGTCATTTTAATAGATTGTTTGAAACATACTGGATTTTTTAAAATCTACAACACTATGTTATTGATTTTTCTTAGATTGTTTTTTAAATTTTTCTAATAGTTTAAGGCAAATATAATTGATTATTTTTCCGACAAATTAATCTTAATAAAAATGAATGACATTTTATCATTGGCCAAAATAACATTCCTTGTTCGGAAACATTTACAATTAAATATAAGATAATATCAACTTTTAGTAATACACTTTGAAAAAATAGGGAAATGAATGCTGTTAAGAAAAAAAAATCTAGAAATTATTTGTAAATTCTGCATTTCAGTTATGAAAGAATTTAAATTTATTTCTAAATTTATATTGTCTTTCTCTTTTTATATTATATAAATTCTAAGCCTTCTTTTCTCAATGTTTTTCTGTAATGCTTTGAGCTAGTCACTTCGCTTGACATCTAAATTCAGTACTATTTAATCGGATTCGTACAACTTTGTCCGTAAATAACCACAATTGATATACAGATCTAATTGCTATATACATACATGCTTGTCTTTATTTTGTATCTTTAGAGTTGCCTACGATGCAACACTTGTTCTTACTGTAAGTTTATGCTATTGCTATTACTGTAGGTGTAATTGGATGAACATCGTCTCAGTAAGGTGGAAATATTGTAATTATAAATATGCTCTGAAAGTGCATTTGTCCTAATAAATGTTTTAAAAGTATTCTTCCACCATCCCTGGTGCAGTTGGATGATTTATCATTCGTTAAAATTTCTCGCAAGAGTCAGTAAATTGTAGGTTAATAGGTAGCAAATTGTAGTCTAATATCCATTAGCAGTTTTTTCATATCCAGAAAAATAAATTAAGCTGTCTCTAGTATGAAGTTTATGATCCTTTTAGATTCAAATGAAAGATACTAAAAATAGTCTTTAACCAGTTCTCTTCCCGACCGTAATAGTAACAAAAATCATAGATAAGAAAATTTTGGATTCGTTAGATTTAAAACAGGTAATAAATGTACAGAAAATCAATAAATTAAATTTTTATTCATTTCGATTAATAAAGAATGCACACACAGAGTTGAATACCATACTGTATGAAATTCACTGAAAATTCTTTATTAATTCACGTTATGGCACACTGTCTCACTTGTAACATTTACTAAATTGTAATTAATTTTTAATGTGTTGGCGTATCTTCAAAACAGGATATTACATCGGCAAATTCTGATATAATTTTTTTAAGAAAAACACATATAATTTTTTTTCGCACAGCTTTCCAATTCATTCCATTCATTAGTTTATGTTGCAGATACCTTCACTCAGAAAAAATGATTAACATTTTATAATTTACTTTTTTTCCATTCCCATTTTTTCCATGATTTCCATTTGATAAGATAAATGTTCATGAAATATTTTTTCCAACTTCATTAATCTCTGATTCACAGAACATTTGGCTTTTATCAACAAAAGTCTGACAAAATAGGAAATCATTTTACCATTATCATTGTGTCTTTTAACTTTCAGAGTTTTGCAAAAATATAAATAAATGAATCCACAAAATCTGGATTTCATGATAGATATGAATTCGCTTCTCAATTTAACTCCAATATATATATATATATATATATACAATAAGGTCCAACAACATACCTTGTAGTCATAAAAACTATTGAACAGTTTTTTTTTTTCATTTTTGAATGACATATAACACGAGTCCAATAGAGCCAAGCTTATAAATATTAACAATTTATATTGTATCACATCACAAGAGTTTTTTGACAAACATGTTTTTAACAAGCATTAATAATAATAGCCTCATCATTTCCTTAAGAATTAAAAAGCAATTTCATACAGCCAACGATTGACACCTAACAAATATTTAAAATATTTTTTGTGGATAGTTTAGTAATTACTAAAGCTTAGTGATTGAAATTCTAAATTAGTTATTAAAGTAAACTTGAAAGGAATATGATTGACAAGAAACTAATTTTATTCAAGAGCTATTTATTAGATAAGGTCAGGTAGAAAATATTGAATTACTGAGTCCTTTGTTTGCTTTAGCTGAAAAGATAATGCTGCTGTAATAAGGCATAAGCAGAAAAAAATTGATATGATGTTTACGCCGTCATTAACTTGTCAACGAATAATGATACGCTTGCTAATCGAAAATTGTTTTCCTAGTTATTACATTAAAAATGATGTTCTTCAAAAATATTTTTCTTGTACTCTTTATTGACTTATTAATAAAGAAAAAGTATATATATATATATATATATATATATATATATATATATATATATATATATATATATATATATATATATATATATATATATATATATATATGTTAAATTTCAAAAATAAATTCTCATTTACGTTGCCAAAGGCAAGCAATTAAATTTCAATTGATGAATTTAAGAAAAAAGATGAATTAGCTTAATAATGGTCCACCGATATTTTGGGAAGTTAAGAAAGAAATTGATCAAGAAAAGTTAATAAATTTTGAAAAGTGAAAATTAAAAGAATTTTCTATAGTTTCAATGAGAAATTTATTTCTTATATAAATTATTCAGGTAATCCTCCTTTTCTTCTCTATCCTGTTTTTCTAATAGCCCCTCCAGAAAAAAATACTATGCATTCATTATGAATTGATTGTTTTATTTTTTTTTTTAATTTCTTGACGAAACGTTTCTTTGATATACTTTTCTCTTACAATAGAAAGTATATTTCGAATGAATGAAAAATATTTTTCCAATTTTATACAGACCTTAAGCAAAGGACGGCGGACGCTCATTTACATATAATTAATGAATAAGGACACCGTTTTTCATCAGAATTATTTACTTTCTTCATATGACTATAATTTGCATGAAATATGTTGATGCTGCAATAAAGAGGACTAAATTGATGTTTGGAGGGGGAAATGAATACTATTTTTCTGTTAGGTACGACGAGTGCGTATATATATAAAAATGTATATTTAGTATGTTAATAATTTTTACTCAATATTTATTTTTTTCTTTTCATCATTGTTGCATTTTTTTGTAAGTCATTGTTTTTCAGATTTCTATTGTAAAAGAATTTTTTTTTATATTTGAAATGACCGAAATGAACCATATTTATTATTCATGAATTATGTATCATCATCTCTTCCTTTCTTTGCAAATATTTTGAAATATGCATTATTTTGAAGCATTTCGTTGTGTAATTTAGAGAGTACACATTCTTGCTGAACAAACATTTTTGGAAAACACATAATAATTTTCAAAACCACTTAATAATTTTCGTGTTAATATTAAACTTCGCCAATAATAACAGAGACCTGTTGGTAAGGTCTCGGCTTGTGTGCCGTAGGGTCTCAAGTTCGAGACTTGATTCCACCAAATAACCGTCGTTTAAGGGGTTCTGTTTCCCGTAAAATCCGTCACGCCAAACGTCCTCTCGCTGGTGTGGAGAGGGGGGTGCCAGCTCAGGTGTCGTCCTCGTCATCTGACTACGGTTCAAAATTACGAGGTCCGTCCCAAAATAGCCCTAGTGTTTCTTTACAACGGGACGTTAATATAACAAACAAACATCGCCAGTAAAAACAAATAATCATACAAGGGACAGAAAGGCCCTACTCATCTGCACTCAATGATGAAGGCTGGAAAGTCATTAAGGCAAGAAAGATTCACGTGGTCCCGAGGAATGAAAACAGGAGGGATCGAAGCATAACAGAAATATTGCAGATGGGCAACTGTCAGAATAGAATGGGTTACTTTTTTGTTTTTCCACCTACAAATTATAGAGAAAGTATTACAATCATTAAAAAAAAAATCAAAACTCGAGTTTTTGACGAATTTTCACGTTTGAAACCTCCTTGAGTCCGAAAAAAACATTTTTTGCATTATATCTGCCTGTCTGTCTGTGAACACGATAACTATAAATGTTTTGAGATAAAATTTCGTATATTAACTGATGACTAAATTGTATAAAAACAAAAATCTGAGCATTTATGGTGCTCACGAATTTGCCGACAATCCCCAATTTTAGGATAAGAAAAAGGAATAACACATTTATTAATAAGTACTCAAGAAAGTTTCATGGAGACCATTCTATATTAAACTAGAGAGGTATATTTTACTAAGAATTGCGTTTTTATCATTGTAAAACATATTTTTATTTATTGGCTTGATTTTTTATTTACAGTAGTCACTGTTATTACTTCTACTTGTGATGAATATTACCCTATTAAAAAAACCACATTAAACAAAACCTGATATAAGCCAATTTTTAGACGTATTTGACATTTATATGATTGAATTATTCTCAGCCTACTTAAACTATTACTTTTGACTTGTTATAATTTATTTCGAGTTTCCATTTTCAAAAATCTTTATTTGAAAGATTGTGTTTTTCAAACCTTCTCATTCCTAAGATCCCTCGAGTTCAGGTATCTAAGATTTCTGGAGCTTTTAAGATAAGATATTCTGGAACATTTCTAAGATAAGATATAATCTCTATTTCATCCCCTCATAGACAGTAATGAAAGGCAGTATTCTTAGAGAGTTCATATACAAAAGTGATCCCTGTACTTTATAGCTATTAGTTGAATGTCAGCTATCTAACGAACAACGATCTAACGATCATTTTCGGAAATCGACTTGCCAGTTGTCTATTCATTATTATCTCACCGATAAACATAATTATACCATATAATAGTTACTGGATAAATACATAGGTTATAGGTTTTAAAATTATGTCAGGTGTAGTTACCTTCACTCTATGACCTCTCCGGAAAGGATTGTATCTCGGTTAATGAGGGTTTTCAGGATTTCTCAGAATATTATTGCAACTACGATTGTTTAGTTTCCTCTGGTAGTTTGTCAGACCAGGCATAAAACAATGCCTGTTATAATTCATTATTATCTATATTGAAATAACTCTATATGCATGATTTGATTAATCCAGTTATCACATTTCTCGCTTTTTTTATTTTTATTTATTAGTACATAAAAAGAGTTTAGCTGCTCATTTGATGATTCAAATCATTTGGTGTTCATTTGAGAGTTTGTTCGTGAGGAGGTCCTCCCTTCTTTTTTCGATATTTTTATAAATTTATCTTTTTTAAATGTATAATTGTGTTTTAATTCGGATCAAATGCAATGTTTTATTGTATTTTTTGGTATTGTATTGTTTGGTTCTCCTTCAGCTTCCATCCAAATCCTTACTTTGCTGAAATCGGTATCCAAAATCTATTTTTCACTAATAATCAAGATATGTTAAAGCTTGGTGGTATCCCCTGTATCCAAAAATATCCGTCAAAAGGCACAGTCAAGTGTGAATTTCATGAAATCGTACAAATTCTTTGAGGTTTCAATTTCTCTAGAGACATTTCACTTGAAAATGTCTAGACGCTGTTGAATCACAGGATGCTTTAAAATACTGTGTTAGTCTCTATTCATTATTTTGATCAAATTGTTGGTAAGTAAGTTTCCAAAGAAAGTTAAAGAAAACTAAATATTATATTTCTTGGAGTACTTAGAATTAAATAAATTTAGTTATTACTTCATAAATGCATGGCGCGCATGTGGGGACTCATTCAGTTATCAAACGACAGAAGAGTTCTTAGATATTTCCTGATTTAAGCAAATTTTTCTCTTCTTTCCTTTCAAATTGATGACTATTTTCTTTTCATAGAAGTGCTCAAAATATTTAATTTTTTTAGAAATAATATAACTACATTTTGAAATTAGTTTAGATTCATTTAAAATTTGTTTATTTAGAAATTAGTTCAGGTCATCCTGAAATTTTGTCATAAAAATATAATTTTTTACCAAGATGTTTTATTTATTTAATATTTAAAAAAACATTGCTGTCCTCCTTACTTTATGATATTAAGCCTTTTTATAAATCACATTTACATATTTTCATCAAAATATTGTAAACGCCTAATTCTCTTTCGCCAAAAATTTGTTTAGTATTTTTATACTTTAAATGTGCTGAAATTACCATGGTATTTATACTGATTTTTTATACAGTATTAATGATGGAATATTTATATTCGTTCAACGTCTCATAAAACACTGTTTACATCACAAGATAAATTTCAGCTTTTTAATGTTCCCTTAATTTACTATTGTTTTCTTAATTCTTTGTATTCAACGGCTTTCATGACTTTTAAAGGATAAGCTACTATTATTATTATTAATTCCAGTTACTATTATAAATCTTAGATGGTGAAACAAAGCCATTTCATTTCCATGAATCCTAAAGCCTCCGAAAAATCGATGAATGAAACGTGATCCTTTAAAATTTCGTCTTTGATAAAATCCAAATGAGAGAGAAGAATTCCTGGTCACACAAATGGAATTCCGGAAAGGAATCCCTTGGATCTATTGGAAAGGAAGCGAATTGGTGTGTCCATTAATAAATGGTGAGAGAGTTGTCTTCTGATTCGTGATAATTTGCTCTTGAATTGAAAAGATCTCCAAGAGTTTCTACAAAGTGTCATGTATGGTTGGGCGTGGTATTTCAAATTTCTGTACAAGTACTATACAATACTATATCTCTATTCTATACAAGAAAAATATTAGAGCATAACTTTAGTAAAGAATAAAAAGTTAAATTATATAATAATTATAAAATTATTATTATATATAATACCACTTGATGAATGAATTAATGTCAAAACTAATATTGAAAAGTAATTTTCATAGTTAAGTTTTTCGGAAAACCCTGTATATATATATTTTTTATTTTATTCCAATTTTTGATGTTAAAGGGGCGCTGTTAAATATTAAGAGCAATTGATAGATTTATTTTTGGAAACTTCTTCAAAATATATTTTTTAACGTAAAGCGATTTCTTTGTTTTTTCTCTCTTTTTCTATTTTCCACTACCAAAGAGATGCTGGTAAATATTGAAAAATAATGAAGAAGAGTTTTCTGTTACTGACCCATTACATAACTTCTGAGTACTATATCAAAGTCTATTTAGAAAAAAAAAGCATATTTCGGCCTGCTTCAATTGAAGCAAAGTTATCTGTTAAAATTCATATGCATTTGAATTCTAGTTCAATATTAGCGTTAACATAGTGAAGGCCTTTTTGAATCCCAAGCTTGAATATAGAACAAGAATGAGCGTTTCAGGTGACAATACTTTCGATATCTAAAGAAAACTGAATTCTTTTAACAATATTTACACATATGTATTGAGTTTATCACTTATGATTTAAAGCTAAAGTTTATTTTTAATTCTTCGCAAAAATAAGAGCCTGTATTGTCAAAGGCAATTCATTCTTAATTCAGACAAAGTGGAAATCTAGAATAATAATAAAAGTAAGAATCGAATAATAATAATCAGATTAAGAAAAAATAATGAAACATATTTTTAGTTCTGAATGATTAGAAAATTGAAGGAGAGGATAAATTTCTTACGGCACGAAATTTCTTAAAAAAAAATCTTGGGATGCAATATTTAAAAAAAATTCAAATTTAGTAGTAATGTAACTATTTTTTAATAGACAATTTTCATTCATATATGTGCTATTATAATTGTCAAACTTTTAAATTATTTTACATTCGCATAGCTAATATCTAAAACTTCTAATCATTCTGAGATAATTTGTATTCGTCAATTTTATTATATTTACACAAATATAATATCTAGCTTAATTAATCATAAGAGAAGAAAAGAATAATCATACTGAGAACAATTGACAATATTGACTTATGTTTCATTAACTAGGAAATAAAGAAACGTTGTCAGAATTCTTTCTAAAATTTTTCGCCTCAAACTGATAATTGAGATTTCAATTTACTATTCACTGAAATTTAGAGTTTGATAATTTTGATTTGAAATTAAGATGTAATATTCGAAATTTAATATTTGATATTCTTTTAGTTGATTGATTTAAGCGTAAATTTTTAAAATCAAGTCAATGAAATAATATGCCATACATTTAAAAAGTTTGAAATCACTAGCCACTAGGTAGAAAACTTTTCTTTTTCTTTTCTTGGACCTTTTTTTTTAAACATATTTTTCTACGGAAGAATATTGAAAGCAAAGGAATAAAAATAATTAGTCCAACATAGAGAAAGCTAGAATTTATATTTTTTTTTCTTAAAATGACAGAAGAAACCTGTTGCAAAATTAGTTACAAAATAATCAAATGTCATCCATTTTTAAATCAACGAAAAATTTATTTTTACGAACATTTTGATGTTCCAAAAATTAAGATTAATTTCCTCTGATACAATTGATACTATATATTTTATTCAGAAATGAATGATATATAAATAATTTTATATATTTTTGAATTTATAGATGCATATTAAGCAATCAATAAAAAAAACAATTATTTTTATTATTTGGTTATATAACCAATTTAAATATTAACTCATAAAAATTTAAGATACAAAATTATAGAATTTATAAAATAAAGTATTAATTTTGTATAATTAGATTGCAATGCCAATTTCTGTCGAATCAACATATAAATCTTCTAATAACATTAACAGTTATAATTATTTTCTGTGCAACTAGATGGCGCTGCTTTTCCTTATTCTGAAATCGGCTGATGCGAGAGAGACAATCTCAAGGCAAGATGAATAGCCGTTTCAATCGGTAATAAAGCCGTATTTCAAAAATCTGCAATAAAATATGTAATATTCTATAGAAATTTAATTATTTATCTTATTTCATTTAAACTTTTTCATGTAACATCTAGTACTTGTTACATTTGAAGCATTTAATACCTATTTTTGTTGGAATAAATTTTCATCGTGGGCATTAGAATAATAATATTAAACAAAATTTTATCGTTTTTACAAAAAAAGATAATTATATGTAATAATTAATTTACTAGATAATTGCTTTCAATTGTTTTCATTTCTTTACAATTTTATGAACTGTTAGCCATTTTGTCGATAGGCTTTTCGAATGTCAGTACTATAGTAGTCTTAGTCTGTCATCGCATTTTGGAATTATATACTGTACGAATAAATCCCTCATACCAAAATTGATTTTTCCAATGAGTTTTGTTTCTACTATTGTTCGTTAAGGTATGTAGATGTTCGGGATGTTTTTTCCGAAAATACGTTTGGAAACATTTTTTTTTGAATATGCGCATAAAAAAGATTTAAAAAAAACATTGATGAAAACAAAATATACCATTTAAGTCTCAAAAGTTTTTTAAAAACTTAAAAAAGAGCTTTTTATTGGATAAAAATAGTATAAAGTAAAAATCATCTAGTTTAAAGGTTTCTCAAAGGAGTTGATTAAAGTTTTGCACATAGTTTAAGAAATATACAAATTTCCCATTTTTTTTCTTATTGTGAAGTATTAAAACAACAATAAAATATTTCTAAATAAATAGATTACTTATTCTTTAGATTACAGCAGATCATATTGAGCAATTGTTGTACTAAAGTTGAACAAAATAATATGCATTAGATTGCAATTTACGAGGTTTTTGTAAGAAGATTCCACCAAAGATTAGAATTTGTGAAAATTGCATTTAAAGATGTAAAGTAACATTTAAACTTATCTAAATGTACAGATAAAAATCAGTGCAGCTTCTCGAAAAGAAGACTTAGAAGAAAATTTCAAACGGTTTTATAAAGAACATGTTCCGAAATTAAGAATATTAAATAAAAATAGATGCATAATTTCTCAAAAAATCCCCTTTCGTCCACCTACCTATTTTAGATTTTTAGTTTTGAAGATTGCGACATATAATTCCATAATTTTCATGTGAAACATGTAATATTCCCTCTTGTCTTTTAGAAAATGCTTGTTTGACTACAGTGTTATTTTTTGTCATTGATATGATTAAAAAATCTTTCTTTCACATTTAATTGCAAATAAGTATTTTTAATAATACACCTGAACGGAATGACATGTGAATAAAAAATAATACTTAAAAATGTTGTTGAAATTATTCTCATATTTATTTCAGATATAATTAACATATGGATCTGGAAATTATATTGGTGAATATGGTTCTTATAAGGAAAATATCATCATAATGTGGAAATTTAAATATGTATATACATTTAAAAAAAATTTCCCACTTTAAGGTTTGATCCACAAAGCCCTAAAGAAAAATGATTTTCATTAGTTTTGTTTGTCGCGGTTTACACTTATCCTCTTTCCATTATATTCCAACAAACAAATGCAATGAGATCTGTATTTAGGACCCTTATAATATTGCTTTTGCTGAGTAAGGAATTAAAATAAAAAAAATAAAATAAAAACATGTTTTCCTGATTAATTGAAATCTGCAGTATGTAAAGTATTTCTTTTAATTACAATAATTTTTTTTCTTTTCAGAAAAATATTTTTCTAATAACATTTTGATTGATTCCATTGATTATTTTCCTGTTTAAAATATTAAAACATTAAAGTAATTAATAATTATAAATAAATGCGGTACATTTAGCAGTTAAAAAAACTATAGTACTTATAGTATGCCACAAATTTTATTGTTTTATTTGTTCGAAAAAGGAAATAATGATACTTTTATTGCCAATGTAATAAAATAAAGTCTGGTTTCTCATTTTATTTAAAATTCTGTAATATAGTTTTGTTCAATTTTAATGCGAACCTTAATGTAAGCTCCACTATAGAATGCAGAAATATTTTTTAAATTTAAAATAGGAATTCTAGGCATTTAAATACTAAATTGTTGTAACAACTTTCTATATAATTACTTAGATACCATACAAAGGCCTGATATATTTAAATTTTATAAAATGTGAAGAATCAAAAATGCTCTGAAATTATACATGAAATGCGACGAAGCGAAATATTCTTGAATTTTACA
The DNA here is from genome assembly GCF_947563725.1 of Argiope bruennichi. Lineage (NCBI taxonomy): Eukaryota > Metazoa > Arthropoda > Arachnida > Araneae > Araneidae > Argiope > Argiope bruennichi. The sequence goes on along the minus strand of NC_079154.1, from coordinate 37,795,232 downwards.
CACATACACACACACAATAAGTCTAGGTTTCTTGTCGCTCTTTTCAAACGAACTCCGTTGAATAATTTTATTTATTTTTTCTCAAAAAAAAAAAAAATAGAATGAAAAAGAATACTTCTCTTGAAGGAATTTTAAGCTTCAAATTGTCGAAGCGAAACGAAATATACATAAAAAATGAAAATAAAATAAGAGAGATATAAAAAGAGTGCAGATATATATGTCGTCAAAATGGCAGCGAGATATTTTGGATTTAAATATAGACTTTGAAACAGATGCGTGCATTTTATATTGATATACACATTTTTTTGTATATATTTTCGTAGAGTATCTATCCTTCTCAGAAAATGATATATTCTTAAAAGTTAAAATCTATTATTGAACATAAAATGGAAATGTTGCTAAAAATGGAAAAAAATTACGCTTTCTTTATTTTCTTTTCATGTATTTAAAGCAAATTTTTAATTTGTGAACAATATCATTGATTTGAAATGCAAGGTGATAAAATTGCTAGTTCGCAGAAAAATGAAAAATATGCTGAGCGAACATCTTATTCTATAAAAACGATTATTTGATATATAACGATATAAACGATATAAACGATATTTGATATAAACGATATATTTTTATTTTATATAATTTTGCCTCGAATCTTTCAGTATTTTTTATTTTTAAACAGTTTGCTATGATTAATATGTATAAATAAATAAACTATTAGTGTATCTAACGTCAAAGTAAATAATTTTCATTTGTAATAAAGAAATAATATTTATATGATAGGATAATTACTTAGAAAGAAAAATCATATTGAAACAAGAATTATTGCATGATTCAATAATTAAACTTTAATAAGAATTATATGATTATTAGTAAGTACAAAAAAATCACTGCGAAACAGTATTGGGCGAAATTTGTATCATTATCATGTTCTTTAGCATTTCGCATTATTTTTGAAACATGTAGAAGATAAGAACGTAATTAGAATCGTTTCAGTCAAAAATAGCTGCAAGAATGTGAAAAATTCACTTTCTTGTAGTTATTTTTTCTGAATAGATTATTTTTGAATGAATTAAGAAGTATTAAAAGATTTAAGAAAAATACTTCACTATACATTTATATCAAAGGAATTCAAAAAACTGAGCTAGCATTGATATTCATGCTAATTGTATTTACATAATCATAATTTAAGAATTAATATTATAACCCATTTATTTAAATTTATATATATATATATATATATATAATTCGTAATAAAAACCAAATTGGGTTTAATTTTGATTCTATTTTTTCTATTACTTGGTTTTTATTAATAATTGTCTAGATTCATCCGTGTTTTAGTAGTAGCTGTTTAGTAGTTTCGTTTCCAACATAATTTTAATTTTAGATTGTTTCAATAATGGGTTTTAATTTCATAATGCTTATATATATATATATATATATATATATATATATATATATATATATATATTATCATGACATGTCTCAAACTAAAATGGTGAATTAAACTAATATTCAAAATATACAAAATAAATATTCTTTCTGTCACATTTCATATGTTGCTGGGTAATAAATTAAAGTGTAGTATCTTACTGTCTGCTCAATAACAACAACATAAATGAGATAATAACAATTTTCGAACAATTTGGTGCCAAAATATTGCTTCAAATAAAAGATACAAGGCAAGAGTAATGAAAGTTATGAAGCACCTACAAAAACGAAACCGATATTATCTTTCACTAAGAATGACTTTAAGGGCCTTTATTATTTATTTAGACCTTTACTGCCAATATTTTCAGTAACCTTTATATGTTCATTCTCCGTTTTCTTATATTTATCTAATTTGTATCCTTATTTCTTGTTACTGGAACAAAGTTTTGTTGGACTGTAAATCTTCTCTGGTCAGTTCTTTCCTATTCAATAGAACTCCAATAGAATATCCAACTATCCAATAGAATATCCAATAGAACATATATTGTACGCTATATGTTTACTCTTCCTTTTCTTATTTTCCTCCCACATGTATCCTTATTTCTTCTTTTTCAGACAAAGTTTTGTTGGACCGCAAATCTCCCCCGGGTAAATTCTTTCCTATACAGTAGTGCACATATATTGTACAATATTATATGATAGTAAATAGCATTCGCTATATTCTGTAATATTGATGAATAGTATATCTTACAATATTAAGCTATATTTTTTATGTCTGGGTAGCAATTTAATAATAATGCCTGCAAAGATTTAATTTAAATCTTATTGATAATTTGTTGTGATTTTTTTGCAGGTGTGCTTGGACCTACTTTTTCCAATGGTTCCCTGCACTTCCCGCCGTCTGCGTGCCTACTTCGTCACATAATGTAAATAGAACAAAGGACTCAACAACCCTATGCTTCTACTAAGTTAAAACTGACCTACAAAATTAGGCACATTCTCAGTTCCTGTGTTATAAAAAAGTACTAGATGATGGCTTTTTTGGGGAATGTGTGCTATTCAATAATATGCGTGATTCAGCCAAATAAATTGCTACCAAGTGCATACTACTGATGACAAAGTAATTCAGTTTGCTGAAACTTGCTGTTGCAAGGACTAAAGCAGCAAGAGAAAAGTTCCAGGAATAAACTAATATTAATTATCAATAGTTGATATAGATACAAATTGCAAATGAATGGAAGTATGTTGGGTTTATTTTGAAGTTCTTGTGGTGAGCTACTCAGTGACTGATTGAAAAATTTATTTGTAAATAGTGCATGATGTAAGAGCATGTGTGTCAGAATCATTTCTTTCAACCATGTTGTTTTATTTAGTTTTTGCTGATTTTTAATCAAGATATGACATATCATTATACGTATCAATTTTACTCACTTTCATGCCTTGAAGTACGTTATGAAAACAAAAGCTATTGAGTTCATAATAATAGGAGAATACTTTAATCTTTCTTTCATAATTTTATTTGAGGAATAATCATAACAAGTGGAATTTATTTCAATGGAAATTGCATGTTAAATTATCTTAATACGCATTTGTGAACATTTAAAAAGCGAAATTTAATGAATTCGTTTGGATGTTATACAGAGATGGATAAAATAATGTACAAATAATGCCAAATTTTGATTTTTCTTGCCATTAGAAAAATCAAAAGACATCTATAAAAGATAAAACAAAAGCAATAGAAAACATTATACGAATGTCGTACTGAAAAAATGCTTAGTTGAATCTTTAATCACATTATATTGTACAAACTGTTTTGCATTCATTTTTTCGAATGAATCATCAATTACGACTTTTAAAAATGTGTTTAACAATTAAGAAAACGCACAAGAATGTGAAATTGATTATAAAAGAAAAATATAGTTAAAAAACACTTAGGGCGTACAATTTGTCAAAATTAGTTTGGAATTCATGATTGCAAGTTTTTAAGTACATTCTCATTAAAATTAGAATTTTCATCTGAAATTTTTGAATTTTTTTCATTTTATTCCAAAAATAAATGCATGCATGAAAGCAAATAAATGAAAATGATCTGATGAAACTGTAAATTTTCATTTCATCAAGTAAAGCAGTTGTCTAAATAGATTAATTGTAGATAATTGCTCGCAAATATTTGTACATAATCAGTCCCTGGAATCATAACAGAATTCCCTATGTTTCTTCTTGAACAGTAATTAGAAATTAAAGCTCTAAATTGATTTAAGTTTTGAATGATTATTATCACTAATAATAATTATCACTAATAATGAATATAAATCATTTGAATTATTGGTTATTTTTCACATTGATTTGTGCTCTTGATTTCTTGATTTGTGTATATGAAACCTCATTTGATTACAGATTCAATATTGTAAATTCACTATAGAAGTTTAAATCAAAGATTTCATGATTTTAATCTTTTCTCATATGTTCTTTTGAAGAAATGATTTCTCTGAATTTATATTATTTATTAAATATTGATAATTTAGTTATTTAGGAGTTTAAAAATTTGAACTAACTTCAAAACCCACTGTTTAAAAACACGTACTGAAAAATCATGTATTTGAAATAGATTTTCGAACACATTAAAATAAATTCCGAACGCATAAAAATGTATCATGCTTAGCCTAGGAAATGGGTGAAATTTTAAAAAATGAAAATAGAAACGTTTTTCAAGCTTTCTTCTTAGCGTCTATGCCATCGGTCCCTTCAAAAAATTACTCAAATAAAAAAATGTACACAAACAAATACATACTTCTGACATTGAATTTTAAACAAGATGGACTGTCAGAAGAAACTTGCATTTTTGTGTGTAGTATGGAACCATTTTAATTTCTTTTAGATTTACTTTTTTAAAACAAGAATATTGAATATACTTGCGTATATTCATATATTACTGTGGTACCATGACTTTTATTTTGAAAATTCTTAGTAATTCTGTCATTTTTTTTGAAAAAAATATTCTGTATTGCCAATATTTTTAAATCATGCCAATTTCAAATTTCGAACGAATAATTAATTAAACTGGAACATGTCTTTTGTTAAATAGAGTATGGCATTTCTCAATAGCTGAACAACCAAAATATTCTGCAAATGATCCAAATATCATACATCATGAAACGCATGATTTTTCATCAACTTTTTTGGGTAAGATTCCCTTATTTTAAGCTCTTTTGCTAAATTTGGTACATGTGAGCTTAGCATTAATAGATTGGCGACTTTTTGGTTGGCGACAAGTGAAGTTCAGTTAATGCAAATGCACAGAAGGCTTTCATTTGAATTATAACAATTAATTTTCGGTTAAAAACTGGTCTAGGCCTCACTTCACATCACCGAGGTTGCCTATAGTATCAAATCATCAATTAAGATGGCAGACCAGCTGACTATTGTAAAACAGCTATTTTCAGCCTTCTTTATTTTTGACTTTGATTTTTTGGCGTTATTTGCATCTAAGATGAAGTGAAGGGACATAACTAGATTTCAACGTTCCAATTTTACAGTTAAATAAATTTTTCACAACTATAGACTTAATCTTGAGAATCATACTCAATCCTATGCAAAAGAAGTTTCTGAGGAATTCTATTATTGTGTTCCCATGTACATACACACTGCGATGTCATTTACAGTGTAGACCGCTGAGTAGTCAACTCTTAGAAAAAGAGTCAAGTCAAATGAAAATCGTGTGCATGTGATTTTCTGCGGTGCTCACGAGCCTGATTGCTGATGTCGATTAGGCCCCGTTGCGGACCAATTAGAAGTCTAAACATATCACTTAACGTAACCATTCATTCAGTAAAGCAGTAGATGCTGAATTCTGAATCCTGCGTTTCCGTGGTCTTAAAAATGGACAATGCATTCCTAGTTGCTGGAATCTTGTGACAAAATCTAACTCTAGGCTACATTCTGTCCGTCTTGATTCATACTCAATAAGGTTCGAATTGGGAAGTAATTCGATGTTTCTTGATAAGAAGAAAGTCTTTGAAAGTACTCGACTTCTTGACAGTAGGCAATCTGAATCGACGAATATATGAAGCAAATTATTTGGTGATAGAATATTGAATGTTCGGAACATGGCTGAAACGGTTGATTGATCAATATTAATGGTTCCAGTTTGAGAATAATTCAAAAGTTATGTGATGACGATAGAAAAGTAAAGCTTAAAAGGAAATTTATACATATTTTTGTTAGAGAGCTTTAAGATGTTGTTGTATTCAGTATAATCTGGAGTTTACAGCAATATAAAAGGTTGATATTAGAAAAGATGAATATATGGTATGACATGAATTGAAATGAAGTTTGAATCCAAAAAATTTAGATTCAAAATACTATGAATTTCATTTTGTTTTTGCATATTGCAATATTTAAAATTGTTTTTTGAAGATTATAATATGTTTTACAAATATTAATACTTTAACCTTATTAGCAGAAGTGCCCAATGCCATTCTTACGATATCTACACGATATTGCACGATATTCGAATATCGAATGAGAGTGGAGATATCATAGAATATCTTGTCCTAATCCCTAGTACACACAAATACCGTACAATATTATATGACATTAATAAATATTCGAAATAACGCGTAATATTGTAGAATATTGTTTAATATCATATAATATTGCACAATTTTGTACAGCATTGTGAAACTGGCTGTGCTACCAGGGATAAGGTAATCATCTGTACTAAGATTTGCTTTCTGAAATTTGCTGTAAAAAGGGATCTAATAGTTTAGATATTATAGTATTTATATTGTTTTACATTTGTTTTTCTGCATTTATATATTAAAATTATTTATAGTTTTTTTTCCAAAGTATAATTTCTAATATTGTATTATAGTTATTCGTGTAAGACATGTGTGTTTTGAAAAAGGATGTGTCTTGTAATATAATAGCTGTTATGTTAAGAACTGAATTATAATTCACGAGGAATGGTATTTGGAAGAGTTGTGACAAAGTTTTGTAAATACGAAAAGGCATTTATATGTAAATAGGAAGTTTTGCAAAGCAAGTGTTTTTCTGCTCGCAGAACACAGCACATGCATATGCGAACACTAAATTTAGGAATAGATATGTCTATGATAGGTGTGGTTAAAAGAATACGAATTTTATGAAAACATTTTTGTTGACATATTTAACTTTTTAGTAAACATTTAATTTTTGATATTAGTAGTAAGTGGCTTTTTTTATGTGACTTTCAAGTTGGTTGACAGTTTTGTCAACGATTGTTCTTACTAAATTTTATACATGTTAGTTTGAAAGAAAACAAAAAAAAGAGCTCAATTAGTATGGGCTGGACACTTGTAGGATCTGCACGGTATCGAAAACAAGTAAGATTTGATTCACCAAATTTTGATCTCAATACAATAGATGTATTAATTTCAATAATAATAAAATTTATTATTTCATAATATTTTCCTAAGCATTAAATGTTTAGTTGTGATTTTACTCCGAAAATTGTGTTTTTAAAGGTCGCGAATTATCCATGTATCACTCAACATGGTTATTTTTTGTATAAAATATTTTTATTTGGTCGCGATATGGATCGAACATCAAAAATTTAATTAAAAAACATCTGGTAATCGATGTATTAGAAAAAAATATAGGCATGAGGATACGATGCACTTGATTTAAAAGCTCATTTTTATATAAAAAACATACCATTTCTGCCCTAATATATGTTGCCCAAAGACTCTAAATGGATGTTACTAACATAGGTGCCAAAAATACAAAATTTTTCAGCCAATAATTCTCAGGGCTTACAACAAAGTACACATTTTGAGATATTTGTTTTTAATTTATTATGTCAACTTATTTTATTGACGGAAAAGTGCCATTTCTTTAAAAAATGTGGGTTTTGGTCTTGAATGCTATTACAAAAGGTAAAAATGACTAATTATGAAAAAATAATGTAGTACTAGTAAAAGTACTAGTACTCTAGTAATCATATTTTGATTTAAAGAATACACGTTCTGAAACTAACGTGTGTGCTTATGCTAATATGAATTATTATATTATTATTATATTATATTGCTTATCATAATGTCAATGTGAAACACTTATATTGATTTCAATATGAGTGTCAATATTGAAAGACAGGCTTAATTTTTAAACTGGATAAATTTATGTTTAAAAAGTTAAAAAGTTATAAAAGTTATATTATATATATTAAAAGTTAACCTATATATGAAATCAAACGAACATCAAACTAATTATCTATCATAACAAATTTTAATTCTGCATCGAACTTATATTTACCTGGTTTACAATATTTTGAATTGAAATAACCTATGCTTATAAAACAAAATACAATTCTATTTGGAAGTATATTTTGAAAAATTGCTTGTATAAAGCTGAAACATGTATAAGAGATCATAATACTTCCATAACAAAGATTATATATATAAAAAATTTAATTCGAATTTTTTTATTTCAATAAATCAAAAAGATATCACTTTAAGATTATAGATTATAACTGATACAAGAAATTAAATGAAGATAATTTTGCTTTTGTGCTCACAAACAATTTTAAATACGTAAATGAACTCTACTATTGTTCAGTCACAGAATTTTAAGAACTGGAAATCAAACCAAAACGTTTACAACCTCTTACACAATAAGCAGAAATAGATATAGACATGTGCTGCCATCTATATTCAAATAGGATAATAAAAAATGCCGTAAAGATTAAATACAATTAATTGATCATGACATTTTCGATATGTAATTATGCCTTTACATTTTAATTTTTTCTGTGTGAATAGACACTCATAATAGTGGAGTTGTAGACAAATATTGTGCATGCTTATAATAGTTCATGTGAGCACACCTATGATATATCTTCCCACAATCTTAAGAATGAGAAAATCACTGGCAATGATTTTTGTTTGGTAGGTGCAAATTATAAAGTTACTTGCACTCGCAACTCTCAATTTCTGACGGCTGTACCTATTGAGGGTCTGAGGTTTGATACTCACGGCCGAGCTTATCAAAACAAAACGCCGATTGGCAGAAGTTCTGGATGCCTCGTTGCCTTGTCCCCGTGAGACAGACCATACCAGCAGTACACGGTGTTCGAAATGTATCCGAAAGGTTAAATTTAACTCTATTATTTACCTTTCGTTTTACAATTTCCTTGACTTGAATGTTTACAAGTGACTTCTCGTTAACATATCATTTGGTGAACTCTAGCGCAGATTGTGATACGAATTTTCAATATGACATCTTGTTGTGGGCAGTGGACACTAAGCCTAGTTTGATATTCATGTTAGAATTCACTTACTGAGTTTTGAAGATGTTTAATCATTACTTGTGTGAATCTAAAGTGTTGTCACGCTAGAGAATTTATGATGTGTTTTTAAAAATTAATCGTTTTTTTTTTCTTTTTGAGATTAAATTAAGAATGTTTGGCAGGAATCAGCAAATTTCTTCTGTTTGGGAAACAATTAAGACATTTCTTGCTTGCTTGTATGTAAATTAGTATAGTTATTTGATCGATATGTGCAAAGGTGGTGTTAATGAATAAATTTGCATGATATTTCAAAGCAATATATTTTAAAGTATATTTTCAAATTGCTAAAAATACATTGCCTTACTGTATTATAGAAGTTATAATTTTGTTTGTGAAGCTTAACATTATTAGATATTTGACTTAAAATTTATCGTATGAGCTTGTGTGTTAGCTATATTAATAATCAGACAACGAATTTGTGAAAAAGAATAAAATAATGTTTCTTGATCAATCCTTGTGGCAACAACTTAGCATTGAGTATATTTTATACTCCGTTGAAGTCAACATTTACTTTGCGCTTGTTATGTGAATTTTTAATGTTCTTGAGTAGAATTTTTAAAAAATGATATGCTTGCACATTTATGCCCAGGTAGCACAGCCTGTAGCACATTATTGTACGTTATTATACAATATTATTCAATATTAAGCAATATTATACAATATTGCGAATATTCTTTTGTAACATAAAATATTGCACTATATATGTGTGCTACTAACCTAGTAGCACACAAATATTGTACAATATTGTATGACATTGATCAGTATTCGAAATACTGTATAATATTATGGAATATTCTTAATATTATATATTATGGGACAATATTGTACAATATTCTGGCAAAAGGCGTGCAACCTGGGAAGGGCGAAAGTTACATCAAAAATAATGTTCTCTTAAGTTTTGCTGAAGATATATAATATTAAATCTTATAAGCAAAGCTGAATTTATGGTAATTTTTACTTTAATGCAGTGTATTTAAATTCGTAGCATATTTGTGAAAGTATTTCAATGATTCGATTATAATTATTAATTTTCAAAAAATTAGAAATATTAACACATACATTTAAAGTTATGTTGTAATATGCTGCAATAAAGAGTCTAACAGTAAAATAAATATGTTTAATCACATTTTTGCTCTCACTAACTGTAGGCAAAAATTTCTAATCATGAAATGTAATTTTTATTGTTTGATTTTATGAATAATTAGCTTATCTTATGGCGCATTCGTTTTATGTATTTAATCGTCATGACTTCCGTAAGATTAAATGTTTGTGAAAATATTTATAGTAATATTTAAAAGAAATTAATGCAATGTTGAAAGCTTTTATTAAAAGTTTATTTCATTGCTCTATATTATAGTTACTAAAATCAGATCTTTATGCATTGCAAAATGTAAGTTCAATAGTAAATAAACAATAAAATATTTTTTTAACCGCTTAGAATATAAGGCTAAGTATTGTATAAATAAGTATATTGCGCTATTGCAAGAAGTGTAATTAACATTTTTGCAATATAACTGGATTGCCAATTAAAATTGCCAATGGTTTGCTGATTTCTACCAAAGGATACAATTTAAGTCATTCTTTCAGTCAACATATTAAGCTTTGAAAAAAATAAAAAATAAACATATTCTGCAATAAATAAATGTTTCTAAAATTTATTACATTCAATATGATATCCTTTTATAGTTATTCTACCTTAGAGTAAATACTGTTATTTTATTAATTTTTTTCAAGTATTTTAATTGAGATCCCAAACTATAAAAATGTGCATGATGGAAAATGCATGCTAACTTCTATCAAATGCTGCATGCTGATTTCTATAATACTTGTTATTAAAATTAAGAATTTTTCTCATACGGGATCTTTATATGAATTGATTTGTCCAAATTCGTTTTGATTAATTACTTTTGATTGCTTGTGAGTTTTATTGATTTTGGTTGATTTTTGACAAATTATTTTTGATTGATTGTGAGTTTTAGTAGTGAGTGTGTGTGTCTCATTCCATGCAGTTGCATAAAAAAAGAGTGTCCAATTACCTTCAGTCATTTTGATGTTCTGTTAGACGATACTTGATGTGACAACCACCCGTGTAACCTATTCCAGTTTATATTATCCAGATATAATTGTAAGATATTGTTCTATTAAAAGATAAAAACTTGTTGATTCCTTTCTGTGTCATTTTAATAGATTGTTTGAAACATACTGGATTTTTTAAAATCTACAACACTATGTTATTGATTTTTCTTAGATTGTTTTTTAAATTTTTCTAATAGTTTAATGCAAATATAATTGATTATGTTTCCGACAAATTAATCTTAATAAAAATGAATGACATTTTATCAATGGCCAAAATAACATTCCTTGTTCGGAAACATTTACAATTAAATATAAGATAAAATCAACTTTTATTAATACACTTTGAAAAAATAAGGAAATGAATGCTGTTAAGAAAAAAAATCTAGAAATTATTTGTAAATTCTGCATTTTAGTTATGAAAGAATTTAAATTTATTTCTAAATTTATATTGTCTCTCTCGTTTTATATTATATAAATTCTAAGCCTTCTTTTGCCAATGTTTTTCTGTAATTCTTTGAGCTAGTCACTTCACTTGACATCTAAATTCAGAACTATTTAATCGACTTTGTCCGTACAATAACTACAATTGATATTCAGATCTAATTGCTATATACATAAATGCTTGTCTTTATTTTGTATCTTTAGAGTTGCCTACGATGCAACACTTGTTCTTACTGTAAGTGTATGCTATTGCTATTACTGTAGGTGTAATTGGATGAACATCGTCTCAGTAAGGTGGAAATATTGTAATTATAAATATGCTCTGAAAGTGCATTTGTCCTAATAAATGTTTTAAAAGTATTCTTCCGCCATCCCTGGTGCAGTTGGATGATTTATCATTTGTTAAAATTTCTCGCAAGAGTCAGTAAATTGTAGGTTAATAGGTCGCAAATTGTAGTCTAATATCCATTAGCAGTTTTTTCATATCCAGAAAAATAAATTAAGCTGTCTCTAGTATAAAGTTTATGATCCTTTTAGATTCAAATAAAATATACCTAAAAATAGTCTTTGACCAGTTCGCTTCCAGACCGTAATAGTAACAAAAGTCATAGATAAGAAAAGCTTTGGCTTCCTTAGATTTAAAACAGGTAATAAATACACAGAAAATCAATAAATTAAATTTTTATTCATTTCGATTAATAAAGCATAGAGTTGAATACTTATAAATATGCTCTGAAAGTGCATTTGTCCTGATAAATGTTTTAAAAGTATTCTTCCGCCATCCCTGGTGCAGTTGGATGATCTATCATTCGTTAAAATTTCTCGCAAGAGTCAGTAAGTAGTAGGTTAATAAGTCGCAAAGTGTAGTCTAATATCCATTAGCAGTTTTTTCATATCCAGAAAAATAAATCAAGCTGTCTCTAGTATGAAGTTTATGATCCTTTTAGATTCAAATAAAATATACCTAAAAATAGTCGTTGACCAGTTCGCTTCCCAACCGTAACAGTAACAAAAATCATAGATAAGAAAATTTTGGATTCGTTAGATTTAAAACAGGTAATAAATGCACAGAAAAATCAAAAAATTAAATTTTTATTCATTTCGATTAATAAAGAATGCACACACAGAGTTGAATACCATACTGTATGAAATTCAACGAAAATGCTTTATTAATCCACGTTATGACACACTGTCACACTTGTAACATTTAATAAATTGTAATTAATTTTTAATGTGTTGGCGTATCTTCAAAACAGGATATTACATCGGCAAATTCTGATATAATTTTTTTAAGAAAAACACATATAATTTTTTTTTCGCACAGCTTTCCAATTCATTCCATTCATTAGTTTATGTTGCGGATACCTTCACTCAGAAAAAATGATTAAAATTTTATAATTTACTTTTTTCCCATTCCCATTTTTTCCATGATTTCCATTTGATAAGATAAATGTTCATGAAATATTTTTTCCAACTTCATTAATCTCTGATTCACAAAACATTTGGCTTTTATCAACAAAAGTCTGACAAAATAGGAAATCATTTTACCATTATCATTGTGTCTTTTAACTTTCAGAGTTTTGAAAAAATATAAATAAATAAATCCATAAAATCTGGATTTCATGATGGATTCGCTTCTCAATTTAACTCCAATAATTTTTTTTTTTACAGTTATCTAAACATATGGTATTCACACTCTTCCTTTGACATAGAAAAATATCGCTTTGCAAAACCGCTCAAATCTTATCATGACTTGTGTGATAAAAAGTTACAAAAGGCTTCTAGAGAAATAACGACGGGGTGCCAGCTCAGGTGTCGTCCTCGTCATCCGACCGAGATTCAAAATTACGAGGTTCGTCCCAACATAGCCCTAATGTTGCTTTAAAATGGGACGTTTATATAACTAAACTAAACATTAAAAGTCTATTCTGATAATATGATCACCACCATAAACATTTTCAAACAAAAAAGAGCCTATGTTAAATGTATTTAATTATTGATTTTTAATTAATATAAATATTATTAATGTTTATTTGTTACAAACTATTATTCATCTCTATTTCTTACTTAGCTCAAAATAGAGCTTGAGATGTTTTATATAGGAAAATTAATACAGATAAATTTGAAGAAATACTTTTTTTATGAACTACGGGAAAAACAATTTTGAGAAGAAATTTTGCTACCACCACTTTGATATATTCCAAATCTTACAAGTAAATTGATATCTAAAATGATTCTAAAACTACAGCACATTCGAAATTCTAGTCAGGAAAAACTTGGCGTGGTACAGTTTTAGATTTATATTTTTTTAAAATTATATTATACTGTCATTACATGTTTTTAAAAATTTACTTTTAGTTTAATATCCTTAAGTTTAGACAAAAAACAGTATTTAATAATATTACAAATGGATTTATTGAAAAACAACAACAAAATATTTAAAATTGATGCAAAACATATTAAAATATATTTCTTAAAAGTTATTAAAATAAAATATATATATACAATAAGGTCCAATAACATACCTTGTAGTCATAAAAACTTTTGAACAGTTTTTTTCATTTTTGAATGACATATAACACGAGTTCAATAGAGTCAAGCTTATAAATATTAGCAATTTATATTGTATCACATCACAAGAGTTTTTTGAAAAACATGTTTTTAACAAGCATTAATAATAATAGCCTCATCATTTCCTAAAGAATTAAAAAGCAATTTCAAACAGGGAACGATTGACACCTAACAAATATTTAACATATTTTTTGTGGATAGTTTAGTAATTACTAAAGCTTAGTGATTGAAATTCTAAATTAGTTGTTAAAGTAAACTTGAAAGGAATATGATTGACAAGAAACTAATTTTATTCAGGAGCTATTTATTAGATAAGGTCAGGTAGAAAATATTGAATTACTGAGTCCTTTGTTTGCTTTAGCTGAAAAGATAATGCTGCTGTAATAAGGCATAAGCAGAAAAAAATTGATATGATGTTTACGCCGTCATTAACTTGTCAACGAATAATGATACGCTTGCTAATCGAAAATTGTTTTCCTAGTTATTACATTAAAAATGATGTACATAGATTTCTTCAAATATTTTTCTTGTACTCTTTATTGACTTATTTATAAAGAAAAAGTATATATATATATATATATATATATATATATAAAATTTCAAAAATAAAGTCTCATTTACGTTGCCAAAGGCAAGCAATTAAATTTCAATTGATGAATTTAAGAAAAAAGATAAATTAGCTTAATAATCGTCCACCGATATTTTGGGACGTTAAGAAAGAAATTGATCAAGAAAAGTTAATAAATTTTGAAAGGTGAAAATTAAAAGAATTTTCTATAGTTTCAATGAGAAATTTATTTCTTATATAAATTATTCATGTAATCCTCCTTTTCTTCTCTATCCTGTTTTTCTAATAGCCCCCCCCCCAGAAAAAAATACTCTGCATTCATTATGAATAGATTGCTTTATTTATTTATTTTTTTTAATTTCTTGACGTAACGTTTCTTTGATATACTTTTCTCTTACAATAGAAAGTATATTTCGAATGAATGAAAAATATTTTTTCAATTTTATACAGACCTTAAGCAAAGGACGACGGACGCTCATTTACATATAATTAATGAATAAGGACACCGTTTTTCTTCAGAATTATTTACTTTCTTCATATGACTATAATTTGCATGAAATATGTTGATGCTGCAATAAAGAGGACTAAATTGATGTTTGGAGGGGGGAAATAATACTATTTTTTCTGTTAGGTATGACGAGTGCGTACATATATAAAAATTTATATTTAGTATGTTAATAATTTTTACTCAATATTTATTTTTTTCTTTTCATCGTTGTTGCATTTTTTTGTAAGTCATCTTCTGACGAAAATCAAATAGTTTTTCAGATTTCTATTGTAAAAGAATTTTTTTTTTTAATATTTGAAATGACAGAAATGAACCATATTTATTATTCATGAATTATGTGTCATCATCTCTTTCTTTGTTTGTATATATTTTAAAATATGCATTATTTTGAAACATTTAGTTATGTAATTTAGAGAGTACAAATTCTTGCTGAACAAACATTTTTGAAAAACACATAATGATTTTGAAACACCACTTAATATTTTTGGAGGTGTGGAGAGGGGGGTGCCAGCTCAGGTGTCGTCCTCGTCATCTGACTACGGTTCAAAATTACGAGGTCCGTCCCAAAATAGCCCTAGTGTTTCTTTACAACTGGACGTTAATATAACAAACAAACAAGCAAACATCGCCAGTAAAAAGAAATAATCATGCAAGGGGAAGAAAGGCCCTACTCATCTGCACTCAATGATGAAGGCTGGAAAGTCATTAAGACAAGAAAGATTCACGTGGTCCCGAGAAATGAAAATAGGAGGGATCGAAGCATAACAGAAATATTGCAGATGGGCAATTGTCAGAATAGAATGGGTTATTTTTTTGTTTTTCCACCTCCGAATTATAAAAAAGTGTTACAATCGTTAAAAAAATTCAAAACTCGTGATTTTGATGAATTTCTACGTTTCAGACTTCCCTGGGACCGAAAAAAACATTTTTTACATCATATATGTCTGTCTGTCTGCATGTAAACATGATAACTAAAAATGTTTTGGGCTAAAATTTCGTATATTAACTGACGACTAAATTATGTAAAAATAAAAATCTGAACACTCTTGATGCTCACGGTATTTGCCCCTGGTCCCAATTTTATGATAAGAAAAAGGAATAACACCTATATTATTGAGTACTCAAGAAGAAAATTTCATATTAATCTCGAGAGGTGCATTTTACTAAGAATTGCGTTTTTATCATTGCAAAGCATAATTTTATTTATTGGTTTGATCTTTTATTTATAATTATCACTGTTGTTTCTTCTACTTTCGATAAACATTACCCTATTAAAAAAACACATTAGACAAAACCTGATATAAGCCAATTTTCTAGACGTATTTGACATTTATAGGATTGAATTATTCTCAGCCTACTTAAACTATTACTGTTGACTTGTTATAATTTATTTCGAGTTTCCATTTTCAAAAATCTTTATTTGAAAGATTGTGTTTTTCAAACCTTCTCATTCCTAAGATCCCTCGAGTTCAAGTATCTAAGATTTCTGGAACATTTCTAAGATGATATATAATCTCCATTTCATCCCCTCAAAGACAGTAATGAAAGCCAGTATTCTTAGAGAGTTCATAAACAAAAGTGATCTCTGTAGTTTATGGCTATTAAGTGAATGTCAGCTACCTACCGAATAACGATCATTTTCGGAGATCGGCTTACTAATTGTCTATTCATTATTATTATCAACAATAAAATGATTATACCATATAATAATTACTTGATAAATACTCAGGTTATAGGCTTTAAAATGATGCCAGGTGTAGTTACCTTCACACCATGACCTCTCCGGAAAGGATTGTATCTCGGTTAATGAGGGTTTTCAGTATTTCTCAGAATATTATCACAACTACAATTGTTTAGTTTCCTCAGGTATATTGTCAGACCAGGTATAAAATAATCCCTGTAATAATTCATTATTATCTATATTGAAATAACTCTATATGCATGATTTGATTAATCCAGTTACCAAATTTTTTGCATTTCTGTTTATTAGTACATAAAAAGAGTTTAGCTGCTCATTTGATGATTTAAATCATTTGCTGTTCATTTGAGAGTTTATTCGTGAGGTTGCTCTCTCCCCTTTTTTCGATATTTTTATAAATTTATCTTTTTCAAATGTATAATTTTATTATAATTAGGATTCAATGCAATATTTTAATGTATTGTTTGGTGAAAAATAAATCTGGTCTCTTTCAACTTTCATCCAAATCCTTACTTTGTTAAAATCGGAATCCAAAATCTATTTTGCACTAACAAACAAGATATGCTAAAGATTGGTGGTATCCTCGTATAAAAAAAACAACAACATCCGTTAGGAAAGAAAATGATAATATGAATGCTTCATCGAGCTTTTAAATTATATTAATGTAGCTTATAAAAACAATATGAGGAAAAGTTGGGATGAATTTGTAATTTTGAACTGTCATCGGATGAAGAAGACTAACCTGAGACATTAACTTCTTCTTTACACTTCTGCTTTAAAGCAGTAAGGCATCAATTTATTCCAATGGATTTAGTTTGCATAAGACAAATTTACATGACAATTCTTTGGCGGAATCACATTTTGAATCTAGAACCTTTCAAATCACAAGGAATCAGAAGTTTAAACCTTGCCATCTGAGTTCTGTGGTTACAGCGATTTACAGGAAGATCATGCAGAAATTATATTTTCATTCTTAATATTATTTTTTGTTCTTGAATGTGACTCTAAAATAGTCGATCACAGTCACATCTTTGCGAATTTCAGAGTATTGCATATTCCTGAACTGTTATAATTTATCTTCTTTTAAATAAAGATATGCAATAATAAGATCTTTATCAGTAATAAAAATGTATATTTCAGTGTGTTGGCCTGCAATATATCAAAAATGGTATCATTAAAAAATATATATATTTTGAATGATACCATTTTTTTTTACCATATAAATATTTTCCTACAAGAATCGTAAAAATAATTTATAAACGGTTATACAAAAAACATAAGAATTCTGAAATAAAACCCAAGTTATTGATAAAAGTTATAATTAAAATTACTGTTTTTTTTTTTTTTTTTGCTTTTCTTAAAGTCTGGATTATTAAGCTGTTTTAAATCGGCTACTAATTTAACACAAATCATTATGGGCGAAAAAGATATTTCAAGAAAAGTAGTGATATATTTACTTAATTTTGTGAAGATCTAATTTTATATTTACAATACTATTATTCAGTCTAAATTCTGATCTGTAGATGAGTGAATAAAATGCATGAATGAAGTCCGCCCAGTAAAAAAAGGCTACGACGCGTCAATAGCTAGGTCGTACTTTTGGCCCTAGTTGACGCTACTGTAAAAACAAGAGACGCTCACTCGGCTTAAATAGCTGAAAGATAATTGTTAGCGGGCTTATAAAGTGTTATAAATCACAACACAGAATATTAAAAACATGAAGAAAGAAGCCAAATTTTACTTTGTTTAGATTAGAAATTAGGTTACAGTATTTAAAGTGTAGAAATTTCCAATTTTAAGCATTTTTAACGAATTTTAGAGAAGCTGACAAATTGAAAGGGAAATGCATATTAAAGAACAGCAAGACATAAGATTTCAAAATTGGTAAGAAATATATATTATCAAAATTTGAAACTTAAAAATGTTTTGCTGAAGAAGCTATTGGAACCAAGTTACTTATAATATTTAATTACAACTTTTAGCAACCATTAATCTCAGCGAACCAGCTGGTCACTAAAACCGAGTAGTGCTTTATGAAATATTCTTGAGACGCAAATATTATAAATAAAAATATTACAACAGTTAAAATTACATACCTATACATAAAATACATAAAAATATTATTACAGTTAAAACTTACCCAATTAAGGAGAATCGAATATTTTTAGGAACATCAACTGTCAATCCTAAGAAAAATAATGTATTAATTAGAGGATCTTTTCCAGGACGATCAATTATATTATTTAAAATTAAGATATTCAAAGCATCTCAGCTTGGTAAATTTTAACAACAGGGAAGTGAAATCTTGTTGTGTAATATATAATATGTCAAGAATATTTTACTAAATGCGGCCAATTGGATCGGAAGACTACTTTTTCATAAACACATTTCTTGACACAAGCAACTCAAAAGAATTTTTGTTTTACTTCACTTATAGAAATGTTTTAAATGGAATTGGAGATATATCTCATAAATTTTAGAGTTGTGTTTTCCAACCACGACTGAATGGGCCCCCAGTATTTATATTCAATGTCTGAATTTTATTACACATATGAAATAAAGGCATAGGTAAAGTAATATGATTCAATGATAACACATTTCTAATTAAATTATGGTATCAAAGGCTGGATGTTTGAATTTTACCAAAAAGCACAGTCAAGTGTGAATTTCATGAAATCATACAAATTATTTGTGGTTTCAATTTTTCTAGACACATTTCACTTGAAAATGTCTAGACGCTGTTGAATGACAGAATGCTTTAAAGAACTATGCTAGTCTCTATTCATTATTTTGATCAAATTGTTGGTTATTTATTTTCCAAAGAAAGATAAAGAAAACTAAATATTATTACTTCATAAATGCATGACGCGTGTGTGGGGGCTAATTCAGTTATCCAACGACAGTTCTTAGATTTTTTCTGATTTCAGTAAATACTTCGCTTCTTTCCTTTCAAATTGATGACTATTTTCTTTTCATAAAAGTGCTCAAAATATTTAATTTTTTTAGAAATAATATAACTACATTATGAAATTAGTTTCGATTCATTTAAAATTTGTTTATTTAGAAATTAGTTCAGGTCATTCTGAAATTTTGTCATAAAAATATAATTTTTTACCAAGATGTTTTATTTATTTAATATTTGAAAAATCCTTGCTGTCATCCTTACTTTATGATATTAAGCATTTTCATAAATCACATTTTACACATTTTCATCCAAATATTGTAAAAGCCTAATTTTCTTTCGCCAAAAATTTGGTTAGTCTTTTTTATACTTTAAATGTGCTGAAATTACCGTGGTATTTATACTGATTTTTTATTCAGTATTAATGATGAATGCTTATATTCGCTCATCGTTTCATAAAACACTGTTTACATCACGAGATAAATTTCAGCTTTTTAATGCTCACTTCATTTACTGTAGTTTTCTTAATTCTTTATATTGAACGGCTTTCATGACTTTTAAACGATAAGCTACAATTATAAATCCCAGATGGTGAAACAAAGCCAAATCATTTTCATGAATCCTAAAGCCTCCGAAAAATCGATGAATCAAACTTGATCCTTTAAAATTTCGTCTTTGATAAAATTCAAATGAGAGAGAGGAATTCCTGGTCACACAAATGGAATTCCGGAAAGGAATCCCTTGGATCTATTGGAAAGGAAGCGAATTGATGGGTCCATTAATAAATGGTGAGACAGTTGTCTTCTGTTTCATGATAATTTGCTCTTGAATTGAAAAGATCTTCCAGAGTTTCTACAAAGTATCATGTATGGTTGTTCGTGGTATTTCAAATTTCTGTACAAGTACTATACAATACTATATCTCTATTCTATACAAGTAAAATATTAGAGCATTACTTTAGTAAAGAATAAAAAGTTAAATTATATAATAATTATAGAATTATTATTATATATAATACCACTTGATGAATGAATTAATGTCAAAACTAATATTGAAAAGTAATTTTCATAGTTAAGTTTTTCAGAAAACCCTGTATATATATATTTTTTATTTTATTCCAATTTTTGATGTTAAAGGGGCGCTGTTAAATATTAAGAGCAATTGATAGATTTATTTTTGGAAACTTCTTCAAAATATATTTTTTAACGTAAAGCGATTTCTTTGTTTTTTCTCTCTTTTTCTATTTTCCACTACCAAAGAGATGCTGGTAAATATTGAAAAATAATGAAGAAGAGTTTTCTGTTATTGACCCATTACATATTTTCTGAGTACTATATCAAAGTCTATTTAGAAAAAAAAAGCATATTTCGGCCTGCTTCAATTGAAGTAAAGTTATCTGTTAAAATTCATATGCATTTGAATTCTAGTTCAATATTATCATTAACATAGTGAAGGCCTTTTTGAATCCTAAGCTTGAATATAGAACAAGAATGAGCGTTTCAGGTGACAATACTTTCGATATCTAAAGAAAATTGAATTCTTTTAACAATATTTACACATATGTATTGAGTTTATCACTTACGATTTAAAGGTAAAGTTTATTTTTAATTCTTCGCAAAAATAAGAGCCTGTATTGCCAAAGGAAATTCATTCTTAATTCAAATTGGAAATCTAGAATAATAATAAAAGTAAGAATCGAATAATAATAATCAGATTAAGAAAAAATAATGAGACATATTTTTAGTTCTGAATGATTAGAAAATTGAAGGAGAGGATAAATTTCTTACGGCACGAAATTTCTTAAAAATAAATCTTGCGATGCAATATTTAAAAAAAATTCAAATTTAGAATTAATGCAACTATTTTTTAATAGACAATTTTCATTCATATATGTGCTATTATAATTGTCAAACTTTTAAATTATTTTACATTCGCATAGCTAATATCTAAAACTTCTAATCATTCTGAGATAATTTGTATTCGTCAATTTTATTATATTTACACAAATATAATATCTAGCTTAATTAATCATAAGAGAAGAAAAGAATAATCATACTGAGAACAATTGACAATATTGACTTATCTTTCATTAACTAGGAAATAAAGAAACGTTGTCAGAATTCTTTCTAAAATTTTTCGCCTCAAACTGATAATTGAGATTTCAATTTACTATTCACTGAAATTTAGAGTTTGATAATTTTAATTTGAAATTAAGATGTAATATTCGAAATTTAATATTTGATATTCTTTTAGTTGATTGATTTAAGCGTAAATTTTTAAAAGCAAGTCAATGAAATAATATGCCATACATTTAGAAAGTTTGAAATCACTAGCCACTAGGTAGAAAACTTTACTTTTTCTTTTCTTGGGCCTTTTTTTTTTAACATATCTTTCTACGGAAGAATATTGAAAGCAAATGAATAAAAATAATTAGTCCAACATAGAGAAAGCTAGAATTTATATTTTTTTTTTCTTAAAATGACAGAAGAAACCTGTTGCAAAATTAGTTACAAAATAATCAAATGTCATCCATTTTTAAATCAACCAAAAATTTATTTTTACGAACATTTTGATGTTCCAAAAATTAAGACTAATTCCCTCTGATACAATTGATATTATATATTTTATTCAGAAATGAATGATATATAAATAATTTTATATATTTTTGAATTTATAGATGCATATAAAGCAATCAATGAAAAAAACGAAAACAATTATTTTTATTATTTGGTTATATAACCAATTTAAATATTAACTCATAAAAATTTAAGATACAAAATTATAGAATTTATAAAATAAAGTATTAATTTTGTATAAATTAGATTGCAATGCCAATTTCTGTCGAATCAACATATAAATCTTCTAATAGCATTAACAGTTATAATTATTTTCTGTGCAACTAGATGGCGCTGCTTCTCCTTATTCTGAAATCGGCTGATGCGAGAGAGACATTTTCAAGGCAAGATGAATAGCCGTTTCAATCGGTAATAAAGCCGTATTTCAAAAATCTGCAGTAAAATATGTGATATTCTATAGAAATTTAATTATTTACCTTATTTCATTTAAACTTTTTCATGTAACATCTAGTACTTGTTACATTTGAAGCATTTAATACCTATTTTTGCTTGGAATAAATTTTCATCGTGGACATTAGAATAATAATATTAAACAAAATTTTATCGTTTTTACAAAAAAAGATAATTATATGTAATAATTAATTCACTAGATAATTGCTTTCAATTGTTTTCATTTCTTTACAATTTTATGAACTGTTAGCCATTTTGTCGATAGGCTTGGCGAATATCAGTACTATAGTAGTCTTAGTCTGTCATCGCATTTTGGAATTGAATACTGTACGAATAAATCCCTCATACCAAAATTGATTTTTCCAATGAGTTTTGTTTCTACTATTGTTCGTTAAGGTATTTAGCTATGTTCGGGATGTTTTTTCCGAAAAAACGTTTGGAAACATTTTTTTTTGAATATTTGCATAAAAAAGATTAAAAAAAAAAAAACATTGATGAAAACAAAATATACCATTTAAGTGTCAAAAGTTTTTTAAAAACTTAAAAAAGAGCTTTTTATTGGATAAAAATAGTATAAAGTAAAAATCATCTAGTTTAAAGATTTCTCAAAGGAGTTGATTAAAGTTTTGCACATAGTATAAGAAATATAAAAATTTTCCATTTTTTTCTTATTGTGAAGTATTAAAACAACAATAAAATATTTCTATATAAATAGATTACTTATTCTTTAGTTCAAAAACAGCAGATCATATTGAGCAATTATTAAACTAAAATTGAACAAAATAATATGCGTTAGATTTCAATTTATGAGGTTTTTGTAAGTAGATTCTACCAAAGATTAGAATTTGTGAAAATTGCATTTAAAGATGTAAAGTAACATTAAAACTTATCTCAATGTACAGATAAAAATCAGTGCAGCTTCTCGAAAAGAAGACTTAGAAGAAAATTTCAAACGGTTTTATAAAGAACATGTTCCAAAATTAAGAATATTAAATAAAAATAGATGCATAATTTCTCAAGAAATCCACTTTCGTCCACCTACCTACTTTAGATTTTTAGTTTTGAAGATTGCGACATATAATTCCATATTTTTCATGTGAAACATGTAATATTCCCTCTTGTCTTTTAGAAAATGCTTGTTTGACTACAGTGTTATTTTTTGTCATTGATATGATTAAAAAATCTTTCTTTCACATTTCATTGCAAATAAGTATTTTTAATAATCCACCTGAACGGAATGACATGTGAATAAAAAATAATACTTAAAAATGCTGTTGAAATTATTCTCATGTTTATTTCAGATATAATTAACATATGGATCTGGAAATTATATTGGTGAATATGGTTCTTATAAGGAAAATATCATCATAATGTGGAAATTTAAATATGTATATACATTTTAAAAAAAAATTCCCACTTTAAGGTTTGATCCACAAAGCCTTAAAGAAAAATGATTTTCATTAGTTTTGTTTGTCGCGGTTTACACTTATCCTCTTTCCATTATATTGCAACAAACAAATGCAATGAGATCTGTATTTAGGACCCTTATAATATTGCTTTTGCTGAGTAAGGAATTAAAATAAACAAAAAATAAAAATGTGTTTTCCTGATTAATTGAAATCTGCAGTATGTAAAGTATTTCTTTTAATTACAATAATTTTTTTTTCTTTTCAGAAAAATATTTTTCTAATAACAATTTGATTGATTCCATTGATTATTTTCCTGCTTAAAATATTAAAGTAATTAATAATAATAAATAAATGCGGTACATTTAGCACTTAAAAAACTATAGTACTTATAGTATGCCACAAATTTTATTGTTTTATTTGTTCGAAAAATGAAATAATGATACCTTTATTGCCAATGTAATAAAATAAAGTCTGCTTTCTCATTTTATTTAAAATTCTGTAATATAGTTTTGTTCAATTTTAATGCGAACCTTAATTTAAGATCCACTATAGAATGCAGAAATATTTTTTAAATTTAAAATAGGAATTCTAGGCATTTAAATACTAAATTGTTGTAACAACTTTCTATATAATTACTTAGATACCATACAAAGGCCTGATATATTTAAATTTTATAAAATGTGAAGAATCAAAAATGCTCTGAAATTATACATGAAATGCGACGAAGCGAAATATTCTTGAATTTTACACACATACACACACACAATAAGTCTAGGTTTCTTGTCGCTCTTTTCAAACGAACTCCGTTGAAAAATTTTATTTTTTTTTCCTCAAAAAAAAAAAAAAAAAGAATGAAAAAGAATACTTCTCTTGAAGGAATTTCAAGCTTCAAATTGTCGAAGCGAAACGAAATATACATAAAAAATGAAAATAAAATAAGAGAGATATAAAAAGAGTGCAGATATATATGTCGTCAAAATGGCAGCGAGATATTTTGGATTTAAATATAGACTTTGAAACAGATGCGTGCATTTTATATTGATATACACATTTTTTTGCATATATTTTCGTAGAGTATCTATCCTTCTCAGAAAATGATATATTCTTAAAAGTTAAAATCTATTATTGAACATAAAATGGAAATGTTGCTAAAAATGGAAAAAATTACGGTTTCTTTATTTTTTTTTCATGTATTTAAAGCAAATTTTTAATTTGTGAACAATATCATTGATTTGAAATGAAAGGTGATAAAATTGCTAGTTCGCAGAAAAATGAAAAATATGCTGAGCGTACATCTTATTCTATAAAAACGAATATTTGTAGATTAATAAGTGTGTTATTAATGAATATGCACAATAACAAATGAATAATTCCAAATATTTGACTTCTGTTTTATTAGTTGACGTTCCAAAAATAATGTAGGTTTGTAATTAGACTTGTTAGGCAAACTTAATGCGGGGTGCGAAAAAGTTTAAGATAGTAAAATAGTAAAGATAATGAAAAAATGAAACTAGAATAATATCTATATATTTTATTAGCCATATTTATATTACTATTAAGTTTATAACGTTTTTTTAACGTTTCATTTAATATCAAGACATTTTTACTCTTTATATTATGGGAAGAAGGAATCTTTGTTCACCATAGTTACAATAATTCTTCTATTAAATTGCCAAAAAAAAAGAATGTATCTTTATATGAGATACATTCTTACATACGTCATATACATATAGGTCTTTCTCATAATATAGCTTTCTTTTCTTTTAGACGGAAGACCAGTCTTTCTTGCAACTTATTAAGAGAGGGAAATTAGATTTACTTATAAAATATTGTATAGTTCTTGTTTAAAAATTTAAGAGCACTTTTTATTTAACCATCGCAGTTTAAAATAAATAATGCATTCATAAGCTTAGGTATGCAAGTAGAAGGGAGAAAAGGAATAAATAATGTGCTTTAAATAATAAATCAAGTTTGTGTGAATTAATGAATATTTTCGTAGAAATTTAAAGGAAGAATTTATTTTAGAAAGCTCTAATATTCTTTTTAATGCATTAATGCACTTTCATTTTGACGAGTTAAATATGAAAAGGCCCAAGAGATATCGTACCAATTCAATACTTCAGTTTTTTTATACAGAAAAGAACTTTTGGGCTACAGTTATCATATTTTAATCCATGTAAAATTTATGTAAATAGTTATGATTTCATATTCGTAAAATAATGCAGCTTGAAAGCATTATTTATCTTAGAAGATGGAGAGAATAACATAATGATAATATTTTCAAAATTGTAATGATAAAGAAACAGGAAAAGTGTCTGGAGAATATAAAGAGTAATGCGATTTTATGTTAATAATGAAAAGGAAATGATATAACAGTTTTTTTCCATCCAAGCAAGTTTTCATCTCTATCTTTAAGTGGTATAGATTTAAATTTATGAATATATTTGAATTTATTATTTTTTTTTTAAAAATCCTAATTATGTCATTTCCATTCTTGTGATTTTATGAGAAAAGTAAATTTTGTTCGCTTTTATATAAATAATCAAAAATAGGTATGAAGTAGTATAGTATAAAGTATTTTTCACTGCTTTATAATAATTTATTAAAAACGTTTTTTATATATAAAATTGTTTTCAATTTAATTATGTCGAAATAAATATAAAGTAATATTTTTTGATTAGAACAGTGATACGTTATGAATATTCTTTTAAGTGCTCTAAAATTTCATTGAATTATTGCTATATACATAAACATGTTCAAGTATTAAAGGTATGAATTAATTTTGCTGCTTTTTAACAGATTATTTACAAAATTCTTATACCACATCACAATATCATACCATAATTCAAAATATTTTATTTTATGTTTGTCTTTTATCTTTAATCTTAATTACATCCCTTTCATTCTTGTCATTTTTATTAGAAAAGTAAATTTTATTCGCTTTTATATGAATATTCAAAAATATAGAATCATAGTGTCTAGTATTTTTCTCTGCTTTGAAAGATTTTGCTGAAAGCTTCTCTTTATGTATAAGTTGGTTTTCAATTTGACCTTGTCGAAATAAAGTTAATACTTTATGCATAGAACAGTTGCTCGTTATGAATATTCTCTTAAGTGCTCTAAAATTTTATTGAATTATTGCTATATACATAAATATGTTCAAGTATTAAAGGTATGAATTAATTTTGCTGCTTTTTAACAGATTATTTACATCACAATACCATACCATAATTCAAAATATTTTATTTTATGTTTGTCTTTTATCTTTAATCTTAATTATATCCCTTTCATTCTTGTCATTTTTATTAGAAAAGTAAATTTTATTCGCTTTTATATGAATATTCAAAAATATAGAATCATAGTGTCTAGTATTTTTCTCTGCTTTGAAAGATTTTGCTGAAAGCTTCTCTTTATGTATAAGTTGGTTTTCAATTTGACCTTGTCGAAATAAAGTTAATACTTTATGCATAGAACAGTTGCTCGTTATGAATATTCTCTTAAGTGCTCTAAAATTTTATTGAATTATTGCTATATACATAAATATGTTCAAGTATTAAAGGTATGAATTAATTTTGCTGCTTTTTAACAGATTATTTACATCACAATACCATACCATAATTCAAAATATTTTATTTTATGTTTGTCTTTTATCTTTAATCTTAATTATATCCCTTTCATTCTTGTCATTTTTATTAGAAAAGTAAATTTTATTCGCTTTTATATGAATATTCAAAAATATAGAATCATAGTGTCTAGTATTTTTCTCTGCTTTGAAAGATTTTGCTGAAAGCTTCTCTTTATGTATAAGTTGGTTTTCAATTTGACCTTGTCGAAATAAAGTTAATACTTTATGCATAGAACAGTTGCTCGTTATGAATATTCTCTTAAGTGCTCTAAAATTTTATTGAATTATTGCTATATACATAAATATGTTCAAGTATTAAAGGTATGAATTAATTTTGCTGCTTTTTAACAGATTATTTACATCACAATACCATACCATAATTCAAAATATTTTATTTTATGTTTGTCTTTTATCTTTAATCTTAATTATATCCCTTTCATTCTTGTCATTTTTATTAGAAAAGTAAATTTTATTCGCTTTTATATGAATATTCAAAAATATAGAATCATAGTGTCTAGTATTTTTCTCTGCTTTGAAAGATTTTGCTGAAAGCTTCTCTTTATGTATAAGTTGGTTTTCAATTTGACCTTGTCGAAATAAAGTTAATACTTTATGCATAGAACAGTTGCTCGTTATGAATATTCTCTTAAGTGCTCTAAAATTTTATTGAATTATTGCTATATACATAAATATGTTCAAGTATTAAAGGTATGAATTAATTTTGCTGCTTTTTAACAGATTATTTACATCACAATATCATACCATAATTCAAAATATTTTATTTTATGTTTGTCTTTTATCTTTAATCTTAATTACATCCCTTTCATTCTTGTCATTTTTATTAGAAAAGTAAATTTTATTCGCTTTTATATGAATATTCAAAAATATAGAATCATAGTGTCTAGTATTTTTCTCTGCTTTGAAAGATTTTGCTGAAAGCTTCTCTTTATGTATAAGTTGGTTTTCAATTTGACCTTGTCGAAATAAAGTTAATACTTTGTGCATAGAACAGTTGATATAATCTTAAGTGCTCTAAAATTATATCTAAACATTGCTATATAGATAAATATGACTAAGTATGCAAAGTATGAATTAATTTTGCTGCCTTTTAACTAAAAATTTATGAAATTAATAGATATTATCATTTTATAACTCAAAATACAATATTTTATTGAGTTAATGATAGGATGCAGACTCACTCTTTAAGTATTTTAATTATTTTTAAGCGATTACGATTTATATTTAAAAAATATCTAATTTTAATAAAATTTCAAAAAAGTCGTCACCCGCATAAATCGTCATGCAATTTAAGTCGTCGTTTTCATTAGGTCCCGAAAAAGTCCCTTCTGTAACAAAAGCCCTCTTTTACCCATAACAAAATTTAAATCTACTCCAGATGTTAGGCTCAAAAATGGCTAAAGGCTTTTTTCTTCACTATTTTGCATGCCATTCTGTTGTCACATCAGCTCCGCCCCTTTACTTTAAAAAAAGCCAAGTATTCACAGGGAATTTTCGATCACGCTTATCACTGCAAAACACATGTAGGTCTCTATTATTACTTCGTATTTCTTTCTACCCAATACGGGGATTTAAGTTTTTGGGATTTATCTATGTATGTGTATGTGTACTATAGTTCCCGTTGCAATTCTATTTACTGTAAATGTTTTTCTTGCCTCTCCTCAGTGTTATTTCTTTTCAATTTTTTTTTCTTGTAGTTTTGGGCTTCAGTTGTATTTTTAACAAATACTTACCTCGTTATATTTTAACGAAAGAAAAATGAAGAAGAAGAATACTCAATTGCACTTTTGGATAAATCATATGATTTAAAAGGAACTTTTGGTAAATATTACTATATCCTTAGGACTACTTTAATCCTTAACTACAGATATTAATTTCCTCATGCGGCCGGAGACATGGAGCTAAAATGATCCATTGTTATTTTTCTATTTTGTATTTGTAAACAGCATTGAATTTATTTTGGAAACACAATAGATTCCGGAAATCATGTAGTTACCAAAAAATTAAAACTGTTAAACGTTATAATATTAAATGCTGGAAAGATGTTATAAAAAGCCTAAACAATCTTTTAATGAGTATTTACTTTGTTTAGATATTACGGAATTACACTAGTGTTAAAAACTGTCAGAATTTAACAAACAAAAAGGAAGAAAACAATATTTTAAAATATTATTTTAAAAGATATTTCTTTATTCTTTTTGCATTATTCAAATGAAAAATAGTTTCAGAGACATGGAGGCAATGACTCCATAAATATCAATGAAAACTTTGAAAAAGAATAACTCTTTTTATACGCACGTATTCTTACTTAAACTTTTACCAACATACTGTTGAAAGAACAAGGTACTGAGGAGATGGACAAAATATATCATGAAGTATATCAAATAATTCAAGGAAAAATATCTCGTGATAATCAGAGCTAAGATAAACGAGGCGTCATTCTGACTCTTGTCTCCAGTTACGGGTTAAATGATATTCTTTCATCGAAACATCATTAAAAAAGTTAACTGCAAAAACAAAAGAGAGGAAATGAAAAAAAAATCGAAGTTTGACGAGATTTATGAGGTTTTAGCTGGATAGAAGCATATTAGAGCGTAAAATATGCTAAATTTTGCCGGATTCTTAAATTAAAAGCCATGTATATTGATGAGAAATTAAGCATTAAAGAGTTTGGGAACATCAGTAGTTGGCTGAAAAGTTTCAAAGTCATAGTTTTTCTTTTAAAACTATTTGCGGAAGAGCAGCGGCTGTTGATGATGGCGCTACATCAGCTGTTGGTGAAGACGAAAGAACAATGTTCTCAAGGCCATTTTATCTAGTTCTGAGGTATCAAATGTTTTCTCTTGATGGAACTGGCTTATTTTACTGTCTTTTGTCGGATTAAAATGAGACATTCAAGAGTGAAAAGTGCATTTTTAGAAAAGCAAGTAAACAATGCCTGGCATTTCTGCTCGAAGCTAATATGACTGGAAATGAGAAACTAAAACAATTTGTGACTGATAAAAGTAAAACGCCATGCTGCTTTATGAAAGTTAATTCCCTTTCAGATGAATAAGAAGCAAATTAAAATGTATAGATGACTCTAACTAGTTCAGAACAGTATATTCGTAAAATGGACTCTCAGTTTTCAAGTCAGAAAGAAAATTTTGCCATCAGTGTCGATAACTATGAAGAAGAGTTGTATCGCCCAGAATTAACTGGAAAATTTAAAAACGATCGAAAGTATTTTTCTTATTCATCTTTTAGATGAAGAGGTAATTCATGGCTTTAAATGAAAGCACAAAAAAAGAATGGTTTGTAATCTTGATCTGATAAAAGCACTAGATAAGAATAAAAAATTTAAAGTTTCGGCTTTAAATGCGATTAAACATGCATACAAAAGTTAGAGGTTTGTTTCATAGCAAATTGTATCGAATTTTCCCCGACAAGCAGGGTGCCTAGCAAACTCAGATTTAGAAAAAAAACTGAACGAAGATTGTTGAACGACTTTGCTGAAATTCACAAACATAAAAGAGTTCAGCGTCAATGACGTTAATGAGTTGGGATGCCATTGATAACGACATCGCAATCTACTCACAAGTGATTTAAAAAAGTTTGATATCTGAACTTTTGGAAAAAAACAAAACAGTTTAAGTGAGGATAGCAACGTCGAAAATATGGATCAAGTCATAACAAGACAGAAACAATCGGAGCCCTGGAGAAAGTTCAACAATATTTAACATTCATTAATGGTGCAACAAAATGAAGAATATAAAGATTTAAATATATAAAAAAAGAAAGTTATTTCCAATAATTAACATCTTTATCTATCAGCACTGACGGAATATTTTAATGCGGCAAAGTAATTAAATTAAAATAAAATATAGTAACTATAATAAGTGTTTTCTTTATTTTCTATTCATTTATATATATATTCTGTTTTTGTCATCAAATCCAACTACTTCATGAAAATATTTCGTTTTTTTTAATCCTTTTTTTTATCAAAAATTCTTACTTTATCTTACTCTTCATTTTTACATTGTGGTACCTTGAATGAGGATTTAATGAAGTTTTATTGTATTTGTATTCCTGAAAAAAATCCTTTTAAAGCTTTTATAGAAACTAAAAAAACCCCCACTGAATTGGGCATAAAATGATTTATGATGAAAGAAATGATAAAAAATTAAGATTCCCGGAAGAGTTTTCAGATGTATATCAAACAATTGTATTAGAATGATTTATAAAAAGATAGTGTTATAAAAATATCAAAATATCAAAATTAAGCTGTGATTAAGTGGACATGCTCTATTCAGAAAGCTTTATAATAATAATAAAGTTTAAAAGATTTTAAAATATTATTTAAAATGAAAATATATCTATTAAGATAAATTGAATAGATAATATCAATAAAAGAAACTTTACAGACAGTATAATTTTTTTTCTCAAATAAGAACTTTCAATCTTTTTAAATTAAGGATTACAAAAATTTATATGAATTTCAAACCTTTTAATTAAATCTCCATACCAATATTTTTCCAAAAGACATTTATAAAAGTTAAATAAAATCAATCAATATATTGAGAAGGATTGCATTCTATTTTAATTATTTTTGTTATTATTTAACAAAATTTAATTTTAAAACTAGTTTAAAATAATGTAATTTTTATTTCTCAAATAAAATATTTAATTCTAAAATAAATAAAAACAAAACCAGACGGAATTATGCAAATAATATTAATGTTTCATAAAAAACATTTCAAAATTTGAAATAAAACCAATTAGCTTACTGAAATTAAATAATCAACAAATCATTTATTAAACGCATAAGGTGAATCTTATTGAGTTCTTTTTCAAATTTTCTGGCATTGTTTTATTGTAATACGATTATTTGATCATCCTACATTTAATATTATACTTTTCCAATTTTAGATATTGCATTATTAAATACAATGCAAATAAAATTAATCAATATAATAATAATATTAATCAATAACAAAATCAAGATTAATGTATTTGAACAGAAAATCAACAGAATCAAAATAAATTGAATATGTCTTCCTAATGGAGATATTGATTAATTCTTTTTTTAATTGCTTTACACAGTATAGCTGGAATTGAATTTTGGGCTATAAAACAGTACTTAAAACTTTTTTTCTGGAAGAATGTAATGAAAAAAAACTTTAAGTATCTAATTACAAATTAAGGCAATCATTAAACTGAAATTACGATAGCAGCATCTATAAAGGTAAAAAAAAATTCAAGTAAAAAACGATAAAAATATTTTAATTGAAGAAACATTGAAATTTCACAAAATGAAACCTTGATTATTATTTATTGGATGTTAAGAGATTTTACTGTTTCTTGTAATTCCATTTAACATCGATCGATTTTATTGATATAAAGTCTTCTTGGCGTCTTTTCATAAAAAAGATATAAATATATACTTATTTTGTTACATCTAAATTTTCCATGTGATATCGTCAAACTTGAAGTAAAGGTTTTATTTTTGTCTGTACGATTTTAGACATTTGAAAAAAAAATCATAACGGCTTCTTTTTTATTTCTTTTTATTCTATTTCTGGTTTCAAATTGAGAAGATTTTCTGTTTATTTGTTTCCAGCGTAGCTATCATTTTCAGCTAATTTATTCAAATATTCATTCCTGCCCATTCTGTTTTGCGCTTTTATCGTTTTGACAATTGTGATATCTTTCCAGCTCTCATACATTTATGTTATCTTTGATATTACTGCAATCCTTTCACAAATGATAAGTTTGGACTTCAAGAATCTTATCCTGATGGTTTTCGACGCAATTAATGACAATTTCTTGACAAGCCTTAGAAAGGAATATAGTCCCATATTTCCGATTCATCTTGTCTAAACTATCGATAACTATCATGATAGGAATATTCCAAAACCTTGAAACTTACATTCATTCATCGGATGCATCTTCTGAGAATGAAGTATTTATAAGGAATGATATTGTGGGGTTCCCAATCTGGTCTGATCGGAAGTCTGACTGGATAATGATCATGGCTTCCTGTATAGAATGTTTGGAAAATAAGAGTACAAGCCACTGTATTACTTCTACAACATGCTGCATCCTCGATTTACGTAAGGAATTAGAGAATGCTCTGTGACTGAGTATGGGTGTTCTTAGAGAGACTATGTAACTGCATTTATATCAAACTTATCAAAAGGTTTTATTAAAATTGTAAAGAGTTACGGTTTGCAATAAGTAAATACATAATAAATGGTTTCACTTTTCTGTTCCGATAACTCCAGTTTATTTCCTGTGTCTGCTAGTTTATTTCCTGTATCTGCTCCTGTATCCTGTTCATGCTAGATAGCAGTGAGCAACAAGAATGACAAAGATTCCAAGTGTCATTTCACGAATTAGAAAATGATAAATGGAATATGGTTGTAGTAAACTGTGTAACTGTGAGTTATTCAGACTGATTAATTGCTCTTAGTGATTAGATTTTAGAGAGAGCAATGAAAGTAAATAATCCTTGTTTATTTTACTCACTTTTATTTAACTTGATTTCTTTCATATAAGAAAGGAACGTTTTAATTATTTTTTTATTCATTCATAAAGGGCCAGGCTATCCAAATTTAGCCCTTATACGTGTTCCTGATGATCATAGATTATTTTAATATTTCCGGATCTTAGTTAAGTGTTCATTTCATTATAGCAGATGTATCTACCTGGTGGGTAATTAAAAAAAATATCGAAATTCCGTAACAGTTATTATAGATTAAAAAAAATCTAAAATTTAGAAAAGGAATAAATAAAAAATGATTCCTTCTTATGACGCATAAAATTGTGTTTTTTAAAACTGTTTATATTAAATTGATTTTTTAATTTCCGAATAATGTTATTCCTTAAATGTGAAGTTTAATTTTTGATTTTCAATGCAGTACAACTTATGAAGCAATTTTGCTGGAGTGCTTTTTTACTAATAGAGGCGATTAGCACGAACAGCAATTTCCCTATCAATAGCTACCAAAATATTTCGTAAAATCTTCCAGAGTAATCCTGGTTCTTATTTCTAAAATGTTTTTCAAATTGGAATGGAAATATCTACCTTACCTTTGTCTGCCAATAATGCAGCATTAACTAATAATTTAACTAATATCACGATTTCAGGAAAAATCTTAGAATTTCCTTAAGTTTCCTTAAATAAAAATTATAATTTTTTATAGCAAGCATCGCAGATAAAAAAAAAGTTTTTTAGCGTTAATTAACCGCCTTAATTAGAAAAAAATTCCTAAACGTTTTTCGAATCTTATTATAACACGATGCACATAAGTAATATTATTGCTGTACAATTGTGTTTAATAATAAAATTACTTTAATATTATTTGTGATTCATTGAATTTGTGAAATCATTATGTTGCATTGAAATATAATATAGGATTTTTAATATTCTGATTCATATTATGTATTTAAATTTTATCATGTGATTTTAGCTGCTATTACTTTTATAAACATTGTATTTGAAATTATTTATTTATATATTATGAGGTAATTGAATATTTATAATTCAATCTTGGTACACATGACACATATGGTTTAACATGATTAAATCTAATTCTCGCATCCTTATACAATTGATCAGTTAGATTTTTTTCTTACTAAAGAATCTACGAGGACAATAAACAATGCTGAACGACTGAAATATTTTTAATACGTGCCTTTTCTAAAATCAATTTTAAAATTTCAAACAATTTCGAAATTCTAAAGAAGAGTTGCATTCCAAATGGAATTTTATTCTTCGGTGTTTCTTAAAGGAAAAAGCTTAATTAAGACTAACTGACTCAAAGAAAAATATTTACTTTTACTGAAAAAAAAGTGACTTGAAATGGAAATGTAATGTACAATTAGCTTCCCTTGATTCTAATTATTTCGTGATTTGCAAGTAAAACAGCAGTTTAATGATATGTTTGAAGAAATCGACTTTCTTCTTGCTGAAATTAAATTGGAAATACTTTTTAAGTATACCTTAAGAATAGTTTCACTAAAAATTCAATAAATTTTTAGGTGAAATATTCAAAGCCCAACTATGAATCCTCCATATTGTTTAAATAAAGGGTTTGAGTTTCGAGTTGATTACCTTTCTGTGTTAAAATATAAATTTCATTTTTTTAAATTCAAATTTCGGGATCAAATAAATGTTTTATCAAAGCGAAATTTGAAAGTAATTAGTAATATGTTTAAAAAACCCCTATTTATATGTGCTGGTAGTTTTACATCTAAAAAATATTATGATAACGGAAGCTAAATTTTATAATTTGAAAAAATGCAATTATTTGAAATTGGATGAAAACACGTAGATTAATTTTAATAAAGAAGTTTTTCGTAATTTCGTTTCAAACGTGAAATGTAATTCTATTTTCTATTCAAACCCAAAAATAGTCACATACAATAAGATAAGTAAGCGGAAACTCGTCATTTAAACTTTACAGTAAAATACATATCTGTGTAAATAACAGAGATGCATCAATATCGGAATACGAAATAATTATACAATTATGAAAAATGGCTGAGGTGTTTTTTTTATATATAATGTGAATGTAATTAACAACTAGTTATAATATTAATTTTTTAAAAATATTATCGTTATATTACAGTTTGAAGCAATATTATGAATGTTACTTAATACATTTTATGGCCTAAAGTATATTATATAATTGCAAAATGAATGGAACACAACATCTGTTTCTAAAGTTAGTTATAATTTCATTTATTTAATCAGCTAACATTTCTATAAAAAGCACGAATTATTTAAAATAATTTTATTAAGTAGCCCCATAAGTTTCTTTCCTTTTTTTGATACGAAATAAATACACAAAATGAGTTGTTTAAGATTGATTTACAGCGTGGTATATGATGTATGTAATCACTAATTATTTCTAATATTAAATTATTCGAAATACTTTCTTTATAATAAAATCTCAACAACTTTCTTCAGTTGATATTTATGGTTCTAAGCTCAAGTATATTATATAATAGCAAAATAAATGGAACACAACATCTGTTTCTAAAGTTAGTTATAATTTCATTTATTTAATCAGCTAAAATTTCTATAAAAAGCACGAATTATTTAAAATAATTTTATTAAGTAGCCCCATAAGTTTCTTTCCTTTTTTTGATACGAAATAAATACACAAAATGAGTTGTTTAAGATTGATTTACAGCGTGGTATATGATGTATGTAATCACTAATTATTTCTAATATTAAATTATTTGAAATACTTTCTTTATAATAAAATCTCAACAACTTTCTTCAGTTGATATTTATGGTTCTAAGCTCAAGTGTATTGTTTTAAGTTCAAGACCCATTGTTCTAAGTTCAAGTGCATTTTTGCTGCACATTTTGATGCAAAATGCAAATCTAGGTTTTAATGTTAAATCTCTTCAAGAAAAGATGTTTTCATGTTCCTGGAGAAATAATTCGGACGTATAGACGTGATTCATAAGACTGGTCTCTATTAATAGGTGAGGAATCCAAACTTAATATCGATGGGTATAACCCATTCTGATCAGTTGATTATGTACCTTTGCCTTCAGAATGTTAATACCCTTCTCTATCTCGTGCTTATTTTCTAAAATTGGAATTTGTATTTGAGTTTCCAGTATTTAATAATATGAATAAAATGATTCCTTTAATAATAAAAAGAAAAACTTATGTCCAACAATTATTTTGTGAAAACTTAGAAATCATTATAATAAGTAAATTATAATTATGCATTAATAATAAATGCATAACTATAAGTAAATTATAATTATGCATTAATTATAAATGCATAATTATAAAAAAAATCCTCAGTTCCTTTTAATATCATAGAATATTTCTTATTAACAGTTATAGTTAGTTCTTCTATCCGTAGTTTAATTTTCTTATATGTAGAAAAATCTTTATCGGTTTCAAAGTATTAAAAAGGAAGGCTTAAGCATGTAAGTTTTCTTTATTCATTCGTTTCAAAAATTGAAAAAGGCATTCTGTTGAATAAAAAGTATCTA
This sequence comes from Argiope bruennichi, assembly GCF_947563725.1. Lineage (NCBI taxonomy): Eukaryota > Metazoa > Arthropoda > Arachnida > Araneae > Araneidae > Argiope > Argiope bruennichi. The sequence goes on along the minus strand of NC_079154.1, from coordinate 37,757,635 downwards.
TTCGTTTGAGAAATTTCCATAAGGAAAAAAAATTAACAAAGGAAAGCAACAAAAAATTTTAATACATATTCAAAATCTTTTAATAATATGTTGGAATGAAAATAATTATTTTTCTTAACCATAAATAAAATGTCACGAATTTTAAGAAATTGTAATATTCAAAAGCAAACCAAAATATATATGGAAAAACGATATTTATTTTAAACATATTTAAATTTTTCAAGATAACATAATTATAGTTAATAAATTTATGTTTAAAGCCAATTTACTGCAGTAAAAATGCAACTTTATTCCGTAAGTTTTCCTAGAACATATAATTTTTATTCCGTAAATATTTCCTGAGTAGATAGTTTTTTGTAGCTAGAAATACTAAATAATTAAAGAAATAAGATGCAATAGAGTGTGAAAAATTTTAAATATCCGACATTAAAAAATACTGAATACATTTAAATATATAAATAAAATAATTTTCATAAAATGAATATCAAATCTTTCGAAATCATGGCTAATCTATATTCAGGGTATGAAATTTGATATATGCAGTCGAGGAGATTCAATTGAATATGTGGTTATAAATTTAATTTTAAGACGAACCAAATCCTAGCATTTAAATTACAAATGGACCACATAACTCAATTACTGAATATGATGGCTGTCATGCTGGCGCAAGAGGTGATATTCAAAGAGTGATATTTCCACACGATATTCCAAAAAGAATTGCCATTAAAATTATTTCTTGAAAATGGTTCGAATTCTTGTCTTTAAAATTCCTTTTCTATGCCTTAAAGCTCTCTCTCTCTCTCTCTCCCTATATATATATATATAGATGTACTGAGTTATTATATTTAATATTATATATAGAAAGACAATATTTAATATGAATTTGTAATAAATATGTTTATTTTAAAGTAAAGAAGGTCAAAATAGTAGATAAAGTATGAAAAGAAGGTAAAAAAAAGTTTTTTAAAAGGAGCACGTTCAAAAATATAAGTTTTACGAAGGAATAATAAAAGAATATTATGACAGAATTTATCTCCAAAATACGCAAAATAAGTGACAGATATAAAATTCAAAATCGATGAATTTCTCATCAAATAAAATATTATAATATATAAACCCACATATTTAATCTAGAAAAGAAGTAGTTTTATTTTTAACTTTATTTAAAATTATTTCATATAAAAATAATCGACGATATATTTCATACAGGGAGATTGTATATTTTCATAGGGCATAGCAAATATATGAATTATTAATCGTTTCATACTTTTCTGAAATGCTCAGATTTTCAAAAGAATGCGAATTTTTAAACTTTGACGTAACATTTATACAAAACGAGGCAGAAATACCTGATTGAAGTCACTGCCTGAAACGCTCTCCCCTTGCCAATACCTAGTTGTTTTTGTGTCGATAAGAAATGATCTATGTATATGATAGGAAATCTAAAGATTCCCATGACAAAAGGGAATCTAAGATTCCTACATGAACGAATCTAAAACTTTAACAAGTACTTCTTGAAAAATAATAAATAATTTTTGTATAGATGAATTAAAATTAATAAAGTCAAAATTTTAATACATATGATATTTATTGAAATAACTGATCCAGTTAATTGCTGACAGCGTTCTAAAATCGAAGCAAACTAGATATAACCAGCCTCATTTCCTTGTCCAGATTGATTCCCGCCAGATAATTTGATTTGATTAACCATCAGATAATCAGCTTAGCTCTAATAAGAATGATCAAAACGAAAAGAAATTGCCTGAGTTATCGCATTTAGGAACAGGTGTTCATCCTTTACTGAAAAACCAAATTTAGTCAATTCCCTACTGTTGAATTTTGTTGCTAAAGAATAATTACTATACGATTTAATCATTTTTTTAATCAAAGGTGTTAGATTAATCTTGAATCTGTGCAATTTGATCGATATTATAACGCTGAAAGTACTTCATATTTTTGATGACGAGGCTATGATAAGCATCCTAAAATAAATTTCAGATTTCGAGAGAAATTCAGAAAATTTTAGCGAAGCCAAGCACTTACTTTTTCTTATAAGATCATAACAGATACGTTTGATATTAAACTTTGTATATTTACATTAATTACGTAATTAAAATTACAAATTTATAATATTTTTGACACCTTTGTGAGGAAAACCCCAAAGTGATGAGGTGCATTCTTTAGAGATCACTAATATATACCAATATGAGGGAAGTCATCTGCTAAAATGTCAAATTCCTTTCAGTTTATTCAAAATATCCAGAAATTAGAATATTATTTTCCACTAGTTCATTTTCAATAATATCAGTAAGAAATAAATACAAAGGAATATTTTGAAAAATGCATGAAATTTAAAGCAATGTTTAAGTACAAGACATGAAATTTACTTCAATTTTCCATACTAAGAAACAAATTACCAAAACCAGACGAAATAAAATTAATTCACTGATAAGTTTTGTTTTAATGCTGCATCGAATTAAATGGAAAAAATATATATAATATAAATAATATTTAGAAATAATACTGCAATAAAGATGTGACAGAAATACTCGACAATTTGATGGTAGATATATTAGTAAAAATTCTGGGGCTTTAAGAGTATTTTGAGTTTCGGATTAATAAAGTATGCAGTGGTTTAATATACTGGGTAGTTATAATTAAACTTTCCCTATAAACCTATCCCTTTCCCTATGGTATGTAGATTATACAAGAGATGCGTTCACGGAATTTCGAAAAAAAAAAAGTTCCAAAATGTCCACCAGAGGGGACATTTTCCAGGGAAAACATTAATTTTAACACAGTAAACGACCAAAACGGAATACAGAAGCAATATTAACATTTACTGATTGGTTTCAGATCACCTTATCATCGAACTGCATTAAGTAAAAATAAGGAAAAAATAGCAATGCGTTGTTCGAGGGGAGGGGGGGGGGGACCACTTCAGTTTGCAGTAACAAGAACAGATTAGGAGGAAATTGTGCAAGAGGAGCAGTTGTTAAGCGTGTCCAGTATGATACTGGGAAAGATGCTCCATGTGATCATCCTCATTCACCTGCAAAATTTCAAGTCAATGGACAGTGTTTTCAACAGCAGATCGTAATTGATCAGTTGTAATGCTTCGCACATGAGGCGTTATGGAGATCTTTAAGTCATTAAACATCGCAACAAGATACAGTCATCATTACAGCCGGAGACATCGACATAAAACATAACAACGACTGAAAACGTTTCTTATCCTAATCTGTATTGCATAAAGTTTCCTCTTTTTCGCAAGCAGGCTAATCTCAACATTTTCCGAATAATTTCTTTTATTTCCCAGAAGGAGTTTTTTACTGGAGTATAAGGTAATGAGTTTAATGTATTTTAAATTAATACCAGAAATTTCACATTTTTCTTTCAAATGTAACATTTGATTTGCTATTCTAATATCTCGGAGGGGACATTAAGAGTAGAACAGGAATATAGATGTAAATGGTAGGGATTACAGGATGATGTTGGTCAGAGAAAGAGAAAAAGAAAGAAATATAATAATTACAATCTTCAATATAGTCTTAAAGGAAAGAAATCTATACTTACACAGCAGTACAATTGATGAAATGTACAAAGTTTGCTAGATGGCAAGTTCCCAGTTAAGTTATATTAATGTCCCGTTTGAAAGCAACACTGGGGCTAATTTGGGGAGGTCCCCGTGATTTTCAATGGCTGTCAAATGACGAGGACGACACCTCAGCTTAACTTCTTCTGCAAACTTCCACACTACACCAGCGGGACGACGATTAACGATTTGGCCCCGACGGATTTAACGTGCACCAGACCCACTTGCACGTTAGTTCTTCGGTGAAATCGGGTCTTGAAACCCTCCGGTTCCGAAGCCGAAACCTTATCACCAGGCCACCGCGACCCTTAAACAAGTTCCCAGAATACTTACTTTACGAACTCTAAAGATAATTTGCTACATTGTGGTGTACTTGCAATTACATCTACTATGTAGCATGTGACTTGCAACGTTGCTATACGTGTAGCTATCTTATTGCTCTATTGATAATTTGTATTTCATGCAAATAATGTTGCAATCTTTATTTCTTATTCCCTTTTTATTTCATTCTCCAGTAGAAAACCTTCATGTTTGAAACCAGTATCAAAAATGTTACGTTTTTCCCGTGCATGGTTTATTTTTATCTGACGTAGGCTTTTTGAATTTCCATGTATAACATTAATTACTGGATGCAGAAAATGAACAAAGATTAGAAGTAGATCAAATCATGTATAAAAGAATGCTCTAATAATGCTTTTCTTAAACAGATATTATCCTGTAGAAAAGCTCTGTTTTAACTAAAGATAATACTCGCTAACCTCAACTCGAGACTTTATTCAAGGAACTAAACCTTACATCTGTTTTTAGCCACAAGACGAAATGACTCGAATCTTCTAGATTTAGAAAGATATAGAAATTATAAAAACAGTCTAGAAATAATAGAAAGTAACAAAACAATTTTCAGGCAGTCAGATAAGTAATTTCAAATTCAGTTCAATTTCAATTCAGTTCATAGCATTCTACCACTGAACCATTCAGTCAGCTCCATGTTCGAACACGTTTAGTTATAATAGACTGTAGTTGCCTGGCTATTTCCAAGTCACTAACAAAGTACTACTTTTGAGTTTAAACATTTTCTATAGCTTTATATATTCTTATATACCATTTTCTATATTCTTTTGAAAGCTTGGTTTTTTTTTAAAGTTTGCATTATGATTTTGGAATCACTATGAGTGATAAAAGCTATAAGAGCCTGAAAAAGAAGAAAGTTTAGAATTGGATCTAAAGCATAGAGAAAGACCCAAAGATTAAGAATTAAAATTGTAGAGAAGAATTAGCAATTATTAATGAACTGATCTAAGAGCCGAATTAATGCGTAAAGCATGCTTTCCGTTTTCAAATGTAGAATGAAACAATCATAATTGGTTGTTCTATATTAGACAACAGCAATTCTAAAATGGTTTGATTTCAAGGCATATAAAGCAATATTCCTAGCTGAGTTTAAAGATAAAGTTTAAACTATTTCATTCTGGATCTTTCATCTACTCTATTTTTTACTCTTTTTTTAACTTAAAAAACATCAATATTGGAAAAAATGTTGACTAGAGAATATAGGCTCACTTTCTACGAAACTCCTTTTAAACAGGAATCTACTAAAATGGAGTAGATAAATAATCGAAGTAATATAAATATAGTATGCTCCAAAATATACAGTACTGAAAGGAAAAGACGAACAAAATGACATAGTACCGAAGTGAAAAGGTGAACAAAATTACATTATTGACATCTGTGAATTTATTTTTCCACGAAAGAAATTTACATACATACACGCAATTAGCGTGTTGATTTACCACAATATACATAATATAAGTGTTCAAATGTGCACAGCCTCGCTGTAGACAGTATGACGCTATAATCAATTCATTCACGCAGATTATCAAACATATCCTCAAACAAAGGTTGCTACAAATTCTTGCAAAAAGATATGTTTTTTTTTTTTTTTTCACGTAATGCAGGCACAGTTCTCGGTGGATCTTCGCAGTTGAACACACTTTCCTTTAGCACTTCCCTTCCGTTGACACAGTGTACTAGCAGAACGGCAAAATTTCGTAAAATGGATAGCATAAAATCGTTACTTGGTACTTTCTTATTAAACTTTTCTTGGAATTGCCACTTTTTATCAAACTCAGTCCACCTTCACGTTCGCTTTTGTATGAGCGGAAATAATGCTCTACTACAAATACTTTTTCCTTCGTCGAGAGACCCATTTTCAACAACGACTGCACAACTTTACTTCTTTTTCACTACTTCGAACAGCTGGAGCTATGCCTCTTCGACAAACGCAAACCGCGAGTTCGAGATGTGCGAGTTCCAGTACTGTATATTTTGGCGCATACTACAAAATCAAAAAGTCTTGTAGAATTATAAAAGGTTAAACTAATCATTGCAGTTTAAATATGGTATTGATTCGTGGGTTTCTTCTTAAAAAAATATTAGAAATAAAGGGGTCAGCTCCAAATTTTTATTTGACTGTCATATCACAAATTTCAGAAACTCTTTTTATTTAAAGATATTCCATAAAACATATAATTTGATCCTGTTTTGGAAAAATTGTAATTACTTTGTAATATAAAAGATTAGTATTTTGGTTTAAAAGCTGATGTACGAGTTTAAAATGAGTTAAATGATGATTTTTAACAAATTATCAATATAATTATGTTAAATCTGTTAGTTTTAATTGATGATTACAAATAAATGTCTTGAATATTTTTGATAGAACTGAATTCAAATATTTATAGAAAAAATTCCATTACTTATATTTATTTACTATACTGTCCGGTCAAAAATAAAAATTGAATTAAAATGTTTTATTTAGATTAAATAAAAACAGTTAATTTCCAGAGGATTTGGGTTCAGAATATTCTTTAAAAACCAAATTATTAATATTAAATAGAAAATGATGCATTAATCTTCAACTATTCGTTAATAATAACGAGATTTAAAAATTTAATTAAATAAATAAAGTCAAAAAATAAATGTATTTGTTTATGTTAAAAAAAAAGAATAAAATCTGATTACTTAACCAACGGTATACATTAAAATAAAAATATACAAACATTTCTTGTTACACAATAATATTTTTTTCCAAACAGGGCGTAAACAAGATTTTTTTAATTATTTTCTTACTTATGCAAATCCAAAAATAATAGATTTTTTTTATTCTTTGTTTTCTCCGAATAATGAAGTGACGCGGGTTTATCTGCATGAATTCATATTTTTCAAACTTGAATGTTTGCTTTTGGATTTATAAAACATTGCACGCGCCATATTTGAAAGATTTATTTTAGATTCAACGGATTATGCCGTACAGAATTCGTCAACTATTATGTCTCAATCTAAACAACATTTTAATAATTGTTAAAACTTAAGACAAAGTATTTAAATTATATCAATTTCGTAGCAGTTAAGTTACAAAAATAATGAAATTTATATATTTGATTCCTAATTTTATTGATTCAAAGAGAATTTTCAATTAATTTTTGTTAACACTTTGAGAATATAAACCTAAACTAATCTCGTATTGTAGTGCAGATACTGGAAGTTGCACATATGCATACATTATTCTTTTTCTTCTTTAACCTGCATATCTCATCTAAAAATTATTTCAGCAAACAAAATGTTGCAAGGAACAAATTAATATAATCTACTCTACGTTTACTTTAGTTAGGTCAGGTAGACTGTTTGCACATACCTTGAGAAATTCTAAAGCATACTCGTTGAGTGGATCAATCTATCGCAAGTGGAAAATGGAATAGAAAGAATAATAAAGCCATTCCCTGTAAAAATAAAGACAGGTAGTTAAGGAAAATTCATTTCGTTTTGTGGGGAAGTAAGTGAGTTTTATTCATTGATTTGTTTACGCGATTTTAACTTATATTCAGATAATTCAATAATAAAATTAATTTTGAAAGCGTTGAAAAGTGTTAAATGCAATTTTATAATTTGTTCGAAAAAATGCTTTCAATTTAAATTAAAATATTATTTTTTTGTGCAAACTGTTAATAAGTCAAAAAATATTTAATTTAAAAAATACTATAATATATGTTAATAAATTATTAAAGTGTCAGCAGTGTTTACTTATTATTATTGGAATTTCAAAAAAATCACTATACATTCTTACAAATTATTTATTCTTAATTTTTTTCAAAAAATATTAAATGCTGCTCATTAACTCATCGAATGTATGATTAAGTTTATCTATAATATCAACGTTCAAAAAATACTGATAAAATAACTGATTGAAATATTCTCCTCAAGGAATTACACAATACTATTAAATGTTATGATATCTTTAAAAATTAGAACACGTGTCAGATCTTTTAAAGTCATCTAAATCAATTATATCTACGCAAGCGTGTACAAACAAAAAATAAATATTTCTGTTCATTTTTACATGCCGTTCGAGAAGGATATGTGTTCATTTCTGTATATCAAATTTCTGACTTTAGTGCAACCCTTAAATTTTATTCCAGGAGAGGCATTGAGTTTTGGATGATAAGCTTCCGCCATGGTAATAGGCCCTCTCTACCATGGTGGAGACAAAAAGGGTTTGGGTATAGCTACTTTCTACCGATGACGGGACGTCCCTTTTACGGGAGGAATTGTAGATGGCTGTTGATAACCCTTACGACTGAACTATAGTTCCTATCTTTGCTGACGTATTGTTCCAGTTATTCAGAACTTTTCCGAATACTGACTAACTGTTGTTACTGTATTTACATTCTAACTGTATTTACATTCTTCCATACTGGTAGCAATAATTTTAGTGCGCATACACATTTGAAATTTCTTTAATTGACAGAGTTCAAGCAATTACAAGACTTCAAAATAATATTTTATGAAAATTTAAAATGAAGAGAAAAGAATAACTCTTAAATCAGTTTTGAATTTTATGTATCAAATGTGTTATATAATATATCGTTGTCATGCTAGTTAGTATTAATATCAAAGAATATTCGAACCATTTTCGATTTATCAAGAAAGTCTGTTTTATTTAATAACTAGCCACCTTTGGCGACCAGCCGGTTCGCCAATCTTAAACTTCGCCAATCTTCAATCTTCGTTTAAATCTTAATAATTAAATATTTTACGCAATTCCTACTTTAATAGATTCTTCATTAAAATATTTTAAAATTTCAAATTTTGATAGTCATATAATTCACTCATAATATTGTAAAGGTCTTTAGTCATAACGTAATATGTTTCTCTCTAATTATCTATTAGCTCCCGTAGAATTTACGCTTTAAATTAAAGTGGAAAGGATTAATCTGCAATTAATATAATAATATTTTTTACTGAAACAAAGCATTTTTTTATAATATGATTACTGAAAACAGAATCACTGAGCTTTTAAACTTTAGGGGCACTAAAGAATATCTTTCTTAATTTAATTTATGTAATATCTCAAGAATTTGTCTAAAATTTTTTCTCAGATTTATCATGAGCAGATCGAATAATTAACAATGTTTAATTTTAAATGCATCAAACACTAAGAAAATAAAATGAATCGTTTAAACTAATCGGTCGAAAACAAGTTTAAAAAACTACTTAAAAAATGATATACTTAAAACTATAAGCATATACAAAAAATATACAACTGACATAAATGCAATTTAATTACAAAAGCATACAACTAACCTAAAAATAATTTAAATCAAGTCCGCATCCGTTGATAATAGTTGTCAACAATCAGAACACGATGCGCATGCGTGAATTTTCAACGCATTATGGTAAAGCAAATGCGTGAATTTTTCTACGCCAGTTGGGGCAACGCTATGCAGATTAGACATTTTTAATTTCCTTCATTATGTTTTATTTTAATTCAAAAGTACTTCAGAATGAATCTGAAAGATCGATTAATTAACAATGTTTAATTTTAAAGGCATCAAATATTAAGAAAATAAACAGGATCCTTTGAAATAATCGGTCGAAAATTTCTTAAGTTAATTTAATCTCTTTAGTCTCTTTAGCATGGGGAAAAAAACTGAAGCCTTACTCATTTGGCGGTGGGGAAATGAAAAGATTTTTTTTGGCGGGAAAGTTAGTTTTTAATTAATAATTAAAATTCTAATTAAAAATTCAAAAAAAAGGACCCCGGGTGCACATTTTCGACCTCCAAGCGCCAGCACATACACATACATTGAGCTTTATACAAGTATGGAAGATATAATAAAATTGTTTAGAAATCAAATGTGAATATTGAGTAAAAACTACATATTTATGTTTCAACAAATTAGATTCTATGATTTCGAAATCAATTAGGTTCATGCCTAATTATAATCAGATTAATGTGACTTGGATAACGAATGCATTTACTAATATATTACCCCATAATTTCTTTCTCAAAACGTGTTAAAATATAGCCAGAAGACTAAAAAAGGTATTCTAATATTTCAATGCCAAGTTTAAAATATCCAGAAGGAGCTACAACAAAGTAAACTACAGTAAAGATAAAATTGATGTTCTCTTTTACAGAAAGTATTAAATTAAATTTCAGTAACTAATGGACTACATAACTGTCACTTTTATTTTTGAAACAGTCACTTTATAAAATCTAATTCATTTCTTGCCAAAGAAAATAAAATTAATCTACGAAGAAATTGAATAGTACTTATTCTTGTGCTGTTATACATGGTTTCTAGAATAGATGTTCTATATTTTTATAAGTTTAGTATATTCCAATAATATTTTCTTTATTTTTTATTGTATTAAGAGAATAATATTAAGTATTTAAAATGCGTTCTACGTCATAAATAAAAATGGTTAACACTAATCTTCCCACTTTGCTTCCTTTATGACTAAATTTCTTATAAAAAAATATAGGCTTTCATATTACAAAAATAATTTGATTCAAGAAACGCGTATTTTAATTAAAATATACAGTATCAGCCAGACGAAAAATTCATTGAACTTTTTATGAAATAAAAATAATACACAATAATCTAGCTTATATTAATTATGATCGAGACTCCGCATACTGAAATTAAAGAAATATTTTCTTGAAATGAATACTTTAAATTTTGTTATGAATTTGTAATATTGTTTTCCTGCAACGTGAGTCTCACATTCAGAAGAATAATTTATGGATATTTCTATGAGTGCTGCATGGATGCTAAATCAGTGACCGCGACCTTGGCGACAAACCTTTAGAAAATTTGGTGTGTTTCCATAATAAAGGTTTTGGAAAAATAAGAATTTGATGGATATCCCTATCGGTATTTGATATTTGGGGATTATTTTAGAAAATTTATACCCTGTAAGAAAATGTATATTAGCTCAATAGAGCTAGAAGGAGTTTAGCTAAATGAATTCTCCCTTTAAATTGTTTGATAGCGGTAATTTATTTTCGCCGTGTAGTTTTGTATTGTAAGTTTTTGAGCTTTCTTTGGATAATCCTCGACTTTATTTTGATACCAGTGTTCAGTAGCATATTTATCCATTACGATGCTTGCTGGATTTCATGCACCTTATGCACACATGACGGGGTATATTGTTGATGCAAATTCTTCTTAGTTATGTTACAAGCTTAATAACAGCATTTTTTACTTAAATATTGCTAGTTTAGGGCATTAAAATCCTTTATGAAATAAGTTTTGTAAGCGTTTAAAAAAAATTTGAGCCTAAGGAGGTAAGAATCCAACATAATCACACATTAAATTTAGTATAAAATAACCCTATATATATTCAACAAATTATCCCTTTAAATGGCGTCAAGAGGACTGGGATGTGAAGTCACTAGATAAGTAAGTATCTTTTCGCTTATGTAATATGTATAACAATGGTGTGAGGTTAAATTGCATTAACTGCATTGAAGGACCGTATCCTCCGTCACGAGGAAGAGGAGGGGGAACCGTGAACAATGGCTGTTAGGGCTCAAGCTTCAGTTTCCAATACCATGATAATAATATGGAACTCTCTTGTATTTCTTATGATGACGGGGATACTTGCATTTCGATACGTTTACTTCTTAAAAGTGCATACAAAATGTGAATTTTCTAAGCTTTCCGATCTATAAAAATAAATTACCACCTTTGTATACTTTAAAATATAAGTACATTTTATTAATAAGTTGGAAAAATAAATATTCCCTCTCAACAGTTTACAGGCTTTTAAAAATGAAAACATAATTTCGATAACATTTAATTTAATTTATATACTTTCTCAGATGATATAATTTTTGATTTGAAAACAAATAAAATCCTTTTTTTTAATAAACCAATTTTAATATTTCTGATTTCTTCCTGTATCTCTTTTAATTCAACATATTTATTTTCACATATTATAAAAACAAATAAATTGTGAATTACAACTCTTAATTTTTCTCTATTTACAGAAATCGTTTAAAATTTATTTGTCTGAAATATATACTAGAAAGGTAAATATTCACTCCTAAATCAATTAACTCTGATCACCAAGTAAATAAATATAAGGAATATTTGCATGATGACAAGAGAGCAAAGTGATGCAGTGAATTTAGGAAACTGTAAACGGCTTTGACGAGGTCATTTCCTTAACCCGCAACTGAAATAAAATTTTTAATTATGGCATTAGTTAAAACATCAGTCTGTATATATTTTGTTTAGCTTGTAGCAAAGATAATTCATAAGAAAATATCATAATACGAGTTTATCAAATCTATTGATCATTACGGAATAATAATCAAAACACTATTTGTAAATATTCCTATGACATCATATAAAACATATAATATCATTTAATTGGATTTGAAACGAAATAGTTTTAACATTTAATTTTATCGGTCAAAATCATAACGTGTTTATATAAGAACATCTAAAGCCATGACAATTCATGCAAATGTCCATCCGTCCACATGTCCAGCTGCAGCAACTGATACAGCTTCGTTATGGTGTTTTGTGCTTCGTAATATAATGAAAGAAGCTGAACTTTAATTAGGTCCGAAATTTGACATCTATAACATTGGTCCCTGGTGACCTTCAAGATCTTATATCCTTTTGGATAGACAGGTCGTCGTGGGATTGAACGTGATCATTTATAAGAACATGATCATCATAAGACCACACAGTAAATTTTATTTAAAAAGCTGACGTGTTTTTTAAATTTTCGAGCTTAACAAATTAAAGAATAGTCACCTTTTTGACATATTTCATTTATATCTTTTATTCTGCAGATAAATCAATATACCAAATTTTATTCATGTAATTCTTTACGTTTTCGAATTATCGTGTTCCCACTTATATGAATGACAGAAACATAGAAATCCCTTCAACAGATTTTGTACAAATTTTGATAGATATCTATACATTTAATGTAAAGATTTCATATCAAGTTTTATTGTTTTAGCTCATTAAGTTTTTGAGTTATCGCTTTCACAAATAGATGGAGCGACAGACAGGCTAGTACCAAAAAAATGTTCTTGGGATTTTTATAAGCCAAAAGATTTGTCAGAATCTTTATTTGGAATTATATGACGATTATACTTTTGTTTCTTATACAAGAATAAAGAAAACAATTCTAAATAATAAATCTCTCTATATATATATTATTTATTTTTATTTTTAGAGTTTTTTAATTTTAGTTTACAGCTAGGCAATTGAAATTTAAAGCACTGTTTCAGAATCCTACCACGTCACAACTTAAAAATATACTGACTTTATACTACTAAAGCATTTGTTAAGTATGCTATTTAACTAATTTTATTAGTAGTAGACATTAGTTAAAGTGTTTCAGTACTCCTTTGTTGACTGTTACTCCTCAGAATTTGCATTAAAACCAGACTGCTTTTAACTTAAAAGAGAATTTCTTATTATTCTGTGAAGTGCTTCTCTAATATGATCTACTTGAATGAATGCATTATGAGAAACATAGAATATTAATAGATACAGTTCAGTTATTTTTCAATAAAAAAATATTTGTGCATGCTTTTGAATTTCTTTTGTTTTCTGGTGCTTTCATGTTCTGAAAACAAAAGAGGATTAATTAATATTGTAACGAAACATGTTCGAACTCTAGGCGGCCTGAGGGGCTCAGTGGTAGAATGCTATGAACTAAACGCGATGGTTTGCAAGTTCGTATCTGACTGCAGGCAAATTGCCGGAAGTATGTTTTATTATTGATTTGCTTTCTGTTATTTCTCGTTTGTTCTAGAATGTTCTTATAATTTCTGTATCTTTCTAAATCTGGAATATTCGAGTCATTTCGTCTTGTGGATAAAAATAGGTGTAAGGTTTAGTTCCTTGAATAAAGTCTCGAGTTTAGATTAGAAAATGTTATTTTTGACTTTAGATAACACACGGTTTATCTACGCGGCAATATATGTTATATAATAATATATTCAATACGCATAGTTCATAGTTTTTCGGATGTTATCCAACAAATTGTGCAGTTTGGGAATCTACGGCCAGAGTACTTAAAAATTCTATGGACAGCCATTTCTCTCTTACGAATAATTTTCGAGAAAAATGCCAAAAAATTAGAGGAATGCGGTGTTTTGAGTCAGAAAAAAAAAATCAATTTAGTAGATCTCCAGAAATTATAAAACCGATGAGAAACACCGATTTAAAAAAAATATTTTTATTTATGTTTAGGAAAGGGAAATAGTCTAGAAGGAGAAGAATGGTAAGATCCAACATGTCATGCAAATGGAGAATTGATGTTCTATTCGCTTTAAAATTATGGTATACCATATTCACTGTATTCAACATGAGGATCCCTGGCCATTATAATCCCCATATCTGAATCCTTTGCATTTTTTTCTATGAAAATATCTAAAGAAACTGGTACATAAAAAAGGAATGGGGAACTGGTACCCTATTCACATCAGAAATTGACCTAGTTTTCGTTCACATGTTGTCTTAAAAATTTTTGGACTTATAATGCTGGATTCATAATGTAATAATGTTATCAGCCGAACACACCTCGAAATAAGTCATTTTGAGCATTTAATTTGTATAAATGCCCATCTTTCTATTTAAATAAGTTTTTTTTATTGCATAGGATATGATGTCATGATATTTCATCTTTCTCAAAAACTGTGCATAGTATAGATATGATTTCTGGACAGAATTTATGTGTTCAGAGAGAATATTTCTCTCTGTGTTAGTCCGGTGGCATACGAAAACTTTGTGTGACTGAAAATTTCAATTCTTAGCTTCAAATTTTTAAATAAATGTTTCAAGGATGCTGATAAAAATATTTTCCCGCTTTTTACAAGTTGGAAAATATATAGTTTATTCTTTATTTTAAATTAATTAATGGCTCAAATTTTATCAAAGGTATAAAAGTTGGCATAGCATATTAGTGTCAAATTTTAGTTAAAAAAGCTAGTACTATTATTATTATGATTCTGTTCACAGAAGTATTATAAGAATGCCGACAGTTTTCATGCTGTTACAGAAACGTCTAGAAGACTTAGCAACATATAAAAAAGTTTTATTTCACACCAAAACTCTAATGTATGGTAGAAATGAGCAGATGAAGAGTATACAAGATCAGCATTTGCAGTGAACATTAGCATACAAGCAGATAATCGCTAATAATAATAATAATAATAAAAACAGGAAAAGCGCAAAATACTGACACAGTACTGCAAGGAGAGATTTCATTCAGCCACTGTCTCAAGATTCGGCTATTGACTCTTAACTGTTTGTTCTGCATTTTGAAAGTTCTCTGAAAGAGCATCGAATTTTCGAGAGATAACGATGGAATCCTAATGGAAATACAGGCAACATTCTCGATTATTAATAAATAAAGGACTTGGTTTATTTTTGTCCGCATTTTGATATCAAGTTGCCGAATGGCCGTTAAGTCTTACGCTGGGGCCGGGGTCATTGACTTGGCATCCATTCAAAGATATTAATATATCCATAAAGCTGTCATCCTAATTAAAAGACCCTTTGCGCAGGAAAGCAACAATACAAATTTGTAACAATATGTTGAAATAAATGCGGAGTTTCTTTGAATAGTTTTCTAATTACAATTTTATACATCTTTATAAAATAATTTTATCCTTTCCTGTATGAAAATTTAAAACTTTGATAAAGAAAAGGAATGCCATTCGTGCTCACATTTTTATTATTCTGGGAATTGGAGATCGAGGGAAGAAAGAAAAGTGACAACTGAAGGTCCCATTTCCCTTCTAACCCTCGCGCAGAGAGACAGATTGTCGCTTATGAGCATTTTGCGCTTTGTAATTAATGTCTACTTTGGTTCTTGTGTAGGAGAATACATCTTGAATGTCTCGGTTTTAACTAAAGAAAATTAAATTTCATATGAATCTTAAAATTAATTACAAAATCACTCATCAAATTTGATTTCCCCTAAATAGTTTTTGATTTATCACGCTACATGCATTTGAATATATAGATCAACAAAGATACGAGCAATCGCTTATAGGATTTTATCTAAATTTTATTTCATATCTGCATTTGAATCTTAAAATTAATTACAAAATCACTCATCAAATTTGATTTCTCTAAATAGTTTTTGATTTATCACGCTACATGCATTTGAATATATAGATCAACAAAGATACGAGCAATCGCTTATAGGATTTTATCTAAATTTTATTTCATATCTGCATTTGAATCTTAAAATTAATTACAAAATCACTCATCAAATTTGATTTCTCTAAATAGTTTTTGATTTATCACGCTACATGCATTTGAATATATAGATCAACAAAGATACGAGTAATCGCTTATAGGATTTTATCTAAATTTTATTTCATATCTACATTTTCAATGTAGACTAATATATGTATACTAAATTTCATTTATCAAGAGATATTTGCATTTTTCTTGTATATCAAATACACAAAGAGAAAATATTGTATATCATCAGAAACTATGAGCTTAATATTTTTCAAATCTCCACATTTTAGGTTACCCCTAGTTCAAAAAATACAATTTTGGAATTATTTCTCGTTCTTTGAAAACGATAACTGAAAAACTCTTTCAGCTAGAAGGATAAAGTTTCGTATGTGGATTCCGATTTGTAGACCACTGCCAAAGTTTGATTGAAATCCATTCGGCTGAAGTCTGTCTGTCCCGATGTCTATTCAAATAGAAGTTAAAATGACAAGAACAAATTGATAAGTGCCATATGAATAAAATTTGATATACATATTTAACATCTAAAGTAAATATATTAGATGTCGAACTGTATACTCTAATGAGTTAGTTATTTGTTAGCCTGTACTTTCATAAATATATAAACGTCATTACTGAAAAATACAAAAACTTAAATATAAGAAATTTGGCGAGTGATTTTGTGACTACAAGGACTTAAATGTACTTAATTTGGAGAGTGATTTTGTGACTACAAAGACTTAAATATACAAAATTTGGCGAGTGATTTTGTGACTACAAAGACTTCAGTATTCGAAATTTGGCGAGCGATTTTGTGATTACAATTGTGACTCTTCATCAAATTTTTATTTCAATCGAAAATTCAAAATTTCATCATCAAATTTTCTTCTCAAAAGAAAGTGACGAAATTAGGCATTATCTGTTTCGATTTTTATATATTAACCACATTCAAGAGATTAATCTCTAATGATCACATCCTAATAGGCTTTTATTACTATTATTCACAAATTGCTTGTGGATAAAAATACACACGTTTTTTTTATAATAGAATATACCCAAAATGTCAATTGAATTATCGATTTCACATGACATCAGAATAATAAACTACTTTTTGGTGGATATCTTTTAGTAATAAACACGAACTTGTAAATTTTCTACTAATATCTATCAAATTATATCCATAAGACTCAAAGCGATTTTGAGATATCTAATTCAAGGACAGATGGATACAGCGGCAGATCCATATCTTGGTGTTTCTCACAATCAGAGAGATAGGAAATTTGCAAATTCATGAGAACCACTAAGCTAAAGATTCTAAGTTAAAGGTTACATCTAAGCTTTTGGCGATTACAACTCTATTTATACACTCCATAGATGGAAAAAAAGAAATTCTACTACTATCAATTATGCAAAAATAATAAAATGTTAAGCTTATTATTAAAGGACATAATATATTTTCAATTTAAATTGAAGGACATTGAATTTTTTTCTTTTAATTCACACAAAAAATTGCATTAAAGTATTTTTTTTAAACAATATATTAAATATTAATCGAAAAAAGAACAATATTTCAATCTGAAGAATGAAATATTTAGGTCGACGTCAGATATACAATTCATTCATCTTGAAATATATATATTTCGTTTTTCTCTTCAAAAAAATTACATTTTTCTTCAAATAAAGTTTTTAAATTTTTTATCATGTATCCAAGTGTGTCTTAAGTCTAAAAAAATAACTTCAGTTACAAATGTAATGGTATATTTTTTCTTAAAAGTAATGAAAAAATGCCTATCTTTCTTAATAAAAAGTAATTTGTTGTATCCGTTTGAAAAGAAAAACGATTTCAGCTTATTTCATCTTATTATTATTATTTTTTTAAGATAGGAAGAATTCATTGTTACATACTATCGCATTCTTCTATTTTTAGTTTGTGAGCCTCTGAATCAAAAAGATATTTTATAGATTATCTATAAAATATAGACTGTCGATTCATTGCAAGTAGCAATGTTTTCTCATAAATTTAAAAGCACTATTTAGAATAAAAGTATAATATTAGGACTTAAATTTTTTAAGCATTTTATAGATCTTAAATCTTTAAAGAATAAATAAATATAGTTTTAAATCGATATCGAGAGATAGATTACATAAATATATTATTTCTAGCTAAAACATTTTTTTGCCATCACGCGCAAAAACTTAATTTTAGAATATTGAGCGGATAAAAATATTTAAAAAACTTCTAGCTTAATGAAACAGTTTAAAACGTTTGTATCCTTAATCCAGTTTATAAAAAAGATTATGAATGGTTTATACTTATTTTAATAATTTATTTTCTTTTTTGATTTATGATTACGAAAAAGAGGGGCAACATGTGAAGCTTTCAGTGGCTTTTATCCAGATGTTATTTTTAATTTTGAAGAATTTCTTTGGCAAAACAACAAGATTAATTTGGATTAATTTGATAATCCCTAGATTTTAATTTTCTGAAAAATTTTAATATTATTTTTATACCATTCTAGAAGCTTTATTTCAAAAAGAGGGAAGATCAAACTATTAAATTTGTAAATATATATCTTATTTAAAATGACAAAGATAATTATATGATGCTCACTAAACATTGATTTTTTGCTTGAAAATTATTTTTAATGAATAGCGAAACTATTTTGAAGTACAAGACTGTTACGGGCTACTGCATCTTTAGTGAAAGTATTACATTACATCATTAGCATTACAAAGTACATCATTAGTAATTTTTAAATACTACACCTGTTTACCAAATTTTATCTGTTCTAATCATTAATTGTAGTAATTATTATGTTAATTTGTCTCCGAACAGATTTTTTTAATATGAACGGATTTGTTTAAAATTTGATAGAAATAAAAAAAAATGAAATAAATTACAACTTCCTAAATTTCATCCGCTTTGCTCAAAGCGTGTTTCAGCTATTTTAGTTTAACCCGCGAGCACTCGCACCCATTTTCGAACACGAAAACTCGCGCCGGGTATCTCATACCCTAATTCATTTCTGCTATTTAAATATTAATTAATACTGTTTATATGCAAACCTTAGGTAGTTAAATATTACAAAACAATGCATTTAAGAATTTAAGTGAATTTAATAATAATTACTTACATGTTTAGAGACAATTTTTACAAATTACATACTGATGCTCTACACAGAGACTCCTTTCACATTTTTGGCACATAAACCTTGATTTTCTGTCTTTATTACATGGACAAAATGCACATCGTTTATAGTTTCCTTTGAGCTTTTTTGCAGGTGGTTCACTATTAGTAAATCCCAATTCTTTAGAAATGCTTGGATTTGTTATTATTCCTTGAGGCTTACGGTTTCTGTGTTGTTCTGAAAGAGCGAGTCCCAGTGTTTTCAGAAGCGACATTTCTTGAATAAGGTGTATTACCTAGAAGCTTGCTAATTATATTCCTTGAAGGCTTCCTAACATTTTGCCGATATTTTGTCTTTTCCCATTTTGTTACTTTATCTTTACCTATATAACAATCTGTTGTTGACAGTGAACATTCATATTCTATTTCTGTCTCAATTTCAGTGGAAGAATCGTGATCGCTGCAGTATTTTTCATCCTCAGAGGCAACACTATCGTCAGATAACGGTTCATCGTCACTAAAAAGTTTCTATAAGATGTCGTAACTATTCACTTTCTTTCTCGTAATTCATATAGCGCGTCATACTGCACTAAACTAAGAGACAGAAATGGAAACGTTTGACGAACACGAGGACTCGCATGGGTATGACATACCCCCAACCCCTCTTTCTCAAAATCTATTTTTAGAACAGAACTGGTTTTTCCCCTAATGAAAGAATGTGGCCTTGGATGCAGCTACATGAAATTCTGGCCTAATCCGAAAAACAGGAAGTAACAAAAACGCTGAATGAAAATGGATCGGGCATGTCATACCCGGTGCGAGTGCTCGCGGGTTAAGACATAATTCCAGAAAGACACAGGAAGGTTTGAATATGGAATTTTTTTTGTAATTAATATTACATTTTTGTCACATTTTTTTTATAATTTTGGGGTTTAATTTTTTGATGATTACAATAGTTTCTGTGCACGCCAAATACAATAAAGTAAAGCTACAGTTCATTATATAGAAAGTTACTTTGTAGCACCTCTTTTTCCCCTGAGCAGAGAGCGCCCCCTTGTCTCGTTTTACAGAAGATAAGCAGTTGGATGGCAGACCTGCAACCTGAGGTCGACTTTATTTCCATGCGCAACCCTTGCGCTAACGCCGCATGCTTTCGGCTGGTAACTGTGGAATCCTTCCACCATACTGTTCTTTAACCTAATTTTATATGTGTGTCTGAAATAATAAGAGTTTGTAAATTTTGTAGTGTAGCTGTGTTTGTGGAAATTAAAAATAGTGTATTTAAAACCGGGCAATTCTTTAGAAAATCACAACACACCCACTATAACTTGAATTTATATTAGACAAACAGAACTTTAGAATTTTTATGCATCGTTTCATGAAAATATTTACATGAAAATATTTTATATCCCTTCTGAATTCATGTCTTCAATTACTAACATTTAATATATGACACATGCTTGATACCTATTGTGTAAAACAAATAGGAGAAATGTCATCTTGAGTTATAACAAATGCTTTCATTCTGTTAAATTAGTTCTCCGAAATGAGTGACTATTGAAGGGTTTCAATACAAATTGTTTCGTAACCACGTACGGTGCATAAAAGAATGCTTATTTTTTCACGTATAAAATGAAATGAAAGTACTTTATATTGTACGTGTGTTATAATTTGTCTCATTAATTTTATAATTCATGTAAATTCTGTTTAATAATTAGACTTTTTATAAATAGTTATATTAATATCAAAATTATTCATTTAAATATTAAATTTTTGTTTGCCTCATCGCAAATTTTTATGCTTCATTGTTATCATATATTCGTTGTTGTCAAATAGTAAATTGTTAACATGGTAAGGAAAAGGATTTTAATTCAATTGTTATCGATCATAAAATATTTCAACAACCATATTTTTAATTATTGTCAACAACGGTATAACTGTTTAAATGTTTAACAAAGTTACAAAAGCAATGTAATAGAAGAAACAATGAATTATTCTGCTGCTTTCTGTTAAAATTCATTTATCGTTTTGCAACTGACAAGTGATGTTTTGCAAGTGATGCTTATTGCGACTTTTGAACTTTCCAATGAGGCTGCGGCCATCATTGCATTTATTGTTATAGGGACGATATGGGAAATGATAACATATTTCATATTTATCATCACTTAGAGATCTGTATGTGGATGTCGGTTTGGATAGTGATGACGATGTTGATATTCCATCTGATCGACATGCACTAAAAGTGGAATCCGTACCAGTGGTTCACTCTTATATGGTATTTAAGATCTGACAGGCATTGGAGCTACCAGCACAAGTGGCTCCCGTTAAAGTCCGGAAGGTTGAGATTCCAATTGTAGAAAGTTATATGATCTACAAAATGTTCTGTGCGGTAAATTTTCAGTACGACTGGCTCCTATTGGAGTTCCAGTTGTGGAGTTTTATGCATCCCAGCTGTCTTCGTCTACCGATGCTGTCTAAAATGGTCTTCCAGTTCCAAATGATGTGATGTTTGAAAATGTTTCGTCTGTTACTCAATGCATTTCAAAGACTGTTGTGTATATATATATATCTGTGTGTGTGTGTGTGTGTGTGTGTGTATACAATAATTACTGATGTCATAGCATCATACTGAATAGGGAGAGGTGTCAATTACCTTGGGAGGGAATATGCCCTGTTTATGACTTCAAGTTAATTATTCAATTCTAATATTCCATTAAGTTGAAATTAATTCATTACATGAAAAGGATTGTGCCATATGGTAAATCTTAATAAATCATATAATGGAAATGTTCATATTTACTTGGAGAGCACTTGCATCCATCCATCCATGTATTTCATGAATCCAAACAAGGATAGAATTTTTATGGATGAGGAAGAGAGTGTCAGCGGCAACTGTTCTGTGATTTGTTTGAAAAAATTTTGGACAATTACCCATTATTTCCATAAATATCCCATCTAACATTTATGGGACATAATCGAGAGGTACGTTCGTGCACGAACTCCTGCCCCAGCAATACTTTCGCAGTTATGGACCTCTATAGAAATAGCATGGCTCAATATTTCTACAGGGTATTTCCAAGGTTTTTTTTGAGTCCATGTCGAGTTATTCCATTTCGCCGAGCAAAATGAGACTATTATGATTTTTGTCCCTTTAGTGTATGACTTTCTTACAGGCCATTATTCTTAGTTTAATGTGTTGTCTTAAACAACCACCGACATATCTTACTAAAAAGGGCTGATGGGCAAAAACTAAGGATATATTTACTTTGGGCACATGAAATCATTTAAATTTTTGGCATCATATGTACTTCCCTGTGTTATTAAAGATATGCATACATTTTAAAATGTTAAACTCTATAATATATAATTTCATATTAAAATCTATAAGAATAACTCGCCTGTACTAAACCAAAAAAAATTAATAAATAAATCAATCAGGAAATGAACTTTTTAGATGGTACTGTAGTAATGGTATTGTAGGATGAAGGTGTTTAGATACCTAAAAATACCTTACAAATCAGAAAAAGAAGGAAAATTCTGATTTAACCCAGAAATTCAATATCTACGTAATGCTGTTATTACCTTTACTTTATGGTATTTTTATTTTGTTGCAAAATCAAGTAAACAATGGAAGGACTATTTGTGCTTCTGCATTTGATTACTTTAGGGCTTCTGATACTAATTGCCTTAAAAAGAAAAATAACTGGTTGGATGGTGAAAAACAGCCTTTCATTTGACCTCTTTCTGTTGGTATTTACAGTTTTCAAATGCTTAAAACCTTGGAAAAATAGCTGAAATCAAGGAGTGTTTAGATAAAAATCAGTCGTTTGTTGAAATGGCTTCTCTTAAAGTTGTTTTCGATGGTATACAACTGATGCTTTCCTCTTGTTTACTGTTTTTCTGGATAATAAGAATTAAAAAATTAAAAACCATAACAAATTTTCTGTTTAATGTGCTAGTAAATTAGAATTTAAAAAAAAATTAAATATGTAATTCAATGATTAATATATATTCTGGTTTTTTACAAGAATCATACATAAATATCTTAAAAATGCTTTTTAGGAAAATATGAAATATTCTGAAATATGATGGAATTTTTGTCATTTAAAAGTTTAACAATTATTTAGTATTAGAAAATAATATTTCATTAAAATTTAAATTTTTTAGTGAATTATCAAAAAAAAATATATTTTTTTTATCTTTTGGAAGAAAGTTCAATTTTAAAGCTTCAGAATTTCTATATCTGGGAATATTTTGTATGAAAAATTTAACATACATATACAATACATTAAGAGTCTTAAATAGAAAGAAATCGTCAGTTTCAAAACCATTTGTATAAAGAAATTAGACAAGCAAAATAGATAATATTACTTTTAAGATGCTATAATATGATTTTTCATCTTGATGAAATTAGGCGTTAGTGAAGTTCAAAATAAGAGAAGAATCAATGGTGCCTTTACCATGTCGAAAAAAGAATTAATAATTTAATCAACATAAATTTCATCAAGATTTTGCTCTTGCATTTGCAAAATAACTTATGTATTCTTTTTATACAAATATTTCAATTGCATTATCATTATAAATGTTGTTCTTCTTTTTGAATTAACTTAAAATTATTATTTTTGTATCGTAACTTATAAGATTTTTACTTCTTCTTTCATTTCATAATGAATGAAATTTTTATAATTAAACGTAATAATTATATTTTTAAGCAAAGTATATTCTACAATCGTTTTATTGCTTGTACCAAATGTTTAATTTTTCCCCATATTTCAGCATTCAATTTTTAATTGATTCAGTTGGCGTATCATAAGCTTTTTTATTTAACCGCAGCTCATTGAATTTTTTTGTGTTTGATGAATCTTTATTTTTTTATCAAAAGTCAAGATTGGGTATTTAATTTTTGCATTACGTTCAAATCTGTTTCAAAATCATAAATTTAACTTTGCATTCTAACTACAAAATTTACACCTATTTTATCATCGATATATATGTGTATAAACAATAATTTTTTTCTATCAACAATTATGACCAGATATAGTCACAAATTTTTTATCTTTCTTTAAATTATTAAATCAAATAATTCTTTGCAAATTAAAAAAAAAAAATCTCTGTATTTTAAAATTTTAGAGGATTAAAAAATATTTTTAGATTATTAAAATTTATATGTTTTATTTTCAATAAATTAACTTTTGAAGTTGAAAACTTAAGAATAATTTCTTAGTTTGTCTATGTCTAAACATTAATATTTATTCTTATTAAAAATAATAATATAATGTAATAGGAATAAATACTTATTTGTTGGTATTTTTCCTTATTAAATGGCATACATGAATTTTCATTTCTTCTTCATGTCCTTCTTGCATATTGTAGTTGATTGATTTTTATTGTGTCTGAAGTCGGATCGTTTTTATAAAAGCAAAAAAATTGAAATATATCTTTGATATAAACTGCTGTAATGATTTTACGATCAGTTTGAAATCAATGAACATTCAGCTGCAATTTATCTTTATCAATTTAATTCAGATTTTTGCAGAAATGAGTGAATTACTATTCAGATCTGAAGAGAAAGAGGTACTTGAATTATAGGAGGGGAGGATGTCCAAAAAATAATACGATTTTGATTGGGAATCACAAATTCTGAAGTATCAACTCCATTATTATGGAATCTATAAGACCTTAAGAAAATTAATAACAGCAAATATATTTATTATTTTTAAATGGATACAGGATAAAAGCCTCTAAATGGTTATTAGATTATGATTTTAGTAGGAAGTCCACTGTTCGCTGTTCCATCACAGTATCGTTGTATGTTATTTATACCGTCTTCCATTGTATATATAAAACTCACAGGCTGATTCACCACGAAATATCACAGCCATGAAGCAAGTAGTTATACACTATCAACCAATAAGCCTCTGGACGCCTCTTATAAAAAAGCTAAATACAATTTATTCATATTCAATAGTAGGTAGAGTCTCCTTCTGAAGCAATTACAGCCTTAACACCAGGGGCATTCTTTTCACAAATGTTTGGATGATGGACAGTGGTATCTTTTTCTACTCTGCTTGGAGAAGACTTAAAAGTTCTTTCACCGATTTTAAACGGTTGTTTAATTTTGAGATCCAAATTGTCCCAATGGTTTTCAATAGGATTCGAGTCTGGACTCTGGGCGGACCAGTAAAATCGGTTCACCCCATTGCCATCATTCCAATCCCTGGTGAACCTCGCAACATGACAAGTGGTGTTGCCAACATGGAAATAATAATGATCCAACCCTTAAAATTATCACCTCGTAGGAAGCACATTGTTGTCTAGAATAATGGAGTCAGAGTCGCTTACCATGAATTGGAATTAAGGGTTCTAGTCCGTACCAGGAGAAACATCCTTAGACCATAATTCCTCAACCGCAAAACATTACTGTAGGCACAATGCATTCTGGTAAAAGGCATTTTACATGCATACGCCAAACCCAGACTCTGCCATTCGACTGGTAGAGATTGAACTTTGATTTATCACTCCAAAATGCCTTCCATTCGTCTGTGGTCCAATTTCAACGTTTCTTGCACCATCTCAACCAAGAAGCGCGTTTGGATTTTATAATGACAGGTTGTTAGACGGCAGTGCGACCATGGAGACCAAGTAAATGTTTTTCGTTGCGGATGGAATTTATTGAAACAGCAGTCCTGGATGCATATTGGAACTCCTAGAGCATGGATGACGAACCAGTGGCACTCGTGCCATCGATGGCACGTGATGCAATATTTTGGGCATGCCGCCGATCAAAACGGTTTGCATTTTACGGTTTGCAAAACGGCTTGTATGTGACTTCATTTAATAAACTGAATTTGTTCCGATTTGATTGGTTGGAAATCGAAGAATAAAATGCAACTGATTCATTTCAAGTCTAGTTCAATTTGGATTGAAAAATTTATTGAAACCAGAAAAAGGTTGGAATTGATTGTAACAGAAAGGTTAACAAGCAACATAAGTAAAAATGCCAGTAACGAAATTTTTGAAACATGGAATTCGATTCAAACATTTAACTGTTTGAAGAAGCTAAATCATTCTATTTTAAGCATATTTTCATCTATGCATGCGAGTCATTTGCAGAGAGGAGTGACATTAAAGACTCGCTTAGAAACCGTTTGACAGATGACTCCAATTTAGCGTGCATTCTGATCATCTTACAATCCTAATATGTTATTTGTCATCTAATCTGCAATAATAGAAGTCACATAATGTTACCTTAACTTGAATTACACGTATAACAAAAACATTTACTACTATACAATGCAAAATGTATTTTTTTGTAGTAAATAAAGAGTTTTGAGTTGTTAGTATTTAGTTTTATTATCTTCCTAATAATCACAGGCCAAAATTATTTGACGTCACGTCTATACCTCATTAGACATTTCTTTAGAAAAAAAAATGGCACGTTGATCCATGAAAGTTTGCCACCCTTGTCCTGGAGTATGTGAGTCATCGGTTTGGCGCGATTTTTTCGAATTTCTTTGGATAACACGCATCGGTTTCTGTCTTTTAGAATCACATTCCGTCAGCCACCGCTCACTTTCCACTCCATATATATATAGTATAAAAATAAAATCTGTAATGTTATATAGTTTACACACACACACACACACACACACACACACACACACACACACACACACACACACACACACACACACACACACACACACACACACACACACACACATACACACACACACACACACACACAAAAAAAAATTATTTTATTTATTAATTCAAATTTTAATAATATTTCAATATAATTTAATATGCTTTAATAATATTTTATTTATTATTTAAATTTTTAAATATTAATTCAAATTTAGAATTTTTTAAAAATTGAGCATTTTTTATATTTAGTAGTAACGAATTCTCATTTATGTTAGATGTCGTTAAAAGTAATTGGGAAAAAATTAATAACGATATATTTTACAATAAAATGTAAAAAATAAATTTTATAAATTATCTCTATTAAATATTTAATCATGATGCAAAAAGAATTTATCCCATCAGTTTTGGATTAATTTTTCCTGTCATTTTCTTACTCAAATTCCATCATACTTTAATTCTTTCATTTGTGTAATGCAATCTATATCAGAACGAATCTTTATAGGAATTTTTGTTTGTGGATGCATCAGAACACTTCATTACTTTTCAAAAGTGTTGAAATCTTTTCTGTGTATAGCAGATTCCTGACATTTTCAAATATCCTAGAATTGCAGGCAAAAGATATTTATAGATATTTTATCAGAGTAACGCAGTTCTATAGAAGCCACAAACAAGCCTTTCCATTATCATAAATAACAATGAATGTCGCCATAGTAGAGGTATATAACTATAACAAAGAGGGAAAACTGAGTGGAAGCACTTTAGTTTTAGATTGGATTGGGGTTGCATTTATTTGTTTTTTATAAAATAATATTTAATCTTTCGTGCTAGACTTCAAAATATTTTGGTACAGTAACTGTTTAATCTAATCACCTCGAGTCGTATGAATTTAGAAAAATATTAACTGATTGAGTAAAATCAAATATATTATATCCCATCAAGAAAAAAGAATAAATGTCTCACTTCAAGCTATGTATTTTTTATTTTGAAAACAATAATTAAAAAAATCCTTTATTGTTATTTTTATTTGTCAGCAATTTTTTCATTACGGTTTACTAATATGTTATTCGTATCTGCAATGCATTTTAAAATTTGTTGCATACGTTCCACAATATCTAGTGCTTGACTCATTTCGGCGTTTAATGAAAAGTTTCTTTTAGCAAATTCGTCAATATCAGAATCTTTAACATTTATTGCTTGATTTTTCTCAGTAAAATATAACAATTTTTTAAAATTCTACAGAGAAGAAAATGAGAAATTTCCGTCTGAGACACAATATCGTATAAAGGCTTTTTCGGCAAACTTTCATACTTATTAAGAATTTGAATTTTGTTTTTAACACTAAAATCAATTCTTTTTTTAATGCTTTCGGGATTCAGTTAGAAATGATTTATAAACCTTTCAAATTTCAACTGCAAATGAATTCTTTTTTTATGCTTTCGTCATTTTCAACTTTCAACTGCCCCTGACATAATAGTTTTCCTTTTAACTCAATCTATACTGCTTCAATCCAGAATATGATTCCCGAACTCGTGAGAAAAATGATTGTTAAATGATTCTTTACAAATGGAGCTAAGAAGTTCAAAATTAAATTCTTCTTCTAAAATGACTTCTTCACTTTTTAAATTTTCATAAGAAATGTTAAGATTTTTAACATTCAAATCAGATTTTGTTTACAATTCAATGTGTTTCGCGATTCAATCACAAGCAATACTGGTCAAGTGGCTGGTCCAATCCAGACATCTTTTGTCTATATAAAGGAGAAACAAGACTGCCCTCAAGGATCATGCAGTGGTCCCGCTCTGTGGAATCTCGTAGCCAACGAAATTCTCAAGCAGGTCTGGCCAGAAAATGTACATATACAAGCCTTTGTAGATGATTTTGTACTGGTTATCGAAGCGGACACAAAAAATAGCCTGGAAAGAGAAACTGAATTTGCAATAGCCAAATTTAACTCCTGGTGCTCAAATAATCAAATTTCCATCTCCACGGAAAAAAACAACCCATTTTTTATTCAAAAAAATGGTTAGAGGCCACAGAATCATATGGAAGGGAGACATCATTAAGAGAAACAAATCTATTAAATATCTAGGAGTCCACATTGATGACCAATTAAACTGGCTAGAGCATATAGAAAAACAAGGAGAAAAGGCCATTAAAATGCACCAAAACCTCAAAACAATCGATGGGAAATCTCTCAGAAACACAAAAGTGTTCTTTACAAAACAGTAGTTGAGAGAATGCTCGCCCATGGTTCATCAGCGTAGTATCTAAACCCAACATATAGACTGAAGAGGAAACTCTATACCATTCAGAGACCATTTCTTCTCTATATTTCAGGTGCTTACCGCACAACTCCAACAGCAGCGCTACAAACCATTCTCGGTATTCCACCCCTGCACATGCAATTACAGTTTAAAGCCAGACTAACGGCAATATAGCGCCTAAGAATCCCTCTTCCGCGTAATATAACAGAGATACAACCAGAAGAGCTTGAGAAGAAAGCAACTGGTTGGTCTACACACCCTTCACAGCATCTCAATCCCAACCAAATCTCATTGGAAGATGAAGGAATAAATTTATTTCAAATAAACAATATCAATATCTTCACAGATTGCTCAAAAACAGGACATGGAGTTGGAGCTGAGTTTTGTCTTCTGTTTAATGATTCCTGGTCCTACCACTGGTCTTCCAAATTGAATGACAACAATACTGTTTTCCAAGCTGAACTCAGCGCACTTCATGAAGCAGTAAAATATACATCTCAGTTCTCAAACAACAATACTTTTAAAATACATGTCAACAATAGAGCTAGTATCGTGGCATCTTCAAATCCAAAGAGCACAAACCAAACAGCAAGAGAAATTTTTGATGTCCTGCTTTCAAAACCAACAGTAAAAGTTTCATGGGTTAAAGCACATGCGGGCAATATAGGCAATGAAAAAGCAGATCAAATGGAAAAGGACGCAACGCAAAATGGGCATATTTATATGCAAACGAAACTTCCTAAACCACATATAAAAGCCCTCCTCCGGAAAGACATGCTTGAGGAATGGCAAGGATATTGGAGCAATGGTGTCACAGGTAGAAAAAATTTTAATATCCTGCCTTCAGTCAACCTTAATCCTACTAACTGGATTACTATTATTTTCTTCTCAGAGCATGGCCCTTTTCCTGCCTACCTCAAAAGGTTCAATCTGTTTGAGAGTGACCAGTGCAGTCGTGGTGGGATAGGCACCGCACTTCATTATGCTAGGGAATGCATCCTTACAATCTCCTGGCATATGAAAAAACCATCACCAAGCCATGAGCAGGAATGGCTGAAAAGAGTAGCCAGCAAATTCCTTTCCAGGCAAAAAATCCACTGTATAATCAAATTTATAAGTGAAAACAGAGAACTATTCTTGCCTCCATAGTTATTAACATCAAGTCTCACATCAAAAAAGACTAAGGGAAAAAACAAGCACCGCAGTCTCCTGTCACACATTTCTATCAAACAGAGATTGTCTTCATTTCCATTTCTCAAATTATTTTCCATCTGATTTTTTAACTGCATCCTGATCTACTATATCATAAAAAAATAAGTGAACACAGATTATATGTATATTCTTACACATTTTATCTCTCAGCATTATATTTCTAATTTTATTACTACAAATTATATTTCTAAGTTGAAAAATCATGTAAACGGTCTCATCATAATATAATTTTTTATAAAATTGTAAATTCTGTAAATAGTTATTTTTGTTTTGTTTTCCTACTGTAAATATTTTGTTAATTAAATAAAATTCCCGTAACATGCCGACCAAACTGTTCAGTGACCAAAATGGTCACGGATACGGGGGTATGAGACGGCGTTCTGTTCTGTCTATATAAAGGAATGTAAACTGCACGTTATAGGATAAATGACTCCCAGATATTTTCTCTTACAAATTGGGAAAAAAGGTCCTGAAGTGTACAGTTATTAATAATCTCTGAAAATCAAGGATCAGTCATTTCTTCAAAACTGATAATATTAATTGACATATTGATCACAATAAATAATGCTTTTGTTATCGAAATACGGTATAAAATTGACAGGAATTCAGGATTAGAGTATTTTGATAACATAATGCGATTGATAAAACGTTGCGATTGATATCACGTTAAGATACATCCTCTATATTAAATATGGCTTTGATATTCAATTGAATTTTTAATAGTGCATAGCATCTGGAGCCAAATATTTATATTTATTTATTATTACAATTAGTTACAGTTACAGTTATTTATTATTACAGTTAGTTAACTAAAAAAGTAGTGCAGAAATTTAATATTTTTGTATTAATAAAAATATATAATCTTTTTTTTCTATTTTTTTTCCTGTTTGAGTTAAATTTATTTGTTATAATTATTATTGTGTTTTAAAATTGCTGTGCAATTGATTCACCTCTTTCATCTTTTATATGCCACAAGGAAAGGTCTTCATAATTTAATATTGTATCCAAATCTTATTGTCATATTCAATATGTTTCGTTTATTTCTCTACATGTCTGTAGCATCATCGCTAGCTCTACTTGCTTAACTGCATTTGCAAACATGTTTTTCACGGCTTTTTGCTATTTTTATCTATTAACTATTGCTGATATCATATATTATCAATCATTCAATTATTATGGCGAAGAAGCACCTTAATAATTAGGCGATATTACACCTGTTGTTCTCTCATATTTTTAGGAATCACACCTCAGCGCTTTCTACAAACTGTGCTTTCTTTAATTTCTAATTTTATGCTAATACATACATTATTGTTTTGAATTCGTATTTTTATTCCTGTGTTGTCCGTATCTCGTCATTATATTAGATGCTTGTATATGTTTTAATCAGTGACATCTATTGGTAAACGTACAAAGTATTTATATAAACGACAATGGCTTTGGGTTTTACCAATCTACTATTCTTTTATTGTTATCATTTTGAAAGTTTTCCATTTAGTATTATTGAGTTATTCAGTGTATAAAGACTCCAATCACGGAACTCTCCAAATTGTATTTTTGACATTAATTGCTTTTTTTATTTGATTTGAAGAAATCTACTACCGAAGCCCACTATACATTTTTAGAAACTTATGGTGATGCGGTTCCGTCATATCTCAATTTCTGGCTTTGGTTTCAACGATTTCAGAGTTGTGATTTAGATTTCAATGACAAAGAAATGTCTGGAGGTCAAAATGAATTGGGAAAAAGTTGTGGAAAATTATGGAAAAATATTTCAATTAATGTATATTGTACCGATCTTCACAATAGATACCTTTTTTAAAATGAAAAAAAATATTAAAATACATGGAAACACCTAATACAAATATTCTAGCGAGTAATTGGTATTTAGTGTCAAGATAATTATGTATAGGGAATTATGGGAGTAGGACCTCCTACCACGGATATCATTATACATGCATTCCATGTGTCTAAAACACTTTTTAAAAATATTCATAGAGTTCTTTTCCTCCGATTTGAGTCTTTGCTTTAATTTAAGTTTAATATCTCGTTGATTATACAAATTTGCACTGTATAAGAATGAATATTGAAATCTCGTGTTTTTTTAGTTATTTTAACCCTTCAACCGGATTGAACGTAGAAAGTCGTCCCAAAGAATAACTTCTATAAAGGCTCGAATGTAGAAAGTCTTCTATTACTATTCGAAAATCGGCAGAAACGTAATAAATCGTTTTTTGAAAATTGTCCTAAGATCATCTGCGATGTAAAAATTATTACTGCTTTCTCTTTCTATCAGAATTATCATTTTATGAAGATTCAGATGCTGGATATTTGACGGTCAATGGGTTAAATCTGTGTTTCTTACTAGACTGGATAGAATGCTACAATTTGATGGATTTCCTAAAATGTGTAAGAAATAAGAAACAATCTGTCATACACACTCTTAGCTTGCGATTTACAAATTTTATACATTGAAGTAGAATCATCACATTTCATTTCAAGATAGCGCTACACCAATTAAAGTCATAAAATTAAAGGTCAGTTAAAGTACAGAGGGCGTATATCATGCTATAAAATTTCTTACAGCATCACATAACTGAAGAATTCGAAGAATATATCGATGTTTCGAAATGATAAGGAAAATAGATGATTACAATGGTATAAAGAAACATCTATTGAATAAAAACAACTCAATTTATATTTATTGCTAATAAATGGCAGAGTGTTATCTTTAAAAATAATTTTGAAATGCTTCCGTTGTTGAATGTATTGTGAAATCAAAATCTGTGCTGAGACATATATCTTCAAGCAATAGATTTTTATTCTTATCTTAATATAATAATTTCAAAGTTGAAATAATAAACTTATGGTAATTCTCCAAATTGAAATAATCTATGGATTTTTCGTTTAGTTAAATGTAGTGTAAATTAAAAAAAAATATAATTATTACGAACCTAGAAAATTGCTCGATATTTGTTAATTACTATTCTTCAGAATACTAATAAGAAAGATTTGATTAAAACAATAAATTTTGTACAAGTAAATTTAAAAAAATGCAGGAGATTTCTAAATGTAGTTTCAAAATAATTGATAACATTTAATGAAACGAAAAAAGCTGTAGATTTTAAAAAATTATTTTAGGTTTCCTAAGCAATCTACTATTTTATTCTAAGCATTTCGTAGAAATTAGTTAAGTTCCACTCACTACTAAATTAATTTATTTTTAATTTAGTTGGAAAATTAATTATAAAGACTTAGAAGAGATTATTGAAATACAAAATGTTATTTTGCTTCTACAAAATGCAATTTTCCTTAATTGAAGATAATTACTACGAAATATTTTGATACTCGGTTAAAATATTTTAGATTTTATAATATTTTTAGTGAACTTTTGTTAAACTAGTCTCGACAACAAAAGGTTAATGAGGTAAATTATGTTTTAAGAAATTTTATGCGGTAATTTGTTCTTTAAATTTATTTTTAACAGTAAGTTTAAGTTTCCATTTAACCATCTCCACACATTAACTTTAGCTGAATTGATATTTTGTTATAGTATCTTATGTTTTAAGTAAAGAATAAAGGAACATTGAAAATAAGCTCTGTTTCAATATTTTTCTTTTGCTTAATGTAATATATATGTTAACCATGTTTTTAATAGTTTGTCAATTAATAGATGTTTAGAATTCCTTAAGAATAGTATATGAAGTTGTGTTTATCTACTAACCATCTAAAAGTCCAGCACTTATAGGATATTAGAATAACAAATTATATGTAAATATTATTTGTATGCAGAATGTGTGATGTTAACGAAGTTTGTGAAGCCTTCTTACTAATAAATATCGTTTAATGAATGGAGATATTTCAAGATAAGCCAGTAACATATGACGAATAATTATATCATATTTCGGTATTCCAAGTAATTACAATGCTATAGTCTTTGGTAAGGAGAAAAGTGTTTCGAAATCCATTCAGTTTCTTTTATATAGTAATCTCTGTATAATATACTAAAATTTGTATACGTAGCGTAAAAGAGACTTGTACGAATTTAGATTTAATATTATAATCCTATTAACCGAATTTTAGAGACTGTATGGAAGTGTAATTGTTTGCTATTGTTATAACCTATTGTTTCGATGAGTTTTCACAGTTTTCTCACCACAAAAAGATAATCAAATTTGGGATTGGATCACTCTAAAGGGACAATAATAATTTATTAACACTTTAATAATAATTTATTAACATTTTGATACTCTTATTACTATGATCTATACATTAGTGGTAGCTTAGGATCTGGATACACATAGATATATGATAGACATTGTACAATTTACTATAAAAAATTCAAATAGTGTGAATAAGTACACGCTACTTAAAATATGACATTTTTTTCTTCATGAAAAATCCGAAATAGAATGTTCATGTATAAGAAGTTAAATATGTTCTAAAATTAAGAATATTCATTAGTAACTACACAGATACATAATCAATACATACAAAGTAACTTCCCTTATTCGAAACAGTAAAAACAAAACATAAGAATGTAAGGGATGCAAAATTAACTATTTTAAAAGAAGGGGAAGAATGTAAGAATAAAAGAAAGATAGATAATATTATTCAGTTCAATGAAGTTTTTAAGATGGGTCGGGTAATTTTTTTTATGTTTGAAAGAGAAGTTCGGCTGTTCCACTATTTTGAGGTACCCGAACTCGGCTGATAATGAGAAGGTTCATAAGATCTCAAAATTCAGATTGTCATTATAAAGAATTATTCATCCACAATATAAACTGAAATAGAACTCAATTTCCCAGTTTAAATTTTAAGAATACTATTTAAACTATTATTTTACACATTTTAATAATAATATTTAAATTGGCATCTACTCACATCAATAGTCTTCAAAATTCATTTAAACGCTAGGAAAATTCATCAAGATGATAAGGTGATTCTTAAAAAAAATCCTCTAATTTTTACGATTTATTTATTTTAATCAAGTCTAAAAATGTAAGAAAATATCATATCTCTTTCAATTTAATGTGTATAGGATAAGTTTCGAAAATCTTTTCCATGAAAAATATTGAACAATTTCAATATTTACAAAAAAGATTGATAAGAATTAAAAATTAAAAATGTGAAAACAAAGGATATTCACTTCTTGACGAATGAAAAAAAAACCACCGAAGATTTTTAAAAGAAAAAAAAAATGGAATTGTAATGTGAAGCATGTCTCTAGTTGCAAAACGCAAGGACAAGAAGCATTCATTTCCGACTGCTTAACTTTTACATTATTGAAAATATGTTCACAGTTAAACTGTTTTGCAAAAACAATTGGAATGCAATTGCTTCGGTTCGTGAATTTTAGCAGAAAAAGCAAAAATGATAGAAGTACCCATTCCATATTAGTACGAAACGAAGCATCCAGGAAATCGGGATTGTCATCTGGAAAAGAATATAAAATCATCAATCCACTGGTTTTAGAGAAAGTGGGAACACCTTCTGAGCCAGTAAAATGCATCTGGTATTGGTAACATAAAAATACACGTTTTGTATAATCATAAAAAAGGAACTCTAAAAGTCATAATGTATTTTTTCCCGATCTAAATTCCCTACACCAAACAGCTAGCGTTAGACTGACAGATCACAGCGACATATATTCGCAATCCGTTTTCTCAATAAAATAGTAATAATGGTAGTGTAATAAAGTGTGGGGCAATGAAGCTCATTTCTGTATTAACGGATCAATGAACACGGATAATTGCCTCATTTGCGCGAAGAAAAATGGCAAATAGGCATGAAATAGCCTTGCTTTCTCCACTGTTGAAAGATCTAGTGTGGCTTCACGGCGACATCCATCCTTGGATAATTTTCTTTTGGAAAATTACTGTGAAAACTTTGTGATTGACCTGATGATACCATACTATGTACGCGGTACCTTCAAATCATTTTGTATTATTACTTCTTGCTGTATGTTTATTCTTATTGTCTAAATTATATATTATTTTTATCTAAATTATATTTTGTTTAATTGATGAATCATTTATACAATACCTTAGTGTTATTGATAAGTCAAAAAGAAAATTCAAGATGTTTAAAAAGTAAGCTACCTTGATTATTTTAAATATTTTTCTATAGATTTATTAATAATGCTTTTGCCTCATACAAAATTATATAATTATGTTTCATTAAAAATATAATATTCATTTAATTTTTTTTCATGTTCATTTAATATATTTTTTTGCAAAAACAATGTTCAATTCATTGTTATTTAATCCGGCAGAGAATTTTAAAACCAAAATTTTCTATACCAATATTTAGTTGTTATATTTAATTTCCTAACGCTTAATATAGCTCAGTGATTTATAAATCTTAGAATACAAAATTGTAAATTTTAATTATTGATAACCGAAAGGCAAACTCGAGAATAAAATTGTTTGACATATTTTAAGGGTAAATGCATAATGCTAAATTTAATTTTTGGTATCCAAAAATTACGTGCACTAAGCAATGTAAATCTCATGCATCGTTAAAATAATAATAAAAAAATTACATAGAAATTTGACTAAAGTGGCTCTACATTTGCTACTTTATTTTACTCCTTGTTAATAAATAATTTTGTTGTTGTTTCTGATGACACTTGTTAAATACAAGCCCCGCTGACTAAGTATAGTGAATTTAAGCCGAAATTCTTGCGTTCCTTGTTTTTCAGTAGTGCCATCTAGGACTTAGCTACTCACGTATCACAGCCCTTTATAGGGATTGGACTTTATTCATGCAATTCATTCATTCAACCATAGATCATAATTTAAACCTGAACCACAAAACGATCACCACGGATCCAGTACCCCCAGTAGTATGACTCTCGCCATGGAGAACTTTGTGACCACGACACATTTATACGTGCGCCAGCCACCACCATAGACAGAGAGTCTTCGTCTGGCGGGTTCGAACTCACAACCTAACGGATGCGAATAAAATGCCTTACAAACCAGGCTATCCCTTTCTGTCCATTTAAATTAATAAATAATTATAGTAATAAGAAAAAGTAGGCGCAAGTTAAAGAAGTCAAAATTGGTAGTTTCTAGATTTGTGAAGGTTCAGTGCCTCAGCAAAATAAATCTTTTCCTGTTTCGGCGCAGATAAATTAGTCAAGAGGGAAGGTAACACAGCTAGTCGAAATTCAAACATCATTCACATCAAAATCGCTTATAAAATTTATTCTATATGTAATTTATAATCAAGTGCATACAAAGTAAGTGAAAAAAAATCCTCATTTTCAAAGGTACAAATAGAGCTTCAAAGGAAAATAAGTAAATCTAGGGTAATAGAAAATTCATCTTCCTTCCATTTACCGAATGTCTTGAGTATTTTATTTCAAGTTCAGCCTTTCATTTTGTTATTGCTTCTTTCTAAGAATAGGAAAATGAATGCCAATAAATTTCATTCTTCCTAATCTTATTTGAATCCAGTTGGTATGACATTTGCAAGTCAATTCAATTTAAGAAATTGCCAAAGATCACAAAATGCCAAATAATATTAGTTTTTGAATGATCCGATTCTATTATCTCAGTCAAAATAAAGGTTATTTTTAGATATCTGCATTTTCATTGTTACGGAGTTTTTTTATTTACCCTGAGCTCAAAATATGGTTTCTAAATTAAGATTTGAAAGTTTTACTTAAACAAGTTTCAGTCCACTGTTTTTTCTCTCTCTTTGTGTGCGTATAAGCTACCAGAGTGTCATTACTTGAAAAATACTGAATGAGCGCAAAATAAATACTTTGTAGGAATTTTTCTCTGTGTGTGTAAGCTTATTATTGGTTGAAGATACTTTGTGTTTTTAATTTCGTTTTATTCTCTCCCGGGAGACAGGCCTGATTTATTTACAAGAAGGCGCAGCGCGACACAAAAGCAGAAGTAAGAAAGAGCGCGAAGCAAATGATCACTAGTCTTATATAAAAAAGGGATTTCTGTCCATGCGTCTATTCAACACACGTATTGACCTTTGGGAAGGGCAACGGAAGTATCACTTTCACTCGATACGCAGAACTGAATTTTTACACTGCAATTTTTACACAGCTTCAGTTGAATTAAAAGTGGAATGA
Organism: Argiope bruennichi; assembly: GCF_947563725.1. NCBI lineage: Eukaryota > Metazoa > Arthropoda > Arachnida > Araneae > Araneidae > Argiope > Argiope bruennichi. The sequence continues at coordinate 37,719,129 of NC_079154.1, read as the reverse complement.
GATCAGGAAATAAGAGTATATTTTACTATGAACTAAATTAAGATAAAGTTTTAGAAATTAATTTGGATTAAATAAAGAGTTTAAAATATCACCACACACATACACACACACACACACACACACACACACACACACACACACACACACACACACATATTGTCTTTAACTTTTATACATCTTGTTTCGTTTCCATAATCATTAATTTCCTCCATCAATTTCTGGGGGTCAGAGAGTTATGAGAATGAGAGAGAATATTAGAGGATGCAATTAATAAGGTCTTTTCAATGAGTTATCACATGCATAGATTGTACAATTTAAACGGTTAAATCTATGAGTACTGAAAGACCTTCAACGAAAGTACGGTGGGATCCGGAGACACCTGGATATCAATGCGAAATTTTCTAATCTTTTCGAAAGTGTCAGTAATTGAATACCAAGGTCAAATGTTTTGTTTGTTAGAATAGTTCACTCTGATTCATTGTGTGTGTGTGGGGGGGGGGTAGCATTCTTTTCTAAGAATTTTTAAAGAATGTCTGAAAGCACTTGACTGTTGAGCATGTTAAGTGACCATAACGGTATGGATACTTACGTTATTTATTAGGAAACACAATCCGAGATAGACATCAAACGGACAGCAGAATTGGCTCAGTCATTGGTTTAGCATACGAATTTGCAGTCAAACTGCAAGAGTATGAAAGGATTTAATAAAGGGAGTATAGTAATTAAGATACATTTATACTTTATATTATCATTTTAGTTTATTTACATACATAACAAATGCTCTGTAATTTGATTTCGTAGTCATTTACTATATATGAATAATTAAATAAATAATGCAATAGTTGAAAAGCATACAAATATAATGAAATGTTATTATCTAAAACCTTGAAACCATGTTTTTCTGCCTAGATATCTGAAATTTATTATTCCTGGCTATTTTATTTTATCTCTATTGTTTTATCTCAAATCTTTTCTGTCTGTATTAGAAGAGAATAGTGCAGCCTCGAGCTAAGTGGTCTACCCCTTATCAATTCCAGACGACGCTTCCTGCCTTAACGAGAGACAAGCGAAGAAAATGAATCGAATGAAGGCATTTCTTGGTCTTTTTTTTCCGTACAAATTCTTATCTTTGTTGTAACTACATGTTGTTAATTATTAGACGGTCATCTATTTAATTATTTCGCATGCATGTTTTGGTAATGAGTACTTTCACTGATTTTTTTTGTTTAGTTTATTGGCTGAAGTACACTATTTTTTAATGCCAGTTGATTTTTTTCAAGATCTATTTGAATTACGAAAAAATAATATTTATATATGATAGCAGCTACAAAATATAGTACAATTGTACATAATTGTATTATACTAATATATGCGGGCTTTTTAAGACCTGTAAAAAATCATGACTTCCGCAATTTATTTGATATTAAACTGTAAAACACAAATGGTTAAAACTTTAAAAAGTTCAGCACAATTTAATTGTATGGTATGCATGGTAGAGATATTAGCAGGGCCGGCTAGTATACATGCATTGCAATCGTATCAGTGTTCTTATCTTATTTTCGTGAATAATTATGATCATCAATTTATATAATTTTGCATGCATTATCAAAGTATATCAATAACTTAATATAACTTCTTGTAGAGTTTCAATATCCAAAGTAAAAGCAGTAAATTACAGTGCACCACTATTTACTTGGAAAAACATTTCTAAAATGTGTCGATTCCTGCTTCAACGGATGCACAATTTGCTACACCTTTCTAAACGAAAAGAATTGTCAGAAGAATGGTATCAATTTTTGCCTCTGAGCAAGCGCAATTTTAAAATGCTTTCGTTATGCTTCTTCATTTTGAAAAGGGGGGAATTACTGTCTAGAAAATAAGCCCCTTCAAAATTTTTAACAAATTTACATAAAAATAAATCAATGAATTAAAAATAATTACTAATAAACAAAAAATAATTTTAAAATGATATAAAAATAAATTTTAGAGAAGCACATTTACTTCAGTCCTTTCTTTCGTGAAGTATTGTTATCGTTAAAAGTATTGTTTCAAAAATATTATCCACTGAAGAGACTTTTATAAGCATTTTCCTTCTGGGGAAATTTTTTTTGAACTTCACATTTTAATATAATTAAAAAAGAAAGGTAACTGTTAATAAAAATTAATTTACAAATAAAACTATTAAGAATTTCAATATAAAATTTTGAAAATTGTATCCTACATCCCATAAAAGCATTTATATAATGCATCCCTACATGTGCATTTATATTATCCTGAAAGTTTCATGGTCCTTTATTATAAACCACGATTGATTAAATCTTTATAAACTGGAGTAAGGAATGCAGTAAATAGTAGAAACATTTATTTAAAAAATTTATTTTTAATTAAAGTTAATTAAAAATATTAATTTTTTGTTAAAGCCTCTCAACATCAAGTCAAATTTCTTCCTTTGAGTTTCATCAATTAAGTTTAAATTATTTAAAATGAATTTGAAATATCAAAATATAAATTATGCCGATAGAAGTTACTATGCAATGATAAATAAATTACAGCACCTCCATGGTTACAATGCACCTTTATTTATTACAAAACTGAGATATTCACCAAAAGAAAATGAAAATAATGATTTTTAAAAATATTTTTATTGCAACATATCTTAAATATTATTTATCAGATGCGGATAAAATATCGAATAAGGATGTTTTATGTCTTTTCCTTCGACCGGCATCAATAAATTTTCATTTATGAAATAAAAGCTGCCACTTTAAATGAAGAAAAGTAATTCCAAATTTAGGATATAAGCATATTTCTAAAAATGTTGTAAATATAAGCTTTGAATGCGTAAGCATAGAAAAATTTATGATAAGTATTTTACTAATTAATATGCTTTTATGCAAGGAAAGTTGTAGAAAAATTTGTTTAACATTGCAATCTTAACTGAAATCAAAGTGGTTTCATACAATTTCTCACCTAATTTAGTTAAACTTTTCAAATGGAAGTATATATCTAGGTTCAATATTAAAAAAACATATAAAATTGTTGCTCTCTTTTAGAATACCTTATAAGTTTAGAGATATTTCTGAATTAATCAGTAAAATATTGTGTAAATTCTAGTTATTATTTGAATTTCTCCAAACGTTTTTCAGCAGCAATTTCAACACGCCTACTGGCATCATCTGCTTTATTCTTCAAATGCTAATTCTCTGCTAATTCAGATGAGATTTATTAAAGATGCTAATTCAGATGAGATTTATTACAGATGCTAATTCAGATGAGATTTATTACAGATGCTAATTCAGACGAGATTTATTACAGATGCTAATACAGATTAGATCTGCTTTATACTATTGTGCTGGCCAAATTAACTATCATTCCCGTTTAGTACAATAATTTTTTTTTAATTTGTTATTTCAGAAGTATTTCGTATAATATGGATTCTGGTAAAACCGAAAATTAAACAAAATTTTTCAGTAATCTTGTAAGTTGAAAAGCTCAGTGTCCATCCACTTAAAATGAGTTCTGCATAATGTGTCTTAAAATTATTTAATATTTAAAAACAATTGCTTTTCATAATAGATTTTCATCATTTTTAAACAATGCTATTTAATAGTGAAACATAATTTGTTTTATTACTTGATGTTAATGCAACATTTAAATGTCTTTTATAAATTAGCATAGTAATCATTGATGAATTAAAACTTCATTATTTATATTCAGATTGCTGTATTTGAATAGATAGCAATAAAAAAATGACATAATGACCTTAAAATGATCGTTGAATCACATTGAATGATAAAATTTCTATTTCCTTTAAAAAATAAAGGAGAAAGAAAATAAAAACTTTTGATTTCATAAATTCCAGAAATTCTACTTGTTTTAAAACATGTTTTACATAGAAAACAATAAGAAAAAAACCCACTCTTTGTTTCATTTGTATGCTGAGTATATTGGACTTCACTTTTTCCATGTAACCATTTTTAATCATTCTAAAATGAATAGATTCAAATTGAAAGAATTGGAAATCGGTTTCAAAGAATGGATACTATGTCGAAAGAGTTCATTAAAAGTAATGAAACATATTTTAATTCTTTTGTTCGAAAAATGAAAAAAGTCAAGTAAAGCAGATCGCCATTTTCAATTATTTTCTTTCGATCTCGAACGTGTTGGAAAATAATATTCAACTTGAGGAAGATGCTTAAATAAGAAATAAAAATTTTAATATCCTATTATTCGATGTATTTTAGAATACATTTTAAGATTCTTTTCATTCATAAATGTTTCCTTATTATTCTGGAAATCCTTTTTATTACAAAGTGTAATCTATTTTTTGAGTGCATATTCAAATGATTTTTAAGAAGTATTAGATTTGAAGTTACTTCATTTTATCTGAAATATATCGTTGTGCAAATAATTTAAAAAGAATACATTACATTGCATTGACGGATAAAATTTTATTCATTCTTTCAATAGAACTAAAGATATCATTGAAAGAATTCATTCTTTTTCACTACTTAAAATAATATTTCTGGGTCATATTGAATGACATTTCAGAATGAAATAAAAATTATTGGTAATAAAAATGAATAATTTTACTGGAAATGTAAAATACATATAAGTCTTTTTATACTAAATTTATTATTGTTCATAATAAAAATAATGGCAAAGATTACATCTTAGATTTTGTGCCATTTAATTTCTTTCACCATTCATATCTTTTTGCATATCTTTTTGAAAAATGTTATTTAAAAATGTTGACATTATTTCAAATACAAGAATGTCATTCTACGAAGTTCCAGATCTTACACCTTTTCAAAACATTGCCTATTTAAACATTCAATATCCTTAATCAAAAAGTATTGCAATGTTTAATAAAATATTGGAAACCTTTATACTTTCTCAAAATAGCAAAAATATTTAAGATGTTTTAAATGTACAAATATTATATTTCATTAAATATATTAAATACAAAAATAATTTGTTTGAGTATAGAGATTTGTTCATTCAGGTGGAAAAACTATTAGTAACAACTGTTTATTATCATAAATTTTTGCTTCTAGATTCACATAAGATCAAAACGGAATTTATTGTTAAAATTCTTATTTTTGCAAAAACTTCCTGTGCAATCAAAAATAAAGTCTATCGCAAATTAATTTTAGCCTTTGAAAGGCAATTTCTTGCAGAAACAATTTAGTGAATTATTGCATTTCCATCTTGTAAGGATGTCTCATAAATAAAAAGCAGAGCAATATTAATTATTTACAGCTTTTCATTTCCGCATATTATAATTAAAATCATTTTTTTTTAAATTTGGAATATTATTTTATGTGGCAAAAACATTCTTGTAAGTACAAAATGAGGATCAGTTCTTAATTATTTAATTTAAAAAAATGTATATATATATATATATATATATATATATATATATATATATATATATATATATATATATATATATATATATATATATATATATATATATATATATATATATGTCTTTTCCAATTTTTTTTTATGTTTTGGCGAGTAAATTACTCACCAAACAGAAAAGAGGAGTAAGAAAGTGAAAACGGAGCGACGCAGAGAGAGAGAGAGAAGAGTGATAAGTGATTTTGTGATCTTTTGTATTTATGTGTTATGCTTATGCAATGTCTTAATTGATAAAATATGTAAAATTAAAATATTATAAGTGAAGTCAAACGAAAGTCGTCATTTCTTATCTCCGATATTATTACATTTATTTAAAAAAAAAAAAAACCGAGAAACATGCGGACCCTTGACATTTGGCGGCAGCAGTGAAATCGAAGACAACAGATAGTGACTACATGTCATATATTTTACATATATAATAAATGAAATCTCAATACATCTCAATGCAAAAAAAAAATATTTTTTCATATTTTTTTGCACTTTTTTACCGTTTCCTTTGACATTTACTTTTCTCCCTTACTTGTGGACCGATTTTAGCCAGGCTCTCAGAATAGTGTCGTCGAGCAATCTTCTTGTTTTCATTACATACATCGTAATTCTTTAAGACTGCAAGGTATTTTCTATGTGACAAACAAAAATATTGAATCAAAGCAATATGTTAATATCAAATATTTAATGTATTTATATTTTTGACAATTTACATAATTTAAGAATTTATTTTTATAATGAAAAACTGTAAATGCCTAAACTGTTGTAGTTATCATTAACATCAGTACCAGTAACTTCCATATATACCCTATTTCATTAATTCCAGAACATTCTGACAGATAACAATTATTTCAATTTTTTTTCACTGAAACATTCTAGACACTATGTGCTTTATTCACGATTTTCTCATTAGAACTGTGATATTTCTTCGGATGCTTTTATCGATTTGATAACGACTGACTCCATGAATAATTTATAATTAAGAGTAGCGAAGCACTTTAGTCATTTGAGGAAAACGTGTTTTACTTTCCTGGTTTGGGATTACACATGCATGTATGTTATTTTCCAAAAAAATCATAAAAATCATCATCGTTAGATTTAAAATCCTCAAATGTGCATGCATCTATGACTGTTAATTTGAAAAAGTTGTTCAGTATTTTTAACTATAATAAGAACTAGAAGCTCCTGTTTTTTTTAAGTAAATTCTAAAGCTCACAATATCATGCTTAATCAAACTTTTAAGGGAATGTTTTAAGAAAATTTTCATTTTTAATTAATTAATCACTTTTAAGTAATTAACGCTAATTAGTTAAATAACATGTAAAAAGATTCAGTAGATGAACTTTGAACTTCTTCTTGATAAAAAGAATTACTTTTAGAAACCTTGAGATTTTTTTCTGGAAATAATATTTATGGATTTCGCACTGAATAAAATAAACTGTGAAGATCTTTTAAGATGTAATCGTAAATTCTATTCTTTATAAGATGTTGATTTGAATAATGTACTTTAAAACACATAAAATCAATTAAATATGCCATCCAAATTACGAAGATTTTTATTTCTCTAAATATTTCATCAAGATGTATATATAAAATACAAAATTTGTTAAGTAAAATAAATAGTTTTATTGCTTTACTTTTGTGGCGGTAGATAATAAAAGTTTATAAAAGCAATTTTTCTTAAATTTTTCATATTTTTCTCTTTGCATTCATCTAAACACATATAAAGATTCGTATTTTCTGTCATCTTGAATTAAAAATGCGACGTCCAAACAGTCTTTTTGCCATAATGCCGGAGCGAAATGATCCTTCAGGAGTCTGATGGATCGGTCACTGGTGCTGGCCTGTCACTGGTGACCTAAGAAGTTCGTTCAATGTGACTTCTTTGAAGTACAAATCAATAAAGAAGTTCTCCGTTAATCCACAGCATATCGTGACGTATGAGAAATGCGTTGGCTATTGTTTGACGGCATGGGGATTGTTAGAAATCCATATGAGACAGTTTTATGTATTCGCAATAGCATTAAATTGAAAGTGAGCCTCCTCTGTCCATAAAATATACGAAATCGAATACTCACCCTCTTGCATCCTCGCTAGAAAACGTAAGGCAAACCCAAGACATGCAGGGTAATTTTGCGGTTTCAAAGTTGCATGAAATGCATTCTATAAAAGTACAACTTCAGAATTTTGGGTACAGTCATTCGTACGATAATGAATGTCAAGTGTTTCGTCGTATTGAGCTACCAGTTACTGAAGAACTTGCAGATGCTTCAGCTGTTGCAATTGCAATTTCTTTTACAATTATACGTTCTATTGCACGTCGTCCCTTTCCTAGAGAACTAGGTTCTTCAAACTTATTGATCATGCCTTTACACGCATTTACTGACATGCGACCTTTTCGTAAGTTTTTCATCCACCTGAAAAACCGGAATGTTGTTGAAGCCTTTCTCACGTTTTTTTAAAACATTTTTTACGATAAATATGCTCTTCTTATTGGACAGCGACAAGCTTACTGGAGAGAACAATTTCTTCAAACTACCTGTATCACTTTTATAGAGAAATTAAATGAGCTACTCATTATGGTATAGTTTTAAGCTGTGAAGCGCCATCAATTGACAAAATTTCAAATTACTTTTCTACGGAAACCTCGGTTCCATAGTCTAAATAACAAATATATGAAGTTTCTTTCAGCTCCGCTCTAAAAATGGAGCTCGAAGCTCTGAATATAGCCAATTTAGTTTTAATCACTCTATATAAACGACGTGGGTGAGCAGAGGGTATCCGAAGGCAGTTTGTTTAATCTCTTTTCTCAAATTAACTTAATACCAAAGTTAATGTTAAATGCGTGTCATTTTTCAACTAAATCTAACATTGCGTGAATGCGTATATGTTGCTTACAAAAACTCAAAAAAGCTATAACGATGCTTCATTAACCAATTGAAAGAAAGAATAAAATTTCTAAGGAAACGTATCCGAAGTATGAAACTAACCTATTCATTCTTAAATATAACAAACACATTCATTGATAATATTTATTTTTTTCAATATGCAGACCAGAATAAAACATCTTAAGGAACTCTTATATTCTGTTTTGAAAAAGAGAAGTCATCAGTCTTAAAACTAGGACTAAAATAACTTTCGGAACTCTGAAATTTCTAAGAAAGGCTGAGTTTAATTTATCAACTAATTTAGCAAGTGAGTTATTTTCCTCAAATTTGAAAGCCTCCCTAATTTGGGAACTCTTTAAGTCATTAAGCAGTGGTTTCTAAAGGTTTTTGACTTATTTTATAATCCCAAATAAAAATATATAAATAAATAAAAAAAATCTTCATCCAATATGTGCTTTTTCTTCTTTTCTCTTAACATTAAACAAACTATCATTTAGGAAAAGAAATACATTTTTTCTAAGATTAAAAACTTTATTTCTTAAGAAAAAATATTTTAAGTGCCTTTTACTGTTAAAATGGAAAGATTTTATTTAAATAAATTTTTCTCACTGAATTTTTTTTTGTTGAATTCAAATAATTCTTTGAAAAGGGATTTTAAATGCTTCTATCTTGGATTAGTCCCTGAAATTTGACATTTAAGGATATACTTACTTCCTTGCGCTAAGCAATTTAATTTATAGTTGAAGTAATTAAATTTTTGATTGAGATTTCTTTTTAAAATTATGTGTTTGATGAATATTAATAACAAAATTTTATTTAATATTTTTATCTTAAATAAATTATTTTCTGTTAAATTAATTGGAAACAGAGACATGTATTTGAAATTTCAATAAAATACAAAGCGAGTAAATTAAAATCCTTTGCATTTTATGACCCCTTATAGATCATTTGTTCGGGTGAAAGTATTCAATTTTGTACATTTATTATTAACCTAAGAGTTATATGAACAATTACTATTATAGTGATAAAATTGTGAAAATATTCAATCGACAATACCCACCCTCTTCTAAGAAACGAGATATTTATCGTTGAAAACAGTTCAAATGGCCTTTTTTTTTTTTCGAAAAAAATGTAAATACACTGAGAACATAGCTTAACATATATTTTGTATTGCAATAGATTTTGGTAAAAATCCTTTTCATTAAAGAAAATAAGGTAAAAATATTTCATTTGTGGAAGTTTTAAGCACAATTATTTTCAGAAGAATAAGGCAGCACAACCAGGTCAAAAAGTTCTTAGGCAAAAATTCAAATGTTTCTTTGCAAGCTTGATAATCAGTAAGCTATCAGTTTTGAGGTTAATCAGGTAGTTGGATTTTTTTTCTACTGAACAAAATCTTTCGTATGATCCCAGAATGTATGATTTCGTATGAAAGATAGAAATTACGCAACCTTGATTTGTGACAAATAAGATAAACAAATCAACCCATCAAGTCAATGCTTTGGTATTTTGAATCCCCCAAAAATGGTTTTGATCAGTTTCTGAATGTTGAAAACCCTTTCAGTGCAAACAACATAGCAGTATCACCATATGGATACTAGTAAGAGAAATAAAAGAAAATGATTTCAGAGTAATATAGTTATATTAACATCTCGTTTATAAAAAAAAAAAAAAAAACTAGGGATGTTTTGGAACTACTTCGTAATTCTGACGATGAGGCCGACACCTGAGATGACATTCTTTCTTCAAGATTCCGCACAACACTGACTGGATAGTTAGAGGGCATTTGGGCACGACGTATCATCTGTGGAATAGGGACTCGCAACTAGAACTTTCCGAACGGAAACCGAGACCTTACCAGCAGGCACCGCGGCTTATGATCTTTGGAGTAAAGAATGACGGTTTAATATATATATATATATATATATATATATATATATATATATATATATATATATATATATATATATATATATATATATATATATATATATATATATACAGAGAGAGAGAGAGAGAGACATATTTATATATATTCATGCACGCTATATTTCTAAACGTCAAACGAAGCTTTGAGAAGATATTCCAATTTATATTATAGCTGAAAATTAATGAAAGTCATATTTTTGTTAAAATCAGTAATAATGCAAATAAATATTTTAATAAATTCATGAAATAGCCGTTTATATTTTTTCCTTCTATTTAAAAAAAAATTACTAAGGGAAATCAACGGAGATAGACAGATATTTAAAGTATTCCATAAATTTTAAATCGAAGAACCACTCTACTCTAGTAGATTCAATCCGAGCGGAAATGTAATAATGGATCTCGTTAATCTAAATGCCATATAAGACATTTCATTATCACGCCTATGACGCTGAAACGTCACTGAAATATTTCGACCCTGTGCGTAGGTATATGACATGTAATAATGCAAACCTTTGCACCTTTGATGACCTTTCTCTCTTTAAATGAGAGAAAGGTCATCAAAGTTAGTGTTACGATGGGTTTAGTTTTTATATTTATTGTTTGATTAACTTTTAATGGATTTTTTATATGATTTTTATCTTTTAATGGATTTTTAGTTTGATTTTCTCTTTTAATGGATGTATATTTTCTTTCATACATCCATTAAAAGGGATATATATTATTTTTAACGGATGTTACCTTTTAATGGATTGATATTATAGCATATATCTCGTATTCCTTTTTCAGAAATTTTTTAAAGGAATTATAGATGTTTAAGCATTTGATTGAATTAGAATGAACGCGGTAACTGAAAAATGTAAAGAAAAAAATAAATGATATTTAACTTTGGTTCTTCTCCCTGAAGTGTACATAAAAAGAAAATATTAAATCAACAGAAGGTATGATTCGATTTTGATTGAACATTAAGTTTCAGACATTTCGTCATTAAGAAATCGAATTTTTAGTTTAGACATTAAGAATCATAAATTTTTTGTGTTTTCTGCCTGCGAATACGGTCAGCCATAAAGTTTTCATTCTAAAAGAATGTTCCTCGGAATGTGGTCTTAAAATCAAAATTTACATTCTCATTAAGTTTCGGACAAAATCTGTTTACGAGAAGTTTATCTGTATTCTGGTTTATTTAAATACAAGCATCATAGTTCAAACATGCAAGAAGTTCAATGATTGATGTTTGGTGTATGCTTTTATTCTCAGAGTAGAAGGCCTGCATGAAATATTTACCACATTTGTTGTAGGTCCTTCTGTTTTTCGATTCTTTTATTCGTGAATAATTTAATATTATAATTCGGAAACACTGCTAACAAAATAAATAATATTTAGTACGTGGCCTTGACATTGAACTCATGGTTTAGTTTCACATTTTGGATGTAATCGGTGAGAAGAAATACAAAGAACACATTCTGTTTTCTTCGTTTTGTCATTATATAACCAATATATAAAACCATATTATAAAAAAATTCACAACATAAAAGCATGAGAGAAAGTAAGGTATCTCTTTCAATGCACACATGCTTGTGGGTTTGTTGGCATAGACCTTTGACTTCAAATAACCCCATAAAAGAACTAGAATGGTATTAAATCACACTATGTAGAGGGCCAATTCTCAAATTTCCAAACTTTGGCTACCAGACATTCATTATTTTTGAAATATTGTTCAACAATGAAAAGACGTTGCTATATCGTAAAATGCTTTATTTTTACTAACACTAAACTATCAGCTGTCAAAAATTTTTATAGAATTGCTAACACTTTATTGTGTGGATAGTTGCAAATTCAAATCTTGCGTTAAGTTTGGGACACCCTTTATAATAAATCTTATGATGCATTGGTAAATTCATTTTATGTCTTTTGTTCTTTATTGTAGAAATTATCTTCGTTTTCTGAAAACGAAATATGCATATGTATTAAATGACTTAACAATGAAGCTCAGTTTTAATGTACTTCAAAAATAAATATTTTGAAAATGACAATACATGATCAATGTGATAAATCTGCAGCGGCCAAACAGGCGATAAATGACTGTTTGTTTCGCCAACTGGCGATAAGCATCAATCATACCTTTGGAGATGAACTTTGCTCTCCAACGGATACGAGTGATTCACTTCCTGCCTTCGCCGGCTTACTACGAGCTTCTGCCTCGTGCTGGTCGATGGAATTACGGCCAATGTATCATATTCTATATTTGTTAATTTAATTTGTAATTAAAATTTATTTTTGTTATTTACATGGCTGGCAGTTTTCATTAAGAAAAATGTTTTAATACTTTAATTTAAAGTAAATTTGGCAATGCGTGTTAAATCACGCACCAAAAATCGGTTATGGTTAATATTATCGAATTATCACATAGACCGTAATATATACAGACTTGTACATATATCGTTTTTGAAAGATGTTTTTAACCCTTAACTGCGAACGTGCGGTCTGTGAGACCGCTAGATATGGATTTTCTGCCCCCTCTCCTATTCCCTTTTTAGCTCAATTGAATGAATTGATCCTGTACCTTCCTGTTTTGTGACCTTCAATACATGCGCATTTTTTTCAACCGATTTCAGCAGATGTTTTTAAAAATAATTCAGTTATTTCCTCGAGAGCAGGCTCCAAGACCGCATCTCCCTGTTAGTGTTCCAGTGATGAACAGGGCTTTGCAGAGGGCGATAAAATTTGGGCCTCGAAATATCATCCAATCTACTGCTCCTATTATGAAGCAGTGTTTCAGACACTTTTAAATGAAGCAGAAAGTGATTTTAGTGATAAGGATATTTGTACAGAAGAGTTTTTCGATGAAAGTTCAATTTTGATATGGATGTTCAAACATAATTAATTTTTCTAGTGATAATGTATTTTGAAAAATTTATAAAATATATTAATATACCAAGAGATATTTATACAGAATTTATAGGTTGATTTTTATATTAGTTCTTAACCTGTATGTTTAAAATGCCCGAGAAAACCGTGCTATGAAAGTCACACAAACCGATAAAAAACAGGTCAATTTTACCCATTGTCATTAAATTTTTTTTTATATATAATTGTTCAATTTTTGCATTATATTGTCTTTATATATCTTCATATACAGTAAAAATAAATAGGATTTAAAAAGTAAAAAGTAATATTCTTTTTCAAGAATATTATTTATTGTAACATGTAATTTGAGAAGAAAATGTATGTTCCTACGCATTTACTTTTTTCAATGACAATATATTTTGAAAAATTTCTAAAACATATCTATATATCAAGAAAAATATCTGCAAAATATATTGGCAGTTTTTCATACTAATACATTGATTAGAAAATTTAATTTCAGTCTAAATGAAATGCGGTCTCGTAGACCGCACTTCCCCAGTTAAGTCCTAAAATTTCACCTCCCCAGTTAAGGGCTAATTATAAGGATAAAATCAATAATTCAGTTAGTCATGCTTTAGTTTTATCTTTATGTTTAATATTTGCTTCTATTAAAAATGAATCATTATCATCAATATACTTTAGTCGATCAATGGCTTCAGATTTTGATTATTTCGTCTTGATGTTTTAAGATTATACATATCCAGAATTAAAATGTGTGGAAATTCAGAATTTCATTCAACTCGTTGATAAATAATAATAAGAAAACTATTTGTTAATTGTAAAATCAAAGGATAATAAAAGAATTTGCAATTTACTCAATACAAATAAATTTAAATAAAGATAAGACACTTATTATATATATTTAAAATAAGATATTTACAGTATCTATGCTGAATTGCATTTCATAGAAACACAGTTCAGAGAAATGCGTTGCATGTTTTACGTGTCGTTATTTCGTTTTTAAGAAAAATTATTCCATCGAAATTTTATTGTGATAAAATTAGAAGTAACACACACTAGGGACTTATTTAATACGAAAATTCAATGCGAAACATGTAATGTATGCGATGTAATAAGGACGATGTAATAAGGACATACAACAGTTAAGATATATTCAGGATCATATTCAGACTGTAAATGCATGATTCCTTTCACTATTCATTAAAATTTGGATGTTTGGAAGTAATAGAGAATATATTTTTAGAATTTCATGTTGATTTTGAAGGAATCTTAGAGAATTTATGATCACTACCTTGTGAGAATTCTAGTATATAGTAGTATATAATTCTAGTATAGTATTAATGTCACTAGTGTCATTAAAATATACGTGTTATATGATGATATTCCATAATTAATGAATTGTTATATAAAAAATCATGATGCATGATGCTAAACAATTATAGGAAACAAATGTTATTATCAATCTATGTTGTGGAAATTTGGAATGTTTATAGAAATGAAACAATATTCTTCATTAAGTGCTCTACAGATTCACATTAAATATTAACAAAATTTAGACTATGCAAGTCAATATGGAATTCAACAAATTTGAAATCCTTATTGTAAACCGCAAAATAGTGATTCCTTTCACACCGACAATGCGAATGATTGATGCGCAAATAGCTTGATGCGAGAATGACTAAATTTTGAGAACGTTATACTTATTATAAATATGAAAATCCAAATCACATCAAAAAGTCGCATGGGTTAAGATCCGGGGAATAAAGAGGCCACTCTATAATGTTATCTGTTTTCGTAATATAATCCAGCCCGATCAGTCTATATGTGAAAATGTTCCGCTAAGAGATCGAAATTTCATTGAGTGCGGGGAGGTCTAGCACTATCTTGCATAAACCAATAATCGCTTATCTTTCGTACATACTTTTAAATGTCGTGTCGTCGTTCATGTTGTGGGGACCATAGTCATCTAGGGAAGCTTCTATGTTTTGCAATCATCGCATACATCAAAATTTGGTATGCAAACTGTCGGATTCCAAATTAAAGCTCTCCGTGTAATTAGACTATTGTGACTATTCGGGAACCCCACATGTTAGTTATCAAAATACTCGTCTTGGCCTGTCCTATCCGAATATGTAAATATTAGAAGTTGCACACCTTGTGGGACACCCTATATATATATTGTGACAGATTCCATTATTAAGTCCGTAAAATCACCGGATTCGCCTGTAGTGGGTGTGTGGTGTGAAAATAATCAGCAGGCCTCAGAAAAAAAAAACAACGACAATATTTACTACACACAAAGAGACGAATACACAGAGACGACAAATATACACAGCCGAGACGAACACTGGATAGCCAACTGTAGCCCACAAGTGGTAATCGACCAGAGAGCACAAAGCTGCCAGACAGAATTCGGCAGGAGAGGGGATCTTCGCGACTTCGCTCTACTGCCTCTCCGAAATACTTCACTGTCTCCTCGCTTTAGCTGTATCCAACTGCCGACTCATTACTACACGACTGGCTATTACACACACGAAACGACGCTGCTCCCACAACAGACAACATGATTCGGCACTCAGCAATACAGCAGTAGCTTGAACTGTACTATTCCGCCGTTGTTTCATCATCCTCTCGATGACTCGTTACTTGTCTACGATTCCGACTACGACTCACTGCAGCTGGAGCTTGCCGTCCTTTTATAGATCCCGGGAGGCGCACCGAGAAAGTTATCGGACCAATCAGGCGTATCTCAATTACTATTGGATGGATCGATAAAATTCTCGAACTTTCCAGTAATTTCTATCTTTTCGCCAAAGTCATGAAATAAGTCACCAAGTCTGAGATCACTGACTCGACAACCAATCAGCATCCACAGGACTTATCATTAAACGGTCTTTCTAGTGATTCAACTAGCCGTGCTGGTTAGTTAAATATATATATATATATATATATATATATATATATATATATATATATATATATATATATATATATATATATATATATATATATATATATTCTACTTTTAGGTTAAAAAATTACGTGTCGCTAATCATTCGCATATTCTTCGTCATATTATGCTGTACATTTTGGAAAAGTATGGAAAGCAGCTCAGTCATTTCGTGATCTCAACGAACTTTTCGGTAAGAACACAATCGGTGAAAGTCGACGCAGAGAAAGGTTTGAATGTTCAAATCTGTAGACACTAGCTTGGAAGATAAGCCAGAGAGAGGTCAACCATCGGAGTTCGACGACCAGGCACTTTTGGCAGCGTGGAAAGAGACGAAAGCTTAACAACTGGAATACTAGCCGACAACTTCCATGTGGACCATTCAACTACCGTTCGTTGCCTGAAAAAGCTTGGAAAAGTATAGAAATTAGCTGGATTGGTTTTCCTCGAACTCAGCGATAACAATAAAGCTGAAGGTATCCGAATGTTTACCGATTTGTTTCAACGTAACGTGCGGGGTCTGTTTCTGAAGGATCTTGTCTCTGGGGAGGAATCATGGCTTCTCTTCAAAAACCTCAAAAAAAAGTAATTCTGCGTTTCGCCAGGAGTTTCACCAAAAGGAATAAGGAAGAACGTGTACTGTAAGAAGGAAATGTGGTATATAGATAGAAGTGATAGAAGCAGAATCATTCATCGGGAAATCATCTTTAAGAGGATTTGTTTTTGGTGGAACGGTGGGTAAGCGTTAACAGTGGAGAATTTCAGCCAAGAACGACAAGCGGTTTTTCAACATCTACATCAATGTCTATCTGGCTCAACTCGACTGCCTTCATACAGCAATCGATACGAAAAAATCACGCTAAAAGAACTGTATTGTCTCCCACCACGATAATGAGAGTCCACAGGTTGAGAGTCGTGTTGTCGAATGCATCGCCAACAACTTCTGACTGCGTCCACATCCATATTCTCTCACAGAAGCGCCTGCCGACTGCCACATCAATCGGACTCTAGAACACTGGCAGGCGAGCAAAGTTTATGATGATATTGATAACTTAGTGGCGGATGTCAAAGCATGGATTGCCTCCAAGGATTGCGAATTCTTTGCCAGTGGAATCGACGGTCTTCCAAGCAAATGGGAAGCAGTTATTGAAGTAGGCGGTGACTACGCTCCGGATAAACCATTTAAAAATGTTAAGGTTAGTTTTTATATTTCATTTTTCATAATAAATAGTGTTCAAGAAACCCTGATAATATCATTTAAAAGGGCCTGATAATTATGCACCAATATATATATAGTAGCGTGATCTGGGCGTCCCGGGTTTGAGTCCTGCTTCGGGCATGGTTGGTCGTCTTATGTATTCTACATATGAGGTGTGTGAATGTGCCCCCTTGTAAAAAGGGGTTGTGCAAGTAGCTAAGTTGTACTCTTGGCTCTAGTTAGCGCTACTGAGAAAAAAAAAATTAGAGACTCTCACTCGGCTTAAATCACTGACATATAACTGCCAGCGGGCTTGTATGTATATATATATGAACCGTATAAACTTGAGACTTTCATTAGACTTAGTGTCATTTGAATAGAGGTACATTTTACATGGGAAATTCAAGATCCTCTTGTTTGGAATCGCTTAACCCTTCTGTAAATTAACTTCCTAGAAGAATATTAGGAATTTGGATAAATATATTTATATTTTTCTGCTTTTACACTAGCATTATGATTACATGCAAAATTTCAAATGTTCTTCGTGACTGAAAAATGTAATTCTTCTGGAAAGTTTGATATAACACATACAATTTTGAAGAAAAACATTTATTTTCATTTTCGATATTTCGCTACTACTCTATTTGAAATTGCAAATATTGGCCAATCAAAATGAATCGGATTATACGTGTTTAGAAAATTTCTTTCTAGTCATGTCATGGGATTATGTAGAAAATTATTGGGTTATGACTGTTAATTTGTACATGGCAAATTTACATTTCTGAAATAAATGTTTCTCTCTGAATTTGAGATAATCCTCACTGAGTATATCTACAAATGCTGTATATAGAAACGTGAAACGTTTCATGTGAATAGATGAATACCATGGAAACATTTTATGTGACATTTTTGCATTTTTGCAAAGAATTTTTATGGGATTTCTTGTCTTATTTATTGAAATTATTTACTGCTATTTACAATGTAAAATAATAAAAATAATTTAATTTAAAATTTTACGCAATATGTTTAAATTTTGCATTGTACGATTAAGGGAAACGTTAAAGAAATGATTGTTTGTTTCACTTTTTTGAGGCATCCTGTATAATATTTCAAAATCACTCAATAAAAATTAAATGTTTAAAATACTTTTCATTTCATCGTCTAATCCTTGGATAAAGTCTTATTATTTAAATTATTTCAATACATATTATTGCACAAATGTAAACAACGACCATATGATTAAAATATAAATAAACAGTATTTCAAATACAAAATACAGAAATGTGCTTGATGTTTCTTAAAAGTCTTCTCCTTAAGCACTTAAGACTTACTTCCATATGTTGCAGAATAAAACAAAGAATGTGAGCTTATTTTTGTAAAAAACGATGTCAAAACCGCTAGATAAAAAAATCTTTACTCGAAAATAACTACATAAACTTTATCTTGAAAACACTTCAATTGAATTCAAAGATACAACGAATTTTTATTAAATCTGACGAAAAAACTTTCGCCCCTAGCAAATACACAACATCTTTCACTTCACCTTTGTTTAAATTTTGGAAGCTACAGAAACAGAGAAAGAAAAAAATAACCGTGAGAGTATTGGATTCTAAGAAACCTCCAAAGTACTCTTGGAGGAGGAACTTTGTGCTCTGGAGAGCACTTTTATCCAACATCAAGCAATGGTGGATTTATTTGTATTATTTCTTAGCATGCAATTCTTGCTAAAGTAATCTCTGTTTCTTGCAATGTCAAATACTTGCTTTGTTTAAAATCCTGGAATTTTTTGCTTTCTTACTGACAAAGGAAGAACAAAAGTTATCCTAGAAAATACATTGTATCCCAAAAGAGATACAAATACAAAGAATGAAAGATTTTTGAAGTCAACAAGTTGAAAGTCTCATTTCTAATCTATACTTATAATAAAGCTCAATGTGTGTGTGTGTGTGTGTGTGTGTGTTGGCGCGCTACAGGCCAGGTCATTTGACATACAGCTATCAAATTTGGTACATGTATACCTTAGAGGTCGGGAATGTGCACCTGGGGTCCCTTTTTTTGAAATTTTAATTATTAATTAAAAATTAACTTTCAAGCCAAAAAAATCTTCCATTTTCCCCACCGCCAAATTTTCCGCCAAAATAATCTTCCATTTTACCCACCGCCAAATGAGGAAGGCTCAAATTTTTCTCCCAACAGTAATGAGGCTAGGGTTAACATTTTTCGGCGGATTATTTCAAACGATTCTGTTTATTCTCTTAATGTTTGATGCATTTAAAATTAAACATTGTTAATTAATCCATGTTTCAGATTCATTCTGAAGTACTTTTGAATTAAAATAACACAGAATAAAGGAAATTAAAAATGTATAATCTGCATAGCGTTACCCCAACTGGCATAGAAAAATTCACGCATTTGCGTTACCTAACTGGCGAAGAAAATTCACGCATGCGCATTGTTCTGATTGTTGTCATGGCAACCACTATCAACGAACGATTTAAATTATTTTAAAGTTAGTTGCATGCTTTTGTAAGTAAATTGTATTTATGTTAGTTATATATTTTTTGTATATGCTTATAGTTTTAAGTACACCGTTTTTTAAGTAGTTTTTTTTAACCTGTTTTCAATGATTTAAATTATTTTTAGGTTAGTTGCATGCTTTTGTAATTAAATTGTATTTATGTTAGTTATATATTTTTTTGTATATGCTTATATTTTTAAGTACATCGTTTTTTAAGTAGTTTTTTTAAACCTGTTTTAGACCGATTATTTTAAACTATTCATTTTATTTTCTTAGTGTTTGATGCATTTAAAATTAAACAGTGTTAATTAATCGATCTGTTCATGATGAATCTGAGAAATTTTGTTGACAAATTCTTGAGATATTACATAAATTAAGAAAGATATTCTTTAGTGCCCATAAAGTTTAAACGCTCAGTGACTCTATTATCAGTAATCATATTATTAAAAAAAATGCTTTCAGTAAAAAATATTATTATATTAATTGCAGATTAATCATTTACACTTTAATTTAAAGCATAAATTCTACGAGGTGTAACAGAAAATTAGAGAGATACATATCACGTTATGACAGAAGGCCTTTATAATATTATGAGTGAATTATATGACTATCAAAATTTAAAGTTTTAAAATATTTTGCTGAAGAATCTATTAAAGTTGGAATTGCATAAAATATTTAATTATTAAAATTTTAACAAACATTAAGATTGGCGAACCGGCTGGTCGCCAAAGGCGGGTAGTATACTATATTTACAATTTTTTTTATAAAGAAGAAATAAACATGTATTTTTGGTGAAATAAAAGTGTTTTCAAAAATATATTTTGATATTTCTTTTTTCTATGTATAATGTATGAATAATTTAAATGTTGCTAAGATTAAATTGACATATTTATGTTATTATGATACATGAGCGAATTATTATTCAAGATGATTCTATGATGAAGGGGAAAGTTATGTAAAAAATTATTGTTTCAGTGCCATTAGGAAGATACATTTAAGAACTTCCTTCTTCGGAAAAAAAAAGAGAGATTTACGAAGCTGTGTACAGATAATACCCATTATAATTGTTTCAAATATGGTAAATACTGTTCAAAGTATTTATTAGGTCTTACTTTAAAGGTTGACTTTACTTTTTAATTGACTTTGACTTTTAGCAATACTTTGAAAACGTATTTTAATGTTTTTAAATTAAAACCTTAATTGAATTTAAAAATTTTGTAAAAATATAAAATTAGGAAATTTGCGAAAACATAAGTGCTTTTAGCCACATTCTATAAAAATAATTTCACACCCATCCACACACACACACACACACACACACACACACACACACACACACACACACACACACACACACACACACACACACACACACACACACACACACACACAAAACACCAGATGCATTTTAGTAATGATATTAAGCTATATATAAACCTTTTAAAGCTATATTAACTTGAATTTAAATTAGAAGCATGTTATTACTTTAGAGAATAAATTTGATCAAATCCTTAGAAAATGGGATCATGGGAAGAAGCTCATGGATTCTTATCAGGCTTACTTAATAAACATAATTATCTGAAAACGATGGGAGCTTTTATAAACGAATGAATTGTCATTGTTGGATTGATTTTTTTTCTCGGATTTTTTCCAAGTAACACAAATGTGGTTGAAGTTTATCTTGAAAATCCAACGTAAATGGTACCAGCAACTATAGAAGCTAAACACGTACAGACTTACCTTCTATATATTCCAAAACACTTTGACAACAGATGTATCACTTCTCTTCAATGCTTCTATGTCTAGTCACAAACAAATATCCACGAGAGATGTACAAAAGAATTTAAAATGTATTTTTAATAATAAAATATTTTTTGATCTATGACGTATCTAAAACTGTTATGTGGAATCGTGCTAGAATCGGGATGTTTATTAATTTTTTTAGAAAAAAATGATGAATCTAATTTACATTTTTAGTTCTGTTTGAAACTTTTGTTTCAAAAATGAGATAACGTTATGCGTTTTAGTTTCCCAGATAAAATGGATATCTGAGATATATTTTATAGAAAAGTAATTTAAATTTGAATTGACATTTACATTTTAAAGTTACAAATTATTTAATCTTTCTTAGCTCTCTTCATGTTAAAAATAAAAAAATGTCCTTGTATAAAAATTTAAATAAAATAATGTATAAAAATTTTCCTTGTAAAAAATCAATATTATTAATTTGAGACCATTACGATAAATTTCAGCAGGCTTCTCAATCCAGCTCTATACAATTCTTTGCTGAAACTTCAATCTTGGCAACTGCACTCATTATATTATAAGTATTAATTTTAGATGAATAATCTTTGTAAAGCTCCTGTTCAAAACAGTAATCAGTAATCAAAACAAGCATATTGTATTTATTTGTATCATTACTAATTAAAATGAAAATAAATTGGAATAGATGATGATAATAAATTAAGTAATTTATAAAGGAATATAATTCAAAATAATAAAAATAATAAAGTAATTTGATTTAAATGTGAGATAGCATACACGATCCAAAAATATATATACGGTGTTGTTTTTTGACATTTTAATATAAAAATTCTGATTTAATCCTTCAAATAGTGTCTTAAGCTTTTGTGTATTTATTATTGGAGTGAAATTTCAGAGACATATTCAAACACTGGATTTTCTTTCAAATTCCATGAATCTTTTTTTTCTTTCAATTTTGTGTTAGCGTAGTCTGTATTACATACAAGCTCTAAAATATTCTAAGATACGAATTCAGTTATAATTTTCAAATAATCAAGTTATCCAGAAAATATTAAAGTGTCAGATCAGTGCTTAAATTTATATTTCATAGATCAATACTAAACACTTTCATTTTATTTTCATTTCATTAAAATAAATTTAAAAGAGATTTCGAAATTTAATTTTTATATAAAAATAAATACCATTCCGGAATTATAAATTTTTGTATATCAAACTATATGTCACTAAGATTTTCCATACAACATTATGAAATTAAAAAAAGAATAGATAGTAGTTTATAGATAAATTTAGATTCAAACATTTGATCAATATGTTTCAACATCTTGAGTGAAGCATTTTTTGTTGTATTTTTTCAGACCAGAAAGCTTTACGACAAGCTTTAATGCTTGCTTAAAAAAAAAATGTGAATCTATTTCGATCCCAATGGCTACTTTTTCGAAAGTAAGTAAAGTTGAATCTTACGAAGAGAAGTGCGAAGATATTCAAGAAAGGTTTTCTTGAAAGAGTAAACATTCTTTTTCAATAAATAAATAAACTAAAATATTTGTTATTTTTTTCCTTTATCTTTTAGGTCCCAAAGAGAATTCTAAAACAAGGAAAAACAGGAAAACAAGGAAATCCCAAAGAGAATTTTTATACAGGGAAATGTTTATTTTCAGTTGTTTTTAAGAGCTTTGAAATATTTTTTAAAAAACCTAGTGTTTCTATTAATAAGAATCCTGAATATATAAAATGATTAATATTATTTTATAAACTATCTTTTTTTCATAAAAAAGAAAATTTTATTAAAAATATGTTTTTTTATTCTAAATAAAACCTCTAAGTAATAATATTGATGAAATAAACCAATATAATATGATAACCGTTTTATTAATTTCTGAATTATAGACTTCACTGAACCAGAAATAATTTTAATTACACTTTCCGTGTCAAAATAAATAAATTTAATAAAAGCCTTTTATAGGAGGCACACTGTTTCATTAGTTGCTAAAATTGGAAAATTTTAGATTTAATAATATCTTTTATATTTAATTATATTCATCTCACTTATAGTCTCCAATCCATAATTCATTCTTCAAATATTATAGATTCTATGGAATTAAACTTTTTTTTACTTTTTTTTAAAAACAATTAATATGCATTGGATAGTTTTGAGAAATCATTACTAATGAACGTAATTTTGTTTACACAAATTCAAAAGCTTCCACATATGAAAAGAAATAATTATATCATTATAATTAAAATATTACAAAATATAATTCATCTGAAGCTGAAAGATAGAGTATTCAAGTGAAAATACTGTATGGTAAATATAATATCAAAAATAATTTATTATTGCAGAAAGATTATTCGTGCGGCCATAACTTTTTTCTGCATAATTTATAGGATGAAAGGAAGAAACTAATTTAGGATATAATCTCCACATTTTTCATCTAAATGCAAATAAATATCTTATTCCTATAAATGAAATATTACCAAATTATTTTGCTGTCAAATCATCAAAAGAAATATCTATGCAAACAGATATATAAACAAAATGTTCTTCTTGGTTATTCCTTTTTTTGAGTTCATCTGAATGCTTCAGTATAAAAAGATAATAAGATCTGTAAATGCACACGATGGAAAATAAGGCTAAAAGAAAGATAAGAGCAGAGAATACTAAAAATCATTTTCCATTAAAAAACAAAATACATAAAATGCGTAACTACATTATTTTGAATATATATTGATTCATAAATATATATTTTATATAACTTATGATTAAAATTAGAGAAACACAATTTTAATAAACATAACTATACTAATTAGGTGACTTGCGTAGTAAAATGGTGGTGATCAAAATAGAAATAAAATAATTTCAATTAGAGTTTGTAAAATTGTTATTTATATTTTAATGGATGTTTCGATTTGAATTAAAATTATATAGTTTATATATAATTCTCGGCATTTATTAACAATAAAATATAATCTGTGGTAATAAGAAGATAGTCAAAAGAAGAAAAAAAAGAACTTAAGAAGTTATAAATGTAGCTATTTTTGTGAACATAAATTTTTTCCCGACATATATTATGGATTCTTGGGAACATGTTTGCTCGTTAAAGAGCAAAGAGCCTCTGAAAGTTACCACGAGAGATAATGAGTAAAATAAATTACTTCTGAAATTCCTGGGGTCTTCTTCTCAATTCTTTTAGAAAACTCTTTTTTTTTTCATTTGTTCAGCGAAATAAAAACTAATGAAGTGGTTAAAGAGAAATAGTTAAAAAATTTTAACGGATATCGATATTGAGTACGTCTCTGACAATACTTTGCCACTTTGCTTCTTTCATGTCGCAGATCTATAAAGATATATGTTAAAAATACGCGATCTTTTCTTTTTTAATTATATATTTACAAACACTTAAAAAAGTGCATACAAAATATATGATTATGTTCAGTTCTAATAGAGGTAAAGAAAGAAACATTTTACTTTGGAATAAAAAAAAATGTTAAATTCATGAAATTTGTTATAAAATATTGAAAATTTCATATTCCATATTAATAAATCATATATTGATTCTTATAAAGCGAAGAAAGTAAATAAATGAATATATAATTTGCAAACGTATCAAGGATCATTTTGAGTTTCGAACAATAGGTTACATTTTTTGAAAACATAAAAGTTTTAATTTGGGATATAGAATATTTTCACCTAATTATTGATATGGATAACTCTCCGTCCTCATTTCTCTAATTTATTACTTTACAATTTGTTTTCATAATTTATTTTAACTAATTCTATTCTAATTTATTTTTTCATGTCTAAGTTTTATTATATTTTAGATAAGATGCATTACCGAAATACAAAAATATTTATTGAAAATATGACTCATTATAATTTATTAAAAAGATAATTAGTTTTTTGATACTTTGAAATATACAACAATTTCACTAAATATTTCTGTCTTTTTATAATAAAAATTTGTATCAATTTAAGACAGTTAAAAGAAAAAGGTCTTGCCTTTTGGCATCTTTCAGCACAGGAACAAAATTCATTTGTTCAATATTTTAAAATCCAAAGAGTGGCATTTTAGAGATAATTAAAAATTATATCTGAAAACATTATTGAAGAATATACAGTTTTATACAATAATCCTCAAATTCATTCATTACTTTTTGTTTTTATTAATTTCTTTTCTTAAGACAATTAACAAAATATATTTTGTTGAAAAAAATACTTTGAAAACCTTTTTAAAAGCTACTTTTGATACAAGTATTAAAGTAAATTACTTATAATAAATTACTAAGTAATTTTTACTTTATGGTTTTCATTTCTAAGTTGCACATTTGTTAAAAGCACTGCTGAGACATACTAATATAAAGGTATCACTTGATAGTTTAATTTCAATACATAATTTTCATAACACAGCTGTATTATAATTCAACGCTTCTACAAAATACATTCGTTAATACAACTAATCAGATTTAGAATCTTGAAAATTGATATCACCGTGTCGTCAACCAGCCCTAGTTAAAATTCACTTTCCCGATATCGCTTTAAAAAATAGTTTACATTTCTGTTATTGATAAATCATTCTATGTGAATGCACGATTAGATTGCCACTAAAATCTAAAATCTATTGAATGGTATTTTTATTGATTGTGATACTTTATTTATAAATATTTAAAACGTTTTCAACTTTCGCAATTTTCAATCTAGTCACGAAAAAATAATATAAAAAATCAATGGAAATTTCGATTTATTTTCTATAATATTGTAGAACTATGATATTTAGAGCTTGCGTCTTTTATTTTAATTTTATTCTAAATTTCAATCTTATTTATATTAGTCCAATAACATAAAGCAAAAAATATATTTATTAATTCACAATGCACCTGTGAATTAATCTATAAATTAAATTAATGCACTTTTAATCATTTATGCAAAAATAATTTACAGAAACTTTTGTTTGACATCATATTTTTAAAGAAATGAATTTGGTTACACTGGAAATTTATTTTTAAAGTCTAAAGTGGTATAATATTATTTGAAGTTTTTGAGGGGAAATGTTAAATTATTAAATGATGTTGATTAAAATGTCTAACAAACATTTTGTTAAAATTCTGTCACAATGTCCACATACGTAACATGCTGCCAAGTTTGATAGTTTTTAACTCTAATGACCTGCCTTGTAGAGTTCCCCAATGATTTGTTTTTTCATAGTGAATGTCGAAATTTGCGAATAGTACAAAGAATTATAAACACTCTTATATTATAAAACAATGCTTAAGTTTCATAAAAGTGACCATTTAATATGCTTGTGTTTATAAGAATTAATGGCTTTTTATTCGGTCAAATATTAAATAAAACTTACACTATTCAATTATCGAGATATTATGATTGGCAAAGTTTCCTTATTTAAAATTATTAACATATTTATAAAAGTGCCTGGAAAATTTAGAAACAAGTGCTTTAAGAATAACATTAAAAATCATGGAGCTAAAGACAGGATGGTTAGCAAATAATGATAAGAAAATGTGTATATAATGTGAACTAATATGTTCATAATGTAAATATAATATGAATTGGTGTGAATTAAGGTGTTTATAATGTGAATTAATATGTTCATAATGTGAATATAATATGAATATTGATGTGAATTAAGGTGTTTATAATGTGAAATAATGTGTTTATAATGCCAAGAAAATTAATCAAATGAAGGATGAAAACGCTATTATACTAGTTTTGTAATATATATTTAATTTGTAATATTATTATAATTAACATTATGGGTATTTATACTAGATTTTTTTTATGGATTCATTTTGGTTCTGTATTGAGTCGTATAGAAATTTTCATAAAAATAATTTTCAGCACTATAATCTAAGAAAACATATAATCATTTGTTGCCAGAAAATTTCGTCTAATATTTTTACTTATTTTATATTAAAATAAAAGCTTAAATTTTTAAATCCAGGTAATGAACAAATTTATTTTGATTTTCAATTTTTTAGTACATGTAATAGATTTTATATTTTAATAAATTAAACAACTGCCACCCACGTAAAGATAAATTTTTCCAAGTTGAAAGAAGTTTTTTTATTTTAATAAAATAAAAGTATAATATATGTTGGCATATGTTTCATCCGATTTCTTTTAAAGTAAATAAATTTAAATGTGAAGAAAGCCTTAACACTTATAATAAGTCAAAAGTATTTACACGAGAGGAAATATTTATGAAATATATATTACAATATTACGGTTCCCTTGTTTTGAATAAGAAACCATATTCGTTCCAACTCTTAACGAAGATAGATTTCTTTTCATATTGTTTGCATGTATTTACGGTAAATGCCTAGTATTATTCAAAGTTTTGATTTAAATGCAATTCCTACAATAACAATAAAATATAAATAAAGTTTGTCTGAATTAAAAGGATATAAATGTTTTTGATTGAAATATCTAAAAGTTTGACTGTTTTTTACATTACGTAACGCAATGAATAATTTCCTCAAAAATAGAATATATTAAATATTTTACTAGAAGACGTATGTATAGATAAACTTTAATTAATGTAAAATCGACAGTTTTAAAATAAGGATACTAAATATAAAAAGTTATAATAAATAGTAAATAATTAAAATAATTTATAAAAACCTATAGCCTAAACTATATTCAACTCGTCGATGAAATGTTTTGCGTATTTTCCTGTCTTTTAGTCCTCCTATGCAAAAAAACAAAAAACAAAAAAAAATCTTTTAATTGAATAAAATTTAGATAACCGTCATCTTAAATATGTCGATAAATTATTCCAAAAACATCGTAATTTCATTAAATAAAGGGCTTTTGTGGGTTGAAATAAAAATGAAAAAAATGTCTGATAAATGTTTTTATGAATGAACTCCTAATTAATTTATTTGTGTTTTTCGTTTTCATGTTCGATATTAATTATAGCCTGTAATTTCAGATAAAATTACAGGCTATAATTAATATTGCTCTTAATTTATTAAACTTGTGAAAGAAATCATTTTATTATTGTTTAAGAAAAAAATAATCTATATTAAATTAAGTTAATGATTTACCAGACAAGTTTAAAATTATGCACGTTATTGTTTTTGCACATTTTCATTTTCTATTCATTTTTATGCTTGCTAAAGGAAAAAAAAAGATAGAATCATTTTATTAACAAGGACAAATTGCTACGCCATTAATTTTATGATTGTAACAGAATCATCTCTGCATTTGAAAAACTATAGTGTAATGCATTTCAAAAATAACTATCTTATTAATTCAAAAACTGCAAATTAAGTGGTTAAGTGCATGGGGCAATATCTATAAAGATTTTCTCAACTAGATTCACCGTTTAAGAAAATAAATGCAATTAGAATACTAAAATATTTTTATATAAATATTTAAAGATCATTAAATACGAATAAATATATAAATATTTGAAATAAATAACAATCCCCAGGAATATAAATTATGGAATGAAATAAATAATCACAAATTCTAGTAGAAAGGGTTATTAAATACATTTTATGAAGAAAATTTTCCCAAATACTTTTTTCCATTTTGAAAATATAAAAATGTGCATTATTTGCCTAATGGAAGTTGTATAAAGTGTTGTTGATTTGGTCTTAGGCTTAGAATTTGTCTGTAATTTAAAAAAAAAATGTTTTTTTTTGCCATTTTTTTCAGGCAATGTTATTTCTTTTAATGGAATGACGCATTGGGCATCACAGCAATGTCTACATATTATTTATACAAGCCAATATATTGCTCCAATTATAGACTTTTAAATAGTGTTTTGTGTAACATAAAAAGAATCTGAATGCAAAATTTATGCGATAATATTTACAGTTTAATTGAGAAAGAATTATAGAATAGAATAAATATTATTATCATTGGAAAATAAGAAAAGCAGATGTCGAAAGTCATTCGATTAGAAAATTTATAAATGAATTGAAATAAACTCGATTAGAATAAATGCTTGATCAAATGCTATATCCTAAAATACATTGAATTCATTCATTAACTATCTTGGTAAATACTGATTTGCGAATATACATTTAAGATAAAAAAAAAATTCTTCGAAATAAAAGTGACAATTTTTAGCATAATGGCTTTATAGATTTCAAAAATATAGAAACCTATAGCATAATTAAAGAATAACAGCGGGAAATATTTATTTCCCGCATTTCCAATTTTCTTTTAAAGTATCTCCACAAAGAGTAAATTCCTCCACAAAATAAAATTTCTTCAGTTCAGTTAAAAGCATTTTAATTCTACCAGTTGTTTTCTTCCGGTATTTTTAAACCAGTGTGATAGGCATCAAAAATAAAAGAAGCGGGAGCCGGACAGATTTTCTTTGTTGAAATTTAAGAGAATATAACAAAAGAAATATCAATATTTAATCTTTCAAAAGTAGGGCATTAACAATAATGAAAGAAGGAACCAGTGCTTTAATGATAAAAATAATAATTTTTCTTTGAAAATTTATGTTTTTATAAACCTATATATATATTATACACACACACACACACACACACACACACACACACACACACACACACACACACACATATATATATATATATATATATGAAGTAAATTTTTTGAGAATTTGTTTTCCAGAATTAGTGGAAAAACCATTCAGTTCTACAATATTTAATAAAAAAATTTCCTTTAAGATTTTATGTTTTTTTTAAACGTAGCGTAAAGGATTTGAATTAAAAAAAAGTGTCATTGAGTTTTGAAATTCTGTTGTATAAGTATTGCATTCACATTTGATTTCAATTCTTACGTAACATGTTTAAAATTTATTAATTATATGACAGTAAAATACAATAACTTCAAGAATTATATCGAATTGTAGAGTAGATGTAGAGAAAAAGCTAATCATAAGAAGCTATAAAGGATAATTATCAATACCTTAAAGGTGCATGTTGTTTGAACTACAAAGAGATTATATCAAGCACTTTTATGAATAAATATGGGAACAACAGTCCTAATTTTATGAATGGTTTCCATGAAATATAACTACAAGTTATAACCATAAATGCACGGTAGTTCTTCTTGATGAAACATAATTTATATTGATAAAATCACAAACTTTATTATGTGTTAATTTTTTTATTTTGTTTTGAAGTTTAATTTGGTTAAATTAAAGTCCCGTTTTTAAAGCAACACTTATCCCAACACAACTCTATTTTGGGAAAGACCTCCTAATTTTAAACCGAGGTCAGATGTCAGGGATGACACCTGAGCTGGCACTCCCCCGCCCCCCCCCCCCATCTAAACGTACAAAACACACCAGAGAGAGGACGTTTGGCCCTGATGGGTTTAACGTGCATCAGACCTGTTTATACGACGGTTTTTCGGTGGAATCGGATCTCGAGCCTGAAACCCTCCGGTTCCTAACCCTAGACCTTACTACCAGGCCGCCGTTGCCTCAATTTTTCTTTCAGATGTGTAGATTACAGTACGTCTTAAGTATCTTAATTTTTATGATTCATTCTTTAAAAAATAGAAATGATATTTTTTTACATTCATTTTCGTTTCTCATTAGTATTGTAGTTTGAAGCTAAAGAAAGTTGAAATCTTTTATGCATTGTTTCATGAAATAATAAAAGATACATGAACATTTAATGTGAATCTAAGTTCATACATTTTGAATATAGAATATCAATCCTTTGATCTGAAACGATATGTTCTAAAAGTTCATTATGTTCTTCTGAATCATTAATTTCACAAAAAGAGAATCATACATTTTATTTATGTATCGCGTTAAAGAACTCTGACAACAACAGCGAAAAAAGATACTCAATAATACACACCAAACGAAAACAATATTTTTCATTGATTATATAGTATAAATATTATATAAAGCAAAAATACACTATTGAAAGCATGCCTGACACTAAAATAACTACAAAGTATAATGATCTAAAGCAAAATCAGAATTCCACTGGTGGGGAACAAAACGTTAGTATAATGAGGTTTTGTATTGTGTGGGAGTTCTGTATAGTGACACAGTATTTATATAATGTACTCTCTATCGATCAATCAAGCCTCTAAGAGTATAAACATATTTTCAAGATGGCGCAGACTTGAACTATGTCTTTTTGGATAAATATGAAGCAGACGATGCTAGAAAAATTAATGATAAAATGTCTTTCTTATTACAAAAAAATAATGAATAATTTCACCATCTTCGAAGATTTAGAAATTGTTCCCTACAGCGCGTAGCTAAAAAGCTTTTTCGAAGCATATATACGATTTTATTTATTCAGAGATCGATAAAAAGTTTCTATCCCTTTGCAAAACACAGGAGAAGAATATCTTGCAATTTCTCTGAAAAACCAATACGCACTTAGGAAAACCAGCTAGATTGGTCTCCCAAAAACTTTATCGCATTTGCTCTTAATAAATGAATTTGCATATTATTAATACCA
This sequence comes from Argiope bruennichi, assembly GCF_947563725.1. Taxonomy (NCBI): domain Eukaryota; kingdom Metazoa; phylum Arthropoda; class Arachnida; order Araneae; family Araneidae; genus Argiope; species Argiope bruennichi. The sequence continues at coordinate 37,687,171 of NC_079154.1, read as the reverse complement.
CGAACATAACACTTAATAAATTTTTAACGGATAATCATTGGAATGCGATTAATACACGAGTACCAGAAAAATCAAATTATATACTTCTTTCCAGAGCAATGAAACCTAAATTAGACGATATTAGAATTATTACCATTTTTACAAAAGCACTTACCAAATTTCATTTATTAAGTCATTGAAATTTTGAATTTCACGCTTACATGCAAATGAAATTACAGATTAACAGATCATCAACCCTTTGATGGATTTGCTTCAAAAGTTAATTAAAAAAATCTGTATTTAAGGTGGTAAAACTCTGAACCAAATTTTCTTTACCTAAATTGCTGCATTTTCGAATTATTGCGCTTACATGCTTGAAAAAGTACATAATAAAAGATGATTGGTTTCTTGATGGATTTGGTTTTAAATTTGATATGGACCTACATTTTAAATTCTAATATGTGTAAAAAATTTTATCTTTTCGGTATTTTAAGTGATATAGTGTCGATTTTTCTTATGCTTGCTATTGTTTATAATGGCACTTGCCATCATCAAGCTTGCTGTCGAAGTCAGCGATTTTAAGTCAAGGGTGCGTCTCTTGTTTTTAGTAGCGCCAATTAGGGCCTAGAGTACGTCTTAACTACTCACGCATCACATTCACTTGCACAACTCCCTTTTTACAGGGGGACTCATTCATACGTCTCACAGATAGAACAGATGAAGAACAACCATGTCCGAACCGGGACTCGAACCCATGAAGCCCAGATCATGGAGAAGACCCGCTACCCCTATGCCAGGACGCCGACTCTCTTATACTTGGATAGCTGGACTTGCAGGCTTTATTTGAAAGAATTTTGCTTAAATTTAATATAAATTTACAAATTGGATGTTAAAATCCATATACCGAATTCTAGTCAAGTTCAAAGCATTTTTATTTTATCTTGTTCACAGGCAAACATAATTCTGTAAATGTGTTTTCGAAATTCAGAGAAGTTAAAAACATGGAGATTCATAAAAATCTGGAGTTAGAAGTTTTTGAAAATTACAGTACATTCTCAGTACATACAGTAAAGTAAAAATGAACTAAGAAGCATTCCTTTGTTTACTTAGATTGTCTGATTTGTATTTTATTTCTCTCTACATATGCTATTAAAATATCAATGAAATCGATGTTAAATAGGATAAAAAATTGAAATTAAACCACCTGAAAAATATAGACAAAGAAATGTAATCAAGGTTGGAATTTTCATAATAAAGAATCGTTTTCAATACATTTTAATTATTTGTTGTTTTACTAAATTGAAGAATTTGAAATTCTACAAAATCAAATTCATACACGTTTATTTGTTGTCTTTCATTTCATCCAGTTTTTGAGACTTATCTGAAATTCTGAATAATTTACTTGCCATTATTTAAAACGGTTTCTATTTATGCAATTTTTAATCTAGACACACACAGTAAAAGGTGATTTTACAGACGAATTGTTTTAAAAGCAATGTTAACTACGAAAATCATTTCTTTTCTAATGAGCTATTAACGAGGTAATTAGAAATAGTAAAGTTGAATATAAAAACCGACTATTTTAAATAATTCTTGAATCCATCACGGTTATTGTCTTTGTTTTAACTAGATATTCATTAGCTTTTTTAAAATCACAAGTCACAGTTGTTAATTAATTGAACGATTTAAATTAGGACTTTTAGTAACTAGAAATAGTAATTATGCATTTTTACATTACCTTCTAAACTATGCACAAATGTATCTTTTTTGTGCTAATTACGCATATTTGCAGTTTAGAAAGTATAGTAAAACTTAATTGCTGAAGTAAATCAAGTAAAGCATAATTAGTGATGTAAATAAAGATTAAATGCGTGTCTGGTGTTAATTACTGAAAAATAATAAAATTGAAGACATCTGCGAAGAAATTTACTCTTATATTGCAACAATGAACTGCCAGCTTCATCTCAAGCTGTTTTACTATACAATGGGGAATCTTTTCCTTCCTGTACATGAATAAATTATGAATGTCTTTAAAATTAAAAGTACTGAGAATAATGAATAAAAATATATATTTCAGGTTATAAACAAAGAATCTGAAGATTAATTATTTATCTTCTTGAGATGGCGCAAGTTCAATGAACTTTTGCAATGCAATTTATAAAATTGCAAACTGGTTATAATTGCTTCACTGAAAATTTAAAAATAATGTATTTGATTTTATAACGATAGCAAAATTAAACTATGAAAAAGAGAAAGTTCTCATTAAATATGAAAGAAATTAGGAAACATAGAAGATAATTAGTTTACATTTAAAAAAATTAATGTAACCTTTAGCATGAATATAAGAATTTTGGATGCCTTATTTTTATTGTAAATCAGCTAATACAGTTGTAAGATATCAGATCAATTAGAAAAATTCTAAAATAAGAGAATATTTGAACAATCGCTGTAGCATTATTAGATTTTGAAAGCAGTATTTCCTGATTTTATTCTTCAAATTATATAGATGTCGCATCGTATTGTAGTTCAATTAACAAGAAGACACACTCTCTTAACCATCGTTAATATTGTGTAGAAGCATAGTTGATATAGGACATTAGTCATATCATATACATACAATCATACTTTCATAGATATAAAAAAAGACAAATGAAATTGATTTGTGGTATGATTCGTGGTGAGTATCCATATTTCTTGTTCCCAACATTTTACAAGATCATTACTAATGCACTATAAATAGATATTTGTTTTAGTTCAACTGCTGACTGGACTGGTACGACTGCAATTCATATAATTCATTAAGATTGATCTGTGGCAGGATTTAGTTTAGTTTATTTACATTAACGCCTCGTTTTTAAAGCAACATTAGGGCTATTTTGGGATTGATCTCGTAACTTTGAACCACGGTGAGATGACGAGGACGACACCTGAGATTGCACCCCCTTTTCAAACTTACACCACACCAGCAGGAGGACGTTCGGTCCCGATGAATTTAAAGTGCACCAGACACTACGTATTTTCGGTGGAATCGGGTCTCGAACCTGAAAGTCTTCGGTTCCGAAGCCGAGATCTTGCCACCTCAGCCCTTTTCTTCAAAACAATTATATCATTATACATAATTTTTAATCAAAGGAACAAATCTCTGATGACTTTATAATTGGCTTTTAATATCAGTTCTTAGGAGGTATTAGATATTTTTGAGCTTTGCTTGGGATTTGACAAAAATATGTACGATAAAAGGTTTATGATTTCAGTTTTCTATTTAAATAATCAATGCTTGTTTTAGGTATTTATTCTCTTAAACTATTTTTTCATTCGAAGTGGGAAGAGTTTTAGCTTCATTACTAATGACAGAATGGTAGTAAAAACAATGCAAACAATCAAAGAAAACTACATACATTATGTTTGTAACCATGCCAAATAAGATCAAAGTTTTTTTATTTTTAAATTCTTTACTAAAATCACTGTTGCAAAAGATCTGAGTTTTGTTTTTCTTCTTGCTTAAGAGTTTTATTTGAGTGGAGTTTTTAGCATTTCCTTGATCGTTTTCCCCTGTTTCATATTTTTTCCTGTGTCATAATGAATAATATCATGTAAGTTTCTCAAAATGTGACTAGTTTGCATCTCAGAAAACCTTAACTATTGATTAAATTATTATTATCAACTATTAAACTTTAAACTGTAGTAATTTAAGAAAACATGTCTAAACTATTATTTATCATTATTAGAAAATCATTGTTAGCCTCTAATCACACTTTCATTTGTGTTTCGAGAGGTTTAATTTGACGTCGATGGATATATTAAGCAGGAGACTCTATTATTATATTTCTTAGGCTGAATAAAGTTTTGAATATAGAACATTTCTCGTCTGAAATTAAAATCTTAATACCGAATCACTGTAGCTCCGATTTTATGATGATAATTAAGGTTTATCATTACTCAAATATTTTATCTGGTGCTCTACATTGAGTAGTTGGTTTTTCTGGAGACTAGACATTGACTAGTTTCTATTTTTGTTCCTTTGAAGCTTTTGACTTACAATAAATCAAAAGACTTTATTGGTTTCAAAAATTCAATAACTGCATCTTTTCAATCTTCAAATAAGGAAACCTCAATTTTCAACAAGATACTTTTTTTTATTTGTCTGCTCTATTGTTACTTCTGAAGGTCCTTATTTATGAAAACTTTATATATTATATTTATTTTATGTCCGTTCTTTTTAGCATTGAAAAAAAAGCAATTAATTTGCACTCATTGCAACAATTGAAAAATTGCTTCAAATGAAATGTAGATTATTTTAAATTCACACCGTACTTTTAAATAATGATACATCTGTAACTAATTAATATTACAAGAATTGGAAATTTAATAGTCATAACTTAGTTAAATAATATGTATAGCATAAATCACAATCACAGCGTTTGGTTCCGATTGTAAATTATCTCTAATATTAACCTATATCACAATAAATGGACTAGTGCATTCAATTCTAGGCGTTGTAGCTGCAAGTAAAACAGAGTGTGCTAGTCAGAGATCTAAAGTTGTTCATCATGCACATTGACCTAAGTGGTCAGTATGCATGATGTATGTTGCATATTCTGAAAGAAAACTTCAGTATGAGAAAATATGTATCGTGATAGATGTTCGCCACTTTACTGAAATGTACAATTAATTTTGTTTTGAATATAAATGAACTACTATGTGCCCTCCGCTATATTATTGTACCAAAAAATTCAAGAGATAGACAATTATTTTGGTATCTACAACCTAGTGGTACTATTTTACTAGTAGCAGTACCTTAGCGGTGCTATTTTCTTTCACTTTTGGTTTTGTTTCATATATTCTGAAGACCTTTGAACTATAGCAACACATTTAACAAAACATTAGAGACGATACTGAAGCATTATCAAAATTTGGAGCAGATATCGTTGGGGAATATGTTGTAATTTAATGGTTGACATTTAATTTCTATACATTTTTAATTTTCAAACGATTCAAAATATTAGTTCCATGAAATAAAAGAAGTGTTTTTTCAAAACATTTAGTCGCATACTCTCTTTTAAAGATGTCATAACTTTTCTACCCCACAAAATGTAAAAAATGCTTCGCATGGCATTGTCCAACAGTGGTTGCACACTTTTATCATCAGAGTGAATTTAGCATTTTTCTGTATCTAATTATTAGCGAAAGTTGTACTTATTTATCCCTGGAATTCTGCAATAAGTACTCAAAAATCTCAAAATGGCAAGTCCTTAGCAAATTTGGTTCCATTTTTGATAGGTGCCTATTCTTTAGATATTAAATATGTGTATCAAGTTACATGCATCTTACTTTCTTCATTTTATAGTTAGAGCATTAATTTTTATTCTGTTAACTTGACAGACAGATTTTCTGAGAACGGACTTCTTTCAAAAATTTTTAGATATCTACAAATTTGGTGTAAAGACCTTATACTAAATTTCATCACTCTAGCTCAAAGCCTATTTGAGTTATCTTCGTCACACACACACACACACACACACACACACACACACACACATTACTGTGTCTGCCTAATATATCTTACTTTCACAACCTTCAAATTTTAGTAGGCACAAAAACAGCAGACGAACAATAAAATCCTAATTGCATTGGATTCCAAGAAACCTCCGAAGTACACTTTCAGGACAAACTTTGAGCTCCTGAGAGCACTTACATTCGGATTCCGGCATTAGTGGATTTATTTGTATTATTTCCTGGTATGCAGCCTACTAAAGGAGTCTTTATTTCTTGCTGAAAATCCTAAAGTATTTTTCTTTGCTGCAAACAAAGAAGCCACAAGAGTATTGTGGAAATATACATTGTATCTCAAAAGGGCTACTTATATAAGTGGTGAAGATTTGTTTTTTGGGTTAGCGGAGTAAAAATTTCTCACTTTCAAAGCATTATTTTTAATCTTCTAACGACTAAATAACTGAACTATTATTTTTAAAGCAATATATTTTCGATTTTATTTATAGCAACAAAATAACTAAATATACTGCTAGAGGATTTTTTGATAACAGCATATACTTATTAAAAATTATTTAAAAGATGCTGTCTAAGATAATTAGAGTGATGGAATATTTTAATGATATTCTTTAAGCTTAAATGGTTTTTTTCATAGATATAAAATGCTCTTATGTAACAGGCATTAATTTTTTTTAATGTCTGATTCACAAATTTGGTGAAAAATAATAAATATGAAAATAAATACCAGTTATAAAATAATAAAAAAATAATACCAGAATATTTATTATGTGTTATATATCTGGAATAAAAAATAATTTAAATTATATGTTTAGTCAAAATTGTCTTCTTTTATAATGAAAGATGTGGTAGACGTTAAAAAAAATTAAGATTGGATCATAAAAATGTGGTTTTCGTTAAAAGCACTTTCTCTAAGAAGAGCTTAATGTATAACTGATGTACGAAACTTAACTTATCAATATCAACATTTAATGGCATATTTTATGCTTCCTTCTTTAAGTAACTGACATTTACTATCTTGGATAAGGAAATTAACCCAAAGTCCTTCATAACTTTTCAGAAAGTTTGGTTTCTTTATATTAAAGAAATAATTTGAAAGTGTTTGTAAGTATCTGATTTTTTGTCAAGGTTTTCTGCTGTTTTCTGCTTTTTTTAAACATCTTGTGACCTTTAAGCAAATCTTATTATCAGATGTTTGCAATACCCATAAGGGGATACAAATTATCTATAAGGGGATCAATACCTTATTCTAAAGGGATCACTAATTTATCAATATCTATAAGGGGATACAATATATATTTGAAATATCTATTATTATTATTTATCTATAATAATTATTTATTGATTGATTTCTCCAATATTTAAAATTTATTAATGATTGGAAACATATTTTTTTTACATTCAGCAATAAAATTTAGAACACATTTTTGATATATATTTGTAGCAGTTTGTATAGTTTAATTTCTATATTTTCTTTGAAGAATTTTTGATTAAAAAATGCTGAGTTTATTTTACTTTGAAGCAAAAATATGAACATATTTAAAGGAAAAATGGCCCATAACGCATTTGATACATTATGAAAATACACATCACCTTTCACGTATATCTAAATCGAAATTTTTACCTATTTCATAAGAAATATTGAGTTAATAAACGTTCCTCCAATTGTATCTAAACATTTTATTTTGAGAAAAGCTATCTTATTTTACTTTTTTCTATATTTTCTTTTGAAATAATAAATTTTATTCCCTTTTTTTATAATTTTTTTCTTTGAGAGCTGACTATCATTTTTTATTTAAGTTTGTTTCTTTTATACTAAAGAGGAATTTTTTATTGACCGTTTGACCCTTCCAGTTTAAATTATTGCTTATTAACGATTATAAGAAAAGTCTATTGAGACACAATCTTTGAATAAAATTAATATTTCATTCCTGATTAATTAAATAAATAACTGCTTCTAAAAATAAATTAAAGTATGTATTCATTTTCACTAATCTCCAGACCAGTTTATTATTTAAATGCTATTATCATATCATCTATACAACTTTCCAATCCTAATTTAAAGCAAAAATTTTAATTATAGAAAGCTGTTCTAGACGGCTATTTTGCATCATAGTCTACGAAAAGGCACAAACAAAACTTTTTAAAAACAAAACAAAACATGATTTCAAAAAATTTCACTACATTGCAGTTTTTATTGTTCGAAATCAAATGCTCTTTGGATAATTTACTTCCTGAATTCGTTTTAATTTCTTAATTAATTAATTCTTAGTTCTTTTAAACTCAGTGTTTCAAAATATGTATCTGAATTGTTTTGTTAATAATTATCAGTAATTGAAGTCCTCACCAACTTTATGCATTGCGTGTAACTAACATTTATTTTTATGAATTCCGTCATAACTATTTTTATGATAAATTTAATCTTAATTCACTGTATTGATATCTAATGTAAAAATTCAATATTGCAATAAAAATAATTTATAGATATTTAAAATCTCAATAGTTTAAACTCTCAGTAAACGTAGCAATTTAACTTCTTAATATTTTTTTCATAATTTAATTAAAGACAATTTAATACTTTTTGTCATTTTTTTGATATTATAGACATATTATTTATATCTTTCTGAATAGTAATCAGAATAACAAATACAGGGTGTTTATAAAGTCCCGGACCCATTTTGATGTTTAATAACTCATAAAATAATAAAGATATAAACAAACTTATGGAATTTATTGATGGAATAACTCATATATTTTCCTTTTCAGGTTTGAATATTTTTACTTTTGTAAATATCGTCTGCGCGTGTGGTTAATTTCAGATAATTTCATTTTCCAGTCTAAATATCTGTACTTTTCTAAATATCGTCTGCTTATTAATTACATTTTTCTCTCTTTTGTTTTTGGCAACTATTGCAATGTTATGTTTACTTTTGATGTGTTTGTTCTATGTAGTACTTTTCTATGTGATGTTTTATTCGAGCGGATATTAAGGAGAATGCATACACCACAAGAGAAAGCACAGATTTTATGGTGGTTCATAGAAATGAAATCGATAGTGCAAGCACAGAGAAATTTCAGAAGAATTTACCAAAAAGATCCTCCATCCAAAAACAGCATCTTGCGGTGGAAAAAGAATTTTCTAGAAATTGGAAGTATCGAAGATCAGAAACGTTCCAGACGTCCTTGCACAAGTGATTTTGATGTTGAGCGTGTCAGAGAGACATTTTTACACAATCCTAGAATATCTGTGAGATCAGCGGCAACAGAATTGGATATGTCAATTTCGACGGTGTACAAGGTTATTAAGAAAAAATTAAGATTGCATGCATACAAAGTTCAAATTGTTCAAGTTTTGGAACCGAACGATAAGCCTAGGAGGATGGCCTTTACAACAGATATGCTAAGAAGGATAGAAGATGCTGCTGATTTTCTGAAGAGCATAATGTTCTCCGATGAAGCATCCTTTCATGTTTCTGGCATTGTTAATCGCCATAATGAGCGCAAATGGCTCTGTGGATGCCGACATGCTTGTCGCTACCTGGCGTGAAATTGACTATCGACTTGATATTCTCCGTGCGACGAAGTGGGCACACGTGGAAGTTCCTTGACAAGGGTCATGAAACTTCTTGAGTCTATTTAACCATTTATGTTATTAATTTAAATCTATCTTTATTATTTTATGAGTTATTAAACATCAAAATGGGTCCAGGACTTTATAAACACCCTGTATTATATTTAACTTCTTTTACCTTTTTTATCCATATACTTGTTATGGAAATACTATCGTATACTGTTTCTATACGTATATCTGCAATTTATATTTTAATGGTTGAAAATAGGATTTTATATATGATATTTTACCGAATTTATCAAAGCAAACCTACCTTTTAATCATGATGAATTATTTCCCAAATAAAGGAATATTGGAAAAAACTAAGATGCAATAGTTTGCAATGTGCAATAATTGCCATCCATTTGTCTATCTCTATTAATTAATATATCTGGCAGATATTATTTGCAAAGAGTTTTAAGAAACGGAAAGGGATATATGAACAGAATTTTATTCAGGCCGGCGTCCTGGCAAAGGGGTAGTGCGCCTTTCCCGCGAACTGGTCGCCTCGGGTTCGAGTCCAGGTTCGGGCATGGTTGTTCTTCTTCTGTATTTAATCGGTGAATAATTTAATTCTGGGAATGTGCCCCGCTGCAAAATGGGTTATGCAAGCGAATGTGACGCATGAAGTAGCTAAGTCGTACTCTTGGATCTAGTTGGCGCTGCTAAGAAAACAAGAGACGCTAGCTCGGCTTAAATCGCTGTCAGATAACTGTCAGCGGGCTTGTAAAGTGCCGTAAGTCACAACAATAATATTATTTCAATCCACATATTTACATTTGAAAATAAACGCCTATTTCTTATAGCGCAGATATTAAACTATTGTATTATGTTTAAAATGGACATTACAACTGGCCCTCTCATCATCTAAAATACTACTGTTTTCGAAACTCAATTTCGCTTATTGCACATTAGTACTTAATATTAATGATTAATCCAGAATATTTCTTCAGAGCTTTGGCAAAATCTTTGAAGCGTCACAAGAAGTTTGAAAGCTTGACATTAAAAATGGTCGCAACAAACAACGCGCAGAATTTGAAACTCTCTTCTAATTTTGCACTATCTAATCTTCACGCAGTAGAAAATTGATTTGTTGCGAATTTAATTGAGAAAACATATCAGATATACGGTGCAGTGTAGAAAAAGGTTGACTGAGTTTAAAGAAAAACATTTTCAAATCTGTTATGTGTTATTAATGAAAGATATTGTTACCATTGGAAATTATGATTGGTCAAAGGGATTGCAGTCAATGCCAAAATGAACTTAATTATGGAAATATAGTAATCGCCTCACAAATGTAACGATACTTCTGTTGTACTGAACAAAATTGAGAGGAATATGTCTTCCATTTCTAAACACATAGATAATTTTAGTGATCATTAATTCACTTGTAGTGATCAATTTTGATGTCTATGAGATACTATATGGATGTTTTATTAGTACCAATCAGAAGAATAATGATCCTGATTCATTGATTCAATGATCCTGATTCATTCCTTTACTTTAATGCATTTAGCTATACATTTTCAAATGATTTTGACAAATTATGATTAAATAAAGTGCTTAATAAAAACTTATCCCATGTGAAAAAACAAGATTTATTATTCCATATTCTTTTGATAAAAATGTACACAATGCAATGACTTATTAATTGTGATAAAATCATTTATAAATGAAAATAGTCATGATAACGGCTGAAAGAAGCATAGTATTGAGTAAATGTTTTTGAATAAAAAAATAAACAAATAGAGTTTATGGATAATTTTCATTACATTAAGATATTTTTCATACAAACTTTAATAAAGATATTTTGGATGTGTAAAACTATAACAGCAGCATGTGGTAAATAGTTAACATATAGTTAACAGATTTTGACTAAAATAAAAAGAGAGAGAAAAAGTAGTTACATAAAAAAATTATTTCCTCTTCAATATTTCCCATTTTTATTTATTTAATTAATTTTTTTTTTTACCGATTTGTATTAAAAGTTACAAACTATGAACATTTTACAATATTTATTATTTTTACCATGGTTGTCTTTGTGATTGGTAAAGTATTTAAACGACAAAGAATCTTTAAAAGTAACAAATGCGTTAAAAAGTTTGGCTTCAAAGTGAGGAAAAAATAGTTAAATAAAAAACATTATTTCCTTTTCAGTATAATCTTTTTTTTTTCAATAAATGTTAGGACTTTTTTTCAGTGTGCATGTTCGTTAAAAACAAAGTTTTTGCAAAGTTACCACAAGAAATAATGAGTGGAATAAATCATTTTTTGAAAGTGCTGTTCTTTTTTACCGTACTTTGTTTAAAGAATTTTTTAAAAAAAATATTTATTGAGCTGAAAGCTAATGAAGAGGACATAAAAGTCAGTTAAAAAATGGGAACGGATATCGATACTGGATATCTAAACTGTAGCGGTTTCCCAATGTATTTTTTTAATTCATGTTATTAACCAATACAGCTATTAAATAAATAAATGCAGTTCATTTTTTTTAAAAAAAATCTAGATTTAGAATTAAAAGTATATATACAATAAAAGAAAAAGGAAACGCCCTTTATTTGTGTTAATATTTAATAGAAATTTCGGAAAGAAATCTTTGGCATCTCACAGTACAATTCACAAAATCCCTCTCTAAGTTATTAAATTTTGCATTCATTAAAGATCTGAATTAATTCGCTCATGGGGTTCGACCAATATGTATCTTGAAAAGCACAAATGGAATAAATAAAAGAGTTTCATAATCATTAGCATTTTCATGACGCTTTCTTATGATTTCCATCATTATCAGATCCATGGAACTTCGTTCCAGAATATAGGCTGATGATATTTTTATTGTAGAAAATAGGAAATGATATTTTTGAAAAATTCCAGTTTTACATTTAGACTGCTCTGATGAAAAGTATTTGCAACCACCCAGCTATCATTATATTTAAATCTAAATTCAATGAGATATTCTCTTGCAATGAAATAAAAAGAATATTTAGTTTCACTCCTTTTATATTTGAATAATTTTTCTGGCAAAGTTTCTGTTGATGGAACGATAATTTTTTTTTTATTCAAATGCTTCAAGAAGAATCAAAATTTATTTGTCATTACATTGAAATATGTGAAAATAGAATTTTTTCCAACTAAAAATAAAAGCCATTGTAGGTATGTATGTACTTATGTATACATATTCCACATTTCTTAAATAAATGGACTGATTTCAGTCAAACTTTGCATTCTTGCAAAGAACAAAAAAAAAAAAAAAAAAATGTCAATTTTTCAAGGAGCAAAAGTTATTTACACTTTCCATTAGTTAGAAACTAACTGAAACTTCACCATTTTTTTGCAATAATTTTGGAGAAAATTTACTACATATATTTTTATTAAAATTTAAAATGATGCCTTTCCAGTGATAATAAATTATTTTTTATATGCTATTTTGTTGAGTTTTTATTTCTTCTTAAAATTTAATTCAGGCTGTTTTAAATAGCAACTATACTTACACGCTGGATTATTCTACGACTTTTTTATGAAATGTCTGTTGCATATCTTTTGATTTTTGTTTTTGTTTTTTAAAGTTGTAATTTAGCAATAGTTAAAAGAATTGATATCTTCTTTATTTAAAAGTGACTTAAGTAATAGGGAAATCAATTAAGCTGTGTGGTTTAATAAAGACATTCTGCATAATAAAATAATTTATACGAGATTAGTTTTTTATTAAAAAAGTTCAGATATAATAATTTTTAAATTCCGAACAATGGCAGGTATATCAACTAGTAAATTAAGAAATTAAAACTATATTATTTAAAAGAATTGTACATCATTAAACTTATTTTCTTTCATTTCTGGGCAATAAGTCTTTGAAAATATATTAACTTTAGAAAATTATCAAAATTAATTCAGATTTTCAATTTACATGATAAGTTAACATGTTAAGTTTCAAGCTACTTTTAATTTTTAAAAATTTATTTTTAAGTGTATTAAATCAAAAATGTGCTTATTCTCTTTAGTGATAATATATTCTTATGTTATGACAATTTTGGAGTATTTTTATCCAAAATGTTTTTAGAAGTGAGTCGATTTCTACCTATGAATTTCAAAAATATCGCCATATAGCATATTTTCTGTTTACTGCTAAAAACTCTAAAGGGGAATTAATAATTTTTATACTGTTTTAAATGAAAACAATTTATAGTTTCTAAATATATATTATAATTTTTGGATCATTTATATTATTTTCTGAAAATTCGTTTTAATTTTAAGGTATAATTTGAGAATGTTTTTGTCCTCTTAATATAAACATTTAACTGGAAAACTTAATCTGGAATGCTTCATGTTAAACATGTCACAAAAATAACATTCAGCTTTTCAACAGCTTATATTATTTCTTATACGGAATATCTTATTTTAAAGTATAATACAATTATTGTAAAAAAATGAACTGAAAAGTAAATATACTAAAATGCGTTAGAACAATTTTTTTTCCATATAAACGGCATAAACATGGCTTACTGTTATAAAATATATCATTAATATTCCATTCGAGAAAAAGTTGTATATACAAGATGAAAGATGATTATCTAAAAATATACCATAATCAGCTTAACTTGTTATAAATGATTGGCTTCAATAAATTACTGTGCTAATGGCTGTTTCAAAGTGTCGTTTAAATGTATGTGTTTCTTATTTTATCCATGTTAATTTTAATTCTATTTTCTTTCTTTTAATAAATATTGATTATTTATTTTCGATTATACATATTATTCTGCTTATAACTGTTAACAGGATAAAACTGTTTGGAAGATTATGTAATTAAGGAAAATAAAATCACAGCTGAAAATGGGATATAGATATTGCTTTAATTTAATTTCATACTATTTTCAATATTCAATCAAATTTATTTAGTTAAAATTCTATAAAAAGATATATTCGAATCATTCTTTGACGACTCCCGCTGTATTATATTTTAAAGACTTTTCTATATTATCCTTTAAAAAGAGATGAATTTATTTGTATTCAATTAAGGTTATGCATGAGATAGAATGAATATTGTTGAAGAAAATTTTTTGCCTATTTAAATAGATCTGAAATTTATCTTGAATATATTTGTCCTTTACCTAGAAATAATGTGTTGATTTTAAATTAAACTTTCCTTGCCTGAATTTTGTTGGAACTATTAGAAACAGGAATTATAGTTAACATTAATTCTTGTTACAATTCCAGTAATTGCGGATTTTTTTCATTAGAATCTAATGATCAGTTGAATCTAAGCTATGGTTGATTATGCATACTAATTATGTAGGAATTATTGAAGTAAAAAATATTTACTAATGCTGTACTTATTACTGATAGAATAGATAGATTAGAGAATATGCAAGAAGAAAATATTTTAATAAAATAATAGTGATCTGCCATTTTAATATTAAAGCATTTTTTGCTTATATGTAGCATTTTTAATCAGTGGAAGAAAAAGTTACGAATGCTATAATGATGATAATTGCTACAGCACTGAAATTGAATATAGAATTCAGCACATAGAATGACAAAAATAGAATATCAGACACTCTGAAAGTGACAGGTTTTCCTAGATTATCCATTTTTCTCGTTTGCGAATTATAGAAAAAGTATTATAATAACTCAAGATTATATATGACATTATGACAACTCTATAATACATATAACTCGAGATTTCGACGAATCTTCCTGTATTAGACCACCCCGAGTTCAAAAAGCCTATTTTTCTCATTATGTCTGCACGTTCGTCTGTCTATGCAAACACAACTCCAAAATGTTTTAATCTAGATTGATGAAATTTAGCACATGGTCCTTACAAATAAACTTGTAGATTTCTATCAAATGTTTGAGCCAACTCTATTCAGAGGAAGTCTGTGTCCGGTTGTTCGAATAAAATTTAACACAATAACTGTGAAAAGAAGAAAGCTAGATGGATGTAATTCGGTACATAAATTTAATATCAATATTGTGGATACCTATCAAATATTGAGCTCAATATAGCAAGGGGCTTAACGTCTAATCAGTCCGTAATTTTAGAAACATCAGAAACTCAAAAGCGAAATGATTTAAATATATCAAATTTGGTAAATGATAAATAAAAAATGACCAGTTTTTTTTTTTTTTTTTTTTTGCCAAATTTTGGTTTTAATAAGCTGGGAAAAAACGCTTCTAAAACACAAATTGAATTTTATTACTAAGTATTTTATATAGAGTGATTTTCTTATAGAGTATAGAGTTTTCGGAGACCCCCGTTGTTTATGACATACAAAATGTAGATTTCCAATAAGTATTTGTTTTATAGACAATTTAAAAGTAAAATGAAATGAGTGAACTCATTGGAGATAATTGCTCTAATTGAGCTATGGGTGAGATATAATAAAATTAATAAAATAAAAATAAAACTGTAATATCTATTTTGTGCGTAAAAATTGCAAATGAGGTATTTTTAATCTCTTATATACAAAATATGGAAGAAGTATTATAATTATTGAAAAATTCAGAATATACATGTTGACGATTCTTCAGATTTCAGAGATATCTGAATTCGGAAAACACAAATTTTTATCTGAATTGAATTTATATCTTTATCTTATTTTCTTATCAAATTTTTCTTTTGAATTTATATCTGTTTTCATCTAACACGATAACAGAGAAAGAGTTACATTCACAGTGGTATGAATTGAGCTACTATGATTTGAAAGTTTCCGTTTATAATTAATAATTATTTATATTTAAGAGACCATAATTACATAATTATTGAATTTCCCATACTGCATTTTAAATAATATTGGAACATGTGTTATGAAAGATTTATAGAAACTATCCATCAGAACTCTACGGAAATTCTGTATTCTTGTTAGTACGTGATATAGTTATACATCACGTATTAACAAGATGAGTAAAGGTGGTTTGCAAGATATTTATCTTACCTGGAATACTTACAATTTCATATAAAATTTAAATAGATGTTTCTTATTAGTGGTATAAAATTAAGATTTATACAGTCCATGTATTGTTAAAAAAATAAAAATAACTAATATTAAAAAAAAAATTCAGAAATTATTCTTCAAGGAAGAATTTCCTGCTTTCCTGCAGCCATTTAAATTCTTTTTGGCAAAGAATAACTTAATATTTTTCCTATATTTATTTCCTAAATTTATTATAAAGACAAAGAAATAATATTCGCATGCAGTTAATATGTTTCTATAAAAATAAGAAGTTAATGCTTTTTTGTTAATTAAATATATGGAAATTTTATAAAATATACATTTGGAATCGGCTTCATTTAATTTCGAAATTGATTGTTTGAATTAAATTCCGTCTACAACTGCTTAAGTAATATTTTAGAGGAGATAGGAAATAATATAAGCATTTCATAATTTCTATATTTTTCACCATTTTCTTGTATAAATAAGATGATTAACGAGTAATGGCAATTAATTGTTTAAAAACAATTTTAATATTTTTATGATTGGTTGATGTATATTGATTATATGATGATTGATAAGAAGAAAACTATTTCTTGCTGTAGATAAAATATATTGATAAAGCTTTGATTAAACAACTTCAACTAGATTTCTCCGAAGTTATTTTATTTTTTATTACCTTATGTGTGTGTGTGTATATATATATATATATATATATATATAAATGTAAAATTATTTTGTTTGAAGCAGAATGCAGGTTTGACAAGCAGTGAAGATGCTTTATATTTTTAATTTCGTTTTATTTTCTTCCGGGAGACAGGGACGATTATTTACAAGCAGAGACGCGGACAAGGCACGTCCGCCACAGGCGGAACAAAAGCAGAAGTAAGAAAAAAGGACCGAGACAAATGATGACTAGTCTCATATAACATGGTATTTCCGGCCATATGGTGATTGACCTTGAGAAGGGTAACGGATGTATCACTTTCACTCGATACGTGGATTGATGGCGCAGTACTTTTTATACAGCTTCAGTTGAATTTATTAAACCGAAAGTGGAATTGGATCAAGAAATAAGATAATGAAATTTCTATGGGCTAAATTAAGATAAAGCTTTGGAAATTAATTTGGTTTAAATTAAGAGTTTAAAATATCATTACACACACACACACACCCATATATATATATATATATATATATATATATATATATATATATATATATATATATATATATATATATATATATATATATATATATATATATATATATATATATATATATATATATATATATATATATATATATATATATATATATATATATATATATATATATATATATATATATATATATATACACTTCAGATCTGAACTTGTGATAAGCAGTATTTTTAAATGCATTCCATTACCGCTGCTCACTTGCTGCCTGCAGAGTTTTTTTTTTCGGTTAATGAAATCTGTTTTGTAATAACGATGACATAAAATAAAATCCATTTCAGTGTTACGATTTATTTCTATCTATTTATCTAATTCCTCCTACTGATAAATTTCAGCAAAACAAGTAGAAAAAAAAAAGACCAGCCTTTGAAATAGAAAGAAGTAGCTATTAGAAACGCTCGGCATGAAAATATCGTATTTTGTAATTATTTTTATCATTACCTTAAGTTTAGAAGCACAATTTCAAAATCTTTCAGAAATTCTCTGATGCAGTTAAAATTATTGAACGACAGATGTTTTCTGTGTTGAATTTTTTCCCCACAGTAACCCATACAGAAGCAACAAAGCAAAAATTGCACTTTCCAATATTTTGGATTCTATTTCCCGAGTGAGAATGTTTGGTGTCTTATGGTACATCGCTTGAACATTTTCTTCCTTCAATTTGCATCTTTTATGTCTTTCTCTCTTTTAAGTTGTGAACGTAGAGACATGAACTATTCTTAGAAAATCTGTTTTCTCCATGGTATAATAAAAAAAAGAACAAGAACTTACCTCTAAATATTTTTTTTTATCGGAAGCATCTATTTTCCAATAGTAAATGCTGCAGGATTTAGATTTTTTTGTCCGAATAAACCTTTTTCTATTATTCACGAGTTTTTAGATTTGTTTTAAATTCCCTGCGATTCAAAGTTTTTCAAGGTTTTGTATGATTTGCTATTTTAGAAAGGATTGATTCCATTTAATTTCGGGTTTCGAGAAATAACCTTTTTTTATTATTCAGGAGTATTTATCCTCTGTTTTGAATTCTCTGTGGCTCATAGTAAATTAAGATTTTATATGTTTTGCGATTTGGACATATGTTTGATACCCTTTAATTTCTGGTTTTGAATTATAAATCACTCCAAAATTAAATTATAACTTTCTGAAACTTTAATATTAAAGGCAAAACGGTTTTTATACAGCGGAAGGCGTTTTATGAAATTACTACTATACATTCGTAATATTATATAGCATTCAGAATATGAAGCTACATTATAAAAATATTGCACATATATCTAATAACAAAGCAAAAAAACACGGTTTTATTTCTAGATTAGCGGAATACACATGGCAACATTGCTTGCAGTATAAGGAATATTATCAAAATCACGATATGAAATAAAGTTACATACTCGAATGAAAATCATAAACCAAAATTGACGCTTCAAGTGATATTCATTTTTTAAAAATATTTTTAATCGTAAATCTCTAGGTATGACACCGCTTATAGTTTAATTTTTAATTCTAAAAAATACAGATGTATTACTGATTATTTTCTAGCAAATTTCAATGAAATTTGATATCTTATTTCAAATTAAGATAAATTCGAGAAAAAATGTTTCCATTTGATTGCATGATTTTAACTTGTTCATATTTGTAAAAAAGTAACTAACTTGCACCTCATTATTTAGTATTATTAATTTGTATTATTTTGTATTATTTGTATTATTTTGTATTATTAATATTATTCAACTTAATTATCATCAATGATTTGTATTTAATTACTATTAAATGTGAGTGAATGCTTTGTTACTGATTTGAAAAATTAAGAAATGAATTCTCGTTCAAAACATTTCAACATGGTACTATTTTAAAATTGATTTGTCAGGCTAAATTGTTTAAAGATTGATTGTATTAGACATTGCTCGAATTTTACATTAGTTTGGAAGTGCGTGATGAAAAGAGATCCAACCTGAAAACATTGTCATGTTAATAAAGCAGAAGTTAGAAATGTTGCTTTAGAATTAACATAAAAAATTATATCATTGTATCATAACATTATCGCAGGAAATGCAAATGAGTGAAACATTAGAAAAATAAACGAAAAAAAATGTCATTTGATTTTTATCATAAAAATAAAAAGCTTTGTTACCTGCTATTATTATGATTGCCTCACAATACTAAAATGCATTAAAATTATTTTCTTACGCCATATTGATTGTTTCTGAAAATAATTTTGTAATATGTAATGAAATTTTCTAGTAAAAATCGTGCTGAAAGAACGACGATGTCACTAAAAATTATTTTTAAATATTAATTTAGGGAAAAATGGTTTTTCGTACAACACTTTGCTTCGAAAGTATTCCGGAAAAAATTTAAAAACAATAGTTTACCATTTAATTAAAATATCTGCTTAAAATTTTGAAAAATCCTATCTTTTGCACGCATTTACTGTTCAATGCTAATTTCTTAGCATGTAATCCAATGGTCTGCTGTATATATAATTTTTAAGAATTTATGCATAATGTATATCGTAATATACTAATTCAGTTCATAAATATTAACGAGTTAAAATGTAAAAATTCTGGCAACGTTTACTTTATCAATCTTTTAAGGACAATTAAAAATATATGACATTAATCCTTGAGATAAAGAAAATTAAATAATGTACTTTTAGTATACATTATTAATATTTAAGGAGCTAAGTAAAAAAACTTTTAGTCTATTGAATGATAAAATAACCTCTAAATGAGATAAAATGTAAAAGAAATCTGATTTCTTTTTTAATTTATTTAAATAAGCGTACGTTTTCAAAAGAACGTGAGTTCATTCTAGATGTATCCTATTCGCTTTGTGTTGGGTAATGATAACAAGACAGACAGTTAAGTCTATATATATCTTTGTAACCTTATCTCTAGTAAGTAAATATCTTTGTAACCGTATCTCTATAAACAAAGAAAGATCCAAAACTCTCGTGCAGCAAAATTATGGCACAAACATGACTGCGAAATTTTCTTATTATTCCTTATCATTATATTTATGCGGATTGATTGAATATCAGTGGCGTATGCTTTATTCCTTTTAGATACTTACCTAGATGGAATTTAAGGATTGGAATGTTTCTAAAATCTCTCAAAAGATGTCAGAGAATACATTGACTTAACTGTCTTCAATAAAACGGGGCAAGCATTTGTATATTAACCCCTCAAAAACACAAGATGACTCCGC
Source organism: Argiope bruennichi (assembly GCF_947563725.1). NCBI lineage: Eukaryota > Metazoa > Arthropoda > Arachnida > Araneae > Araneidae > Argiope > Argiope bruennichi. The sequence goes on along the minus strand of NC_079154.1, from coordinate 37,666,721 downwards.
AGTTTTTGATTGGTTAGGAAATTGTCATATATTTGAAAATGAAAACTAGGGTAATTTGAGTTACCTGAATTCGAATGCTCTTAAGAATGAGAAGGTTAAGCGACCTCTGGTATCAAATTTAAAAAGAATGCATTAACATGCAAATGCATCGGATCTTTTGGTAGTTCTCTATTATTTCTTTATATTTTGTAAGATCCATTTTTTCAATATTCTAATGAATATTGTGGGGCATCTCTCGCTTTAGGGGATGGATGCATTTCATTAGACATTGTGATGGGCATTTTGATCCTGGAACTCTCCCCTCCGATGATGAAACCTACCTGCCTAGTCAGGACTATCCTACTAAAATCTAGATGGCATTTCAAAGATTTTGAAGTCTAACATACAAAAATAAAACATTGCTACAAAGAAATTAAACCACATTGAAAAGCAAAATACAGAACATCTATAAACGTTAAATAAAATGTAAAATTTATTATGGATATGTTATATATTAAAAGTGTATTTTGATTACATAAAAAATTATTCAGTGTATACTCATATCAGCTTCTCAAGATGTTCTTAAACCGAGTGGATAAGCAAAAGAATTTCCAATTTCTTAGTAAACTAATAAAAGTGTTTTTTTACCTTATAAGAATAGAGGAATTGCGTGATAACTTCACGAGTCTTTTTCCATATTCTGGACGTTCTACAACATCATGGTGTTATAATAGTAAGCTGTATAACAACAGATTGCCACTCTTATGTTTGCGCTATATAGGTGAAAGATTTACTAGTGTTAGTTCTATTGTTTGAGGCACCGATTAGTTCATATATAAATGATTTATAAATCGGAAAACTCCAATAAATATATAAATGTAAAACATACTAAAACTAAATTCATCATGGATAACAAAAAATTTAAAAGAGGATAAATATTTGTGAGCAATAGAACAAAATGTATTCAGGCGAAGAAATGTACCTCCAAATCGTTCATAATTTATTGTCAGAAGATCTTTTTTTTCGATAAAAAAAAACTGAACAGCAAATTTTTTTCTGTATGTTTGTGCCATGGAGACAGACGATTTTTCTAAGAGAGGCTCATGTCCCAAATGTTGCGGTTTAGAAGGAAAGAAAATACATAAAACTTGCAAACTGATGGAAGAAAAGAAGTTCGAACGATGCATCTTCAGAAAGCAAACGTTCTCAGTTCGGAAATAGGATCCAAAATATTCGAACGTGCAATTTTTGCATTGTCGCTTCCAAATGGGTTTCTTGGGAAACACATCCAATTCAGGAAATGGTTCTCTTTCGAATGTTTTTAAATGCATCAATAAAATTCTGAAAGATCTCAAAATTGTCTTTTTGGTCTTAGCGTAATGATAAAAAATTACCAAAGTTCTTTCCACTTTAATCTTTTCAACTAGCTTTTTTTCTTTATCTGCATTTCGAAATTCTCAGTATTACTTTTACTTAAATATACAAATAGGAGGAGATAGCAGTTTTCCAGTTTTTGCAATATTTAAAAAATATAAATAAAAATATAATATTTTTGTGGTATTATTTAAGATTTTGAAATGTTGAAATAACAGATGTATATATGGATTGTAATTTAAAAAAAACGTATGAGTTTAAATCAAATAAATAAGTAAATGTCATCAGTTAATGGTAATCTAAAATTAATGAAAGATATTCTTTAAAAAATTTTTAATAGTTTAAAATGAAAATAATTTTCTCGTTTTAATTCTTATAGATTTACAAAAAATAGGGAGGCTGATATTCAGTTTTTGAATTCCGATTGAATTCTGTTTCTTTTTTTCATTCTGATACATGATTACGAAGATAAAAAAATGACGTGGCTATACTTAAGTAAACTGCAATTGTACCGAAATTTAAAAATTTACGATTTCAAGTGAACAAGGAGTGTCTTAAGTTATCAATAAATAAAAAAAGATTAATTAAATATTTTAATGACCCATTATGAAATTATTCCAAGTAGTAAAATTTTACGTTATCTATAATTTATACTTTTAGTTATTTTATAGGTTTTTCTTGTAATTATTTTATAGGTTTTTCTTAAAATGTGTCACTGTAATATGAAAAGGTATAATATTTCTATTATTATTACATTTCAAAAATAAGTGAAATGAAATGCCTAAAGATATTTTTGGTAAAATTTAATGTAATTTTAATATTTCTTTTATTGTTGCATTTCAAATACAAGTTGAATGAAATGTATAAATAATTTTTTTGTATACCTTATGTAATTTTCTGTTACTTTATGTACTTTGTCCTTTTATTGCAATAATTATTTCTGCTAATTTCTTTGTCCACCTAATTATTTGATAAAGAAATACATCTATAAAATTATACATAACGCTTTATGTGTCCATGATTACATGTGAAGATGAAATGTTATATTTTTATTTAACTTGTGTAATATTACGTTATTTTAAGAAATTCGAAATATTAAGAAATATTTGCTCTGTGTAATTAATTAAAGAAATGAATTTACTTTCCACTATCAGCTAAATTATATCGAATCTTCAAGCATAAACATTAAATAGTTTTCTGTAATTAAAAATCAAAAATAGGGAACAAAAATACATAAAGTGTCCATAAAATTAAAAATCTTAAATAAACAATAACTATTTTTGAAAAGTTGAGAAAAAATCAACACTGTCGTTCTTTTATGTGAAACAATATTTCTTGTAAGTAAACACACATTTTCATACATTTCACTTGCATGCATTATATATATTTTCATTCATTTCATTCACATATATGTTATACATATTTTCATCCATTTCACTTACATGCATTATATACAGTTTGATTCTTTTCATTCACGTGTATTATACACATTTTTTTCATCTGAGGCATGTATTATATATATATATATATATATATATATATATATATATATATATATATATATATATATATATATATATATATATATATATATATATTACTGTACTTACAGCAATGTTAAGAACTGTTTATTAAAGTATTCTCCAATTTATTCAAGAATGTCTAACTTATTTAAGAAGCATTTTGTTGTAGACTCCCTGTAAACAAATAAATAAATTGCTATCATACCTTTACAAAAATTCTTGAAAGATTTTCTTGGGTAAAAATAGTAACTTTAAATATTCTGTACAAGAAGGCGTTGGTGGACGAAGAACTCGGGAAGTAGTACTTGTGTGAGAAGTTTAAGCCTCCTCTTTATATAACATGGCTAGTTCTTTTCAGCATTCTTATCGCGATGATGGAGACTTCTCATGTTAATATATATATCAGAAAAGTGAAACCTCGCCGTTTTTGAAGGCATTAAAGCTTTTCTCTGTTCCATACTTTTAAATTTTGAAAGTAGCTTGGGGCTTCGAAAATATCCTTTCTTTTTATATTCACTCGTTCAGACTTACCAGAAATGGCGTATTTTCAGGAAAGTTGTAAAGAGATAAAAATGAAATGTAGTCTATCCTGGATTCTTACGACATTGTGTCCATTGTGTCAAAATAAAGCTATTAACAATCGTTGCCAGAACAGAGGAAGTAAATTAATATGTAAAAAAAAGCTGCTCTGTAACACCAGTGGAGACAAAGGTTTTCTCTTTCAAGATTTTACATTCAACACTGATTGAAACTAAATATATTGGTAAAAATCGGAATCATAAAGGCAAGAATAAATGTCAAATGCCAATCAGATAAAATTTACTTAATAAAAAGCACCTACAATTAAACATTTACTTTATAAGACTCAGATACATCAATATTTTTAAAATTTAAGAACCCAATAAGAAGAAGGAAATATATATAGACTAACAATTCAAAAGAGTAGAAAATAATATTCACAGAAAAACAACAACAACCAAAGTATCAAATAAAAGAAACCCTATAACACCAAACAAGAAAGTTAAAAGAAAACACAGGAGGATAAGGCGCAAAATAGTGAAATACAATTTATTAAAATTAAAGTTAAGTTAAAATAAATAAGATTTTTAAACAGTTGAACTCTAAGCACGAAACAAGCAAATCAAGCTGATCAATAAGAAAATCACGTCGACGATATTCAAAGACGTGAACAATGTTCTTGCATGGACAGAAAAAAAAACCCATTCATGTGTATGAATTAAGTAAAAAAAATCTCTAAACGGTATTTCTATAGAAAAGGTCATGTAACAAGAAACTACAAATTTAAAAAAAAGTATAAAATTAATTAACATCGTTACAATTACCCCCGACGTCATCGAAGATCATGAGAATAAAAATTGAAATAGCAATTTCACTTTAAATGCTAGTGCTTTCTCAGTTGAGAGAGTTTTTTCAAAATATTGCTGCTCATCACAATCTATTTTTACACAATATTTTTTTTATTCCTTTCATTGTTTTTCCGATACATCTCTGTTAATGACAAAGATGAAAAAGTCGGCGCTTTACATGCCAGATCGTTCGGTTTAGAGCTTGTAAACACATGTATGTATTTACAGGCATACACCTTTGGCTGGTGTATAATTTAGAGGATGGGAGTGTACAAGTCCAAGACGCATTTTTGAAATTTAAATTAAAATTTTTATGAGTTGGAAATTAATCGAAATGCTAGTGTTTCTAAGCGATTACTTCCAAGAATATTACTGCACGAAATAAAATTTCACACTACTGCAAAATTGAAAAAAAAATATTTTAATGTTATCAATTTAATAGACATGATTTTTTTTTCTGAATTTTGGAATTTTCTAAAAATGTTTTCCTCTAATTTCGAAAAAGGGACTAAGTTGTTGTCCCAAAATTTAAACCGTTTTTTCCATTGCGTTTCATCAAATATTTAATCACGTGATTATTTTTCCATTGTTTATTTGAGCAATTTACGAAACATCTAAAAAATGAAATTACAGTATCGTAAAATTTAGAAGATAGATTAACAATGTATTTATGTTTTCAATAGTATCATGCTGTTATTGGACTGTTTTCGTAAAACTGGTTCGTGTACTCAATGAATAATCTTATGTAAGACCGTTAATATAACATGGAAACATGTCATTTTAACGGTCTGACATAAGATTAACAGTCTTACATAACGCGTTTTAATATCAAATAATTTAGAAGAATCAAGGGTATGAAGTTATATCCAAATGATTTGTCTGAAATTATACATAACCAATTATATCAACCAGTTGGTCATTTGAGGAGACTAGTATTTTGTATCTTTTAACTGAATGGTTCTTATAAACTCTCTTTTAAATTTTAAACTTTATCAAAATAAACCCTGCAATCAAATAACTTTTATCTCTATGTTTGATGAACACTTTGTGTTTATGGACAACAGTTAGAGATCCATTGCATATTCAATAATGATGAAGTTGGAACATAGTATTTATCTTGGGGATGATTTAAATTAAAGAATAATTGGATATGTCACATTTTTTAATGATCAATGTGTTAAAATGTTAATTTTATAAGTTAATAATATCCCTATTGTATAATGTGAAAATTATTTCAGATAATGTGATTTCAGCTTCCATTTACACTATATTTATATATGATTTCAAATGAAAAATAAGCTCAGAATTCAAAAAAGAAAGAATAAAATGACATATTATAAATATTTATTTCCTCTCAAACATGCCTTATTCATATTTATTTGTTATAATTGGTTTTCATAAATTCAGTACAAATTATATATGCTTTTCGATAAACAATATTTATTATCTCTTTAGCAATCATCTACATAATTGAGAAGGGAAAAAAGTTAAAAATAATATATTTCAAAATGATGTATGCCTCTATTTTTCAGGATAAAAATATTTCCAATATATAATAAGCTATGTATGTATATGTGTTCTCTCATAAAAATCAGCCTCCTGTGAATAGTTACAGAAAGAAGAGAAAAAAGAATAAATTACTTTTGAAATTGCTGACCATTTGTCTTCCCATTCCTACAATCTAACTTTTCTTTACTAGCTGGTAACTGATTTATCGAACTGAAAATAAATAAAATTTATCTTGAAAGTAGTTAAAGAATGAAAGATTGAAATATGAACCTCTAGCTCAAATCGACAATTTTGTGAAAAACAAATAAACAAAACTTATGGAACATGATACCAGATTTGTGTATCCTGATTTTATTTTTAAAAACAATCCTTATATTATCAAGGATTTCATGTACTCATAAATGTTGTTGACAGTTTTCACGTATTCGCGCTTAACAACAGGCACTTAATCAATGAAAAGTAATAGTGCAATTTTTTTTAATATTTTAAAGAATTAAAGATAATTAAAGTGAATTGTATAATAAAAAAATAATTGATATCCATAAAAGTTTAATTTTAAGAGTGTTTAAATTATATAAAGTGACTATCTTTGCTAGTAAATGCTTCAAAGTTGTCAAGCAAAATTTTTAAAGTCATTGTCTATTTTTTTGAAGTATCCACGTCCTTAATTTGGCAGTCCTAAATCTAATATTCTGCCATGTACAACACATCTAACAGCTTTCTTTTTCCCTTTTATATGTGAAATAATGTCAAATGTGAATATAGCATAATATAATTTACAGCTAGTAAGTCAGCATAAAATTATTATCAAGTTAAAAAAAAAAAAATTGATTCTTTTATTAAATATATCGATACTGAAAGCCGGCGTCATGGCATAGGGGTAGCGCGTCTTCCCCGTGATCTGGGCGTCCCGGGTTCGAGTCCCGGTTTGGGCATGGTTGTTCTTCTGTTGTTCTATGTGTGAATGTGCCCTCCTGTAAAAAGGGGTTGTGCAAGCGAATGAATGATGCGTGAGTGGCAAAGTCGTACTTTTGGCCCTAGTTGGCGCTGCTATAAAAAATAAGAGACGTTCCCCTCAGGCGTAAATCGCTGTCTTCGTAACAGCGGACTTGTCAGTGGCAAGTGCCATAAGAAACAAACAATCGATACTGAAAGGCCCCACCTCAACGAATGTAAGGGGAGCACCCGATATGCCTGGGCATTACTGTGAAATATCCTCTTTCGTTAAGTGTGCTTGATTAAATACTCGAAGAGCGTACTTTGTTCGTTAGAGATGTTGCCTCAAATGGACTAATGAAGCAGGGACGTTTTTGTTTAACAGAGGATTGGATTTTAAGCCAACAGCAACTAAGAATATAATAACTTTCGGATTATTTTTATGCATTAGCAAAAGATCATTTTAGTTTCCATTGATATCTCTTTCAGCTAATGGGATGATTCCAAATTCATAATACAAACTTGGAGGGAAGGTGCAGAACAAGGATAAGCGTATGGCAATCTATTCCTTTAGTCATAAATGCAGGGTATCTAATTTTAACTGAAACAAGATTAGATACCTACACTAGTAAAGACAACCAAACTCCCAATTTATACATTCTAGATTATCTTTATAGTTTTATAGGCAATTCCAAAGAGTAATTTTGTATCCGAATTCATCTGATTCAATTGAGAATCTTGTTGCTCAAGTATACGAAGCTTCTTCACGAGTATAGGAAATACCTGACACCTTTGACATTGTATGCCTGTCACTCCTCCGATTCTGTCAGATGGATGCAATTTTGAATAATTCTTGAAACCACTATACTTATTAAAGACGCCGTCATTAAACGCTTTGCCTTTCTTTTCATTTCTTATTTCCTTCACATGTTCCTGTATAATAAATTATTGCTTTAAATAAATGTACCATTGCTTAAATACTTACTTAAAATATCTTCCCTAATATAAAAGTTAGAAACAAAACATCCTATTTCAGTTGACTTGAGACACCCTGTTTTCATGATTAAAGATATGAATTGTTACCTAAATTTCATATTGGAATATTATTTGTACTCTTGTTTTTTACCTCACCTCCAAGTTTATAACATTAATTTGGAATCAACTTTAAATGCTTTTTCAACGCTTCATTTGCTATAGATCACGAAGCAAAATCTCAAAGAATGTGCAATGGCCAATCAGCATTCGAAAATTTTACTATCCATATATATGACGTACATTATGCATGTGTTCATAACGCATTATCTACACATTTCCCATTATATATGTCATGACTTGACTCCTTTAATTCCTTTAATCTTTCTAAATGTAATGCGCAACATCAATGCTTGTATAGCCCCTCATTTACACGAACTCAATTATATATCATGAAACAAAGTTCGAGGAAAATAAAATGACCAATCAATCCGCATTCAATTCAGCATCTACGAAAAGCATTCATATTCTACATGTCACATACGGCATACATACATTTCCATAACACATTTAAACTCTATTTTAGATTGTTTAACAATCTAAAATAGTGTTAACCTTCTTCGACAATAAAATAACCACAACTCCCTTACCCCCTTTTATAATTTCTGAAAATATAATAATATTAATTAAAGATTTTAAGTAATTTTATTTATGCCAATGTTTTTCCCCATACTACGAAACAAAATTTCCTGAAATACAATGCACCTAAACTGAAATTGGTTCTTCAGGCTATTTATTGAATATTTTTTGAATGTTTTAAGTTAAAATATTTTCATCTTATAAAAATAATATTTTTTTTTCGATAATTCGAGTGCTTCTTATCATTTATTAAAATTAATTTACCTTTAATACCCAAATAATTAATATTTTTAATGCGAATAAATAAGCTGCACATTTACCACTTTCTGGAAGTAGTAATATTTCATTCATTTAAATTTTAATAAAAGCTGTCTGGTAGAAATAAAGATTAGCCAGGAGAGACGCTTGGAGGTTCTCTTCAAAGTCATAAAGCGAAAGATTCGGTGATTAGTATTGCGTAAAAGTACGAAGAAATTTATTAAATGTGTGTAACAGATGTCATTGCCATGCAACCTTCAGATTACACTCCAATTATTCTGGTAAGCATTTATTCTATAAAAATGCTTTAATATTTCTCGAATGAAACTGAGATTCATATTAGTACTAAGATAATGTGTGGATAGAAATTCTCATGTAGTATTCTGGTAACAATATTTTGAATACAATTCAAGAAAATATATTCTTCTGTGTTTCCGAAAAAGTAATAATTATTTCCTTAATTAATTTTAGGCACATATAATATTATTTGATTTTTTGAGGAATTTCTCAAATTATCTTTTGAAAATTCTATCGCTTTAAAATAATTTTTATATGTGTGCAATAAATTAAGACATAAACTTCTCTGATTATTTAAATTTTAATAATTTTTTTGATTTCATGGTTGCACGAACTGACTTTCTGCAGAGTTCAATTTCTTCAACTTTAATTATCCAGCGTGAAACTACAATATAAAGTGAATCTCACAAAGCTAAAATAAATGTTTGATTATCAAGATTTCTGGAAAATTCCTTTTCGGAAATATATAAGTTCTGAATACTTTCTTTCATTCTTTTTTCCACTTTCTCTTTTGCTGTGGTGAAAGCGTTGCTCCCTGGTAGTGGATTAAAAACTGCTAAGAAATAAATTTTCTGCTTTTTTTATGAAAAAGAAAAAGTTATAGTTTAAAGATAGCTGTTCCACTAGGGCACTAATGTTAGAACCTATATTTAGTTCTAATATCAGACCGTATATTATATGACTTTGGGTATAGACGAAAAATACAAAAATTTAATGTTATTTTAGTGTTTTCTATATTTTCATATACAGCGGCTAACATGGACATTGTTGAAAAGCTTTGGATTTATCTTGATTAGAAAGTAAATTTATTTTTGAAATAAAGTTGACACTTGATATTTATTTCCTTCAAACCCTTTTAGATAGAATTGTGAGTAGTAAATTGTTATAAAAGATATTAGAAAATGTACCTGTCTAGACACGATATCATCGTGTTAACAGAATTTTTGATTAACTGATGAAGGTTGCAGTAAGAAATTCTATGCGCATTGATAGAGTGGTTAGGAAATTGAAAAAAAAAAAAAAATGTATTATTTGTACATTCTTTAAACGCTACACTTTAAATGTAACTATAAAGTAATATTAAAAAGTTATTTTCTTATAATGGGATCTTCTTTATCCATAATATTCACTCAACAATCGAATCAAAACTAACTACTAAAAGAGATGTGAAATAAATAGTGATTCTCTGATAGAAAGTAAAGAGTCATGGCGAAGTCTTAGGAGAACGATAAAATGAGATTCCGAAAGCTCTTGAAATTCATTTATTCGTGGTAATGCAATGACAAATATAAACTAGCTCCTTAACATTTGTTAAGGGAACTGGGACGTTCTCGACAACGAAAACTGGCAATATTTCAGTATTAAACAAAGGAGATTTTTTCCAAGTAAGAATTTAAACTAAATTAATATATTGTACAAATTGAAAGAGTATAATGATGTAATTATAAAATAACTCAAAAATAATTATTTCTTAAAGTATTTTTATTTTCATAACATATCGAAAATGAGTTGTGATACGGAAATGTTTACATACATATATACACATTGCTACGCTCGTATAACACATTTCTGTCTAAAATCATTCCAAAATTGTTATAATATGTAAACAAAAGTTCTATGATTGCAGTGAACTCATTCTCATTTTAATATATTCAAAAAATTATTTTTAAAAAAATATTTACTATCACATATCAGGAAAATCTCAAAAATACGTGATAATTTTTTATAGAAATATCACCTAAAATTAATATTACTGCTCAAAAATTTATAAAACAATATTTGACATATGCCTAATGGTTATATATATCATATTAGAAAATTTGATGTATGTGTAATGTAAGAAATCTTTTCTAAGCGTACCTCTATTTGGAAAAAAGATGTTTTGAGAAATCAGCAAAAAACCTTATATTTACATGTAAATTGAAATATTTTCATTTTTAAAACTTTCTTGGCCCATACTCATCTTGCAGTAGCATTTCTTGAGCTTCAGATACCCTTTTTTTATGTCTTTTAAGTGTTCTAGCTTCTTTACTAAATTTTGCATAATTTCAGCTTCTTTAATGCATAAAATGTCGATTTTTTTCAAGGCCTCACATGTATTTCTTCCAGGTGCAATACCCAAGTGTTTAAGGACTTCAATTCGACTGGAAATACCATCATTAAAATACAGCACAGCATACATAACTCCTATCTTCAAAGTATTAATCCCTACAAATGTGTTTTTGGGAATTCTTTCCCATATACAATTGTTGAAACTCTCATTGGGATTTTGAGTTTGCCCATGGAGATATTTAGACAGAAGATTTTTGTCAGTTAACTCCCTGAAAACCTTCTTAATAGCCAGCAAAACAGATTCTGGAGGAGAATGCTTATGAACATACTTATCACCAGTTATTAAGATATCTTTTTATTAATCTTGATTCATTAAGATTTATTCAGACACCTGTTCATTAACCTATGCTAGAATCCAGAATAAAGAAGAGTACACAAAATTCGGAGTTTGTGTACACATACATAATGTTCAAGAACACTCAAATTCATCTAGTCATTAAAATAGGATTGAAGAACGTTCATAATCACTTTTGGATTCTACAATTTATCTTACGTAATAAAAATTAATTGTTATTCATGCATTAATTCATTACTCGCCCGCGCGCACACACATGCACACAAATAAAAATCAGTTACCGAAACAGAGTTATCGAAATATTTGGATAATGTTATACAAAGTGATATTTTAAATAATATTATCATATGCTATTTTAAACAATATACAAAAAAGATATGCTTTGTTGTGTAAAATTGCTACCTTTACACATCAATGTCCAAGATACATCTATTTTTAATTACTTCACATGTAGAAAAACATTCATTCTAATAAATAAATCTATAGTGAATTTCTTTTACTAATTTAGTAATTGACAACAACAAAAATATATATAAGGAATCTATATAATATATTTACAAAAATATATGTTAGGAATCTATATAATAAAAATAGATGTTATATAGGTACAGGAATGTATTCAAATACTTCCTTTTTGAGAAATAACCTACATATTTTCTTTTATGCTATTTTTTTTAATTATATATATTTTAAAACTATAAAAATATTGAAAAAAAAGTTTTCAAAATATTATATTTAAAAGAAAAATTGAAAATTTGACGAAAAATAAATAAAAAAAATGCCTAATGCCAACAGCCATTGGCAAAATTATACTCTAAATATGCGTAAATTCTTTCAAGAGCACATTTTTATGACAGCCATCTGTGATAAGCACTAAACCATTTATTGTAATTCAAGGTAATTTTGAGATATAGCTGAACAAAGTTACTAAACTAGTGATTTAAAAAATTCCTTTTTATCAATATTTAAACATCTAAAAATGTTACTTATGTTCAGTATTGGCCATAGTTTTTAGAGGAATGCATAAAATAAACATCACAGTGACCAAGTTCAGAAGATTTCCTATCTGAATTTGAATAACGTTTGAGAAATCATTATTATGGTTGACTGATTTCTTTAAAAAAAAAAAAAAAAAAAAAAAAACTTTTTCATAAAAAGCAGTTTCTGAGTTTTAACCCTTAAATGTATGATTTTTTATTTTTAATGAATAAAATTTTAAATCACCTGAGAAATAGATGTAGTAAATGGGAAAAATACAAATATGTATATATATATATATATATATATATATATATATATATATATATATATATATATATATATATATATATATATATATATATATATATATATATATATATATATATATATATATAAATCCCATAAGAATTTTTTTTTTCATTTAAAAGAAAAGCTTTGATGTATTTCTACAATGTCATCTATACTCCTTCAGTTCTAAAAATCTACTAGGTGTAAAATTATAATATATTTCAAACATAAATAATATCTCCCATTACATTTCAAAACAATAGAATTCATGAAACAATTACTTTTAGCATTTAAACATAAAGGGAGATTGCATATGCTACCTGTCCACTATATGATACCCTCACATAGTGGAGTTTTACACCTCTATCTGTTTGAAAAAATGTAGGCTAGTGACCAACGCCATCTTTTCGTGCATACATGAACGACAAAGGATGAGATGAATTTCTAGGTTTAAAGAACTGATGTAGAAACAATTTTGCATATTAATGTATTTTTTATCACAAAAAGAATTTTATATATATATATACAAAAAAAAACTGTAATCAAATGTGGCTATATCAGGAGATATACGGTTTTAATCATACGATACATATCTACGTCACTCTGCATATAAGAGTTACTAAAGTACAAAGTAATGCTTGCGATTCTGTAATAAATAAGCTGTAACTTCATTTATAATTCACATTGAGTAAAACGTCAGATGGCTTTAAAAAGCTTATAAAATAGGCTGAAAAATTAAATATTTATAAATTATGATAATTTTATCCAAAACAAGATTTAAAACCAATTGGATATATTACAAACTTTAGCATATGTCTATCATTTTTACATAATTAGAAATCGCATTAGATACCGATTTTTGAAATTTGCGTGCCGTTGGATTATAACTAAATTTTTACCCTAAAATTCATAGAACTGAAAGCATCCTCTTAAAATGCATTTAAAATTTACAAATTGGTTAATTTCCCAATTTATATAAAACACTTCGTTACATGGTCTGTAACATATTTTTGATACTCACCGATATATAAAAAATATATTCTGTGCAGAAAACGTGGTTGCTCTATTAGAATAGATAGATATAAGTAAAGTGTTTCTTTTTTTTTAAAGACTTTGAGAGGTGAGACAGGTCATGAAAACTTATCGAAAGAACATTCAGGAGCCTGTAAATATTTAAAAAAGTGATATTGCATTCGCAAGCTTCCTTCTTTTGATATATTGAACTTAACATTTTCCCAGTTGTTCATAAAGATACATTTCTTTCAAAAAACAGTCTTCACATTTTTCATAGGAAAGATCAAATGTACTTACATGAATAAAAAAATGCCGACGTTTTGAATAAAAAGCTGTTAACATTTATATACATTTCTCATATTTTTCCTCTTTTGCATTAGACCAAGAATATCTGTATTTTTTGATTGGGTTGTCAGAAGAATGCATATACCATCTTTAAACAAAGAATAACATCTTCTATATTCTCCAGATAAATCATACATCATTGTTATGAAGAAGGAGCTACATAGAAATACCCGATGAACAAATTTGACATGGGCAGTTTTTAAAAGTTTTATACTATGGAATTGTATTTATTTCTTTGATTTTTTTCATCGCTTCTTCTATTGTCTTACTTAAAATTCCATCATTAATCAAATATGTATAAAATGAGGAATTTATTTTATTGGATTTTTAAATTAAGAGTTATTTTATTATCAGTACATTAAAATGCAATTACAGAATTGTCAAGAATTAGAAAACATTATCGAAAGGTTCACACAATAACTGTGTTCTAAACTCTGTATTTTACAATGTTAGAAATAGGCATATATTTCAAGTACAAAAATTATTTTTAATATCTTAAAATTTTTTTAATGGTTTGAGCCTATATGAGAACTAATGAAAAAAAAAAGTCAAAGTCTAAATATTTCATTAGCCCCTTCCACCGTAAAGTTCACACAATAACTGTGTTCTAAACTCTGTATTTTACAATGTTAGAAATAGGCATATATTTCAGTACAAAAATTATTTTTAATATCTTAAAATTTTTTTAATTGTTTGATCCTATATGAGAACTAATGAAAAAAAAGAGTCAAAGTCTAAATATTTCATTAGCCCCTACCACCACAAAGTTCACACAATAACTGTGTTCTAAACTCTGTATTTTACAATGTTAGAAATAGGCATATATTTCAGTACAAAAATTATTTTTAATATCTTAAAATTTTTTTAATGGTTTGATTCTATATGAGAACTAATGAAAAAAAAAAGTCAAAGTCTAAATATTTCATTAGCCCCTACCACCACATATAACCTATTAGTTGCATTTAGTAAAATTTAATTGCCAATCCATCATTTTAAATAAAGAAATTTCCACTCTTCTGTTTCTAATATTTAAAAAAATAATACAAAGCTGAAATTCATTATTTTTAGCCATTCAATTTTTCGTCTGAGTATAACCATTTAATAGTTTGTTCGATTTCAATCACCTAAGAAGGAAACAATCTGCTGTCTCGTACATGAAATAAATAACTCTAATTGTTTATATATATGTATTTCGACAATGGCATGCAGTTAGTGGTAAATAAATGCAAGCATATGAGAAAGTTTCAAATAAGCCACTCCCTATTGTTTAATTTCAAACATTTCAGCACCAAGAATATTTTACTGAATAGGACTAAAAGAGGAATTAAATTTATATAGGACTGTTAGTCTCTATATAAATTTAAGATTTGTAAACTTTTCAAAAGTACATTTATAGACTAAACTACATAATATATAAATATATACATCATTTCAAGAATTTAGCAATGCTTGCAAACATCATATATCCTATCTAATGTGAGTAATTATATTTTAGAATATCGACACATAAAGAAGAAACACATCAAGGCACCTGCCTTGAATTTCTGAATTGATGAATTGAATAATTTAATTAATCAATCAATTGAGATGGTACTGCAAAATGATATAAATGATTGTAGAAAAAATTATTTATTCGTCAGAACAATTAATTAATAAACATTTAATTCTCTGATTTACTTGTTATTCATCAGCTTATATTAGAAATATCTTCCTTTCTTATTCCATTCTTCTTCCGTTTCTATTGATTTCATGTACAGCAGGCTTAACCAGAGTCCGATAATTATATCAATGGAAACGAATAAATCTGGTTTATTCCTATTTGATTTGTGAGACCTTAACGTTGGATAAATTAACCAGGCTTAGAAGAGATAATCGAAAGTAATTTATTATAGTTAGATAGTTATCCGAACAAACTAGAATCAATACAAGGACGAAATCCCGATAAGCCATAATCCTTATATGGTCTAGAGATACAGTCCTAGTATCAATAGTTTAACGGAATTAGAATCTTTGGAACAAAGTCTACCATTTCTTTTACTTTTCCAGGGTGTGGATTTCCTTTACCTCTTATCCCTCATCTGAATGATAAAAAATCATCCGTCCCTTTTTGCTATTGACTACTGAAAGAAGCAATGTTTCAATAGATGGAGAAAAACAGATTTATAGATTGAAGGTAGCAGTTAAGTATAAAATATTTTTCCGTCTCATTTTTGCTCCTAAATTTGTTTCAAAATTGTTGAAATTTAAGAAAAAGCTTTTAGACTTATCGTGATAACGTATTTTTATGATATACCAATAAATATTATAAATTAATAAAGTGAAATGTATATAGAAAAATTGTTTTTAATTTTGGTTTTATCAGGATATTAGTTCTACAAGACAGCTAAACAAAATTTTGATTCTACCAGAATTTTAATTAATCAAATTTTGAAGTTGTTCAGAATTTTGACGTCCAAAATAAATTAGATAAATGTTAGATCACATTTCGATAACGTTTAACGATAAACGTTTCCAATCTGTTCATGTTCTATTTTTTTACACACATCATTAATTTGCATTATGATCAAATGAAAAGGCCGGAACCTGAGTAGAGATATCTACAGATTATCAGTCAGAAGATGACTGCTGAACAGTTAATATAAAATCACGAAAAATTATTGTAATTTAAATTTACTCTTTCAAATCGATTTTTTCCTCTCAAGTCATCTCACCATGTGGGTATAAGGCATTAATGACAATATTAGATTGTCTATGTGCATCAAAAAATTAAAATTTTCAACATGCCTGGACATAAAATGTATAATAATAACACGATTTCCCAAGCCGAGATGGTGACAATTGATTCCACTGTTCCTTATACCTCAGAGAATCAGAAAAAGATCAATCTTTACACTAAAAACTGAAGGTCTAAGATCTGAATCTGACTGTGTGCATCATCGGCTTTTAAAAATATATTTTTGTGTTAAAGCTATACAAGTTGCCTTTTTTTATTTTATTTTGATTATCTTCATACAATAATACTTGAGGAGAACCAAATAATGCATTTCCTATTTTAAATGAGATTGATCATTGTATTACTATATTGCTATTGCTATTCGCAATTAATCAGATTTAAAATATGTATAAAGAGCAGTTTTTAATATAGCAGTAAATAAAAAATACTATAAGTATAAATGGGTCAATCACATTCATGAAAGATATAAAATGGAATAAATTTCAAATAAAAGAAGCACACATTCTTCTCACAAGAATAGAAAATTTTCATGAAACCTTTAATCCATAGCGGCTTTGATCAACACCATATCGATACCCATATTCCATTTTTTTCTTCAAAATAAAGCTATCTATAAGCTTCCTCAATTTAAAATATGGATGCATACTTTTGCTACAAAAAAACTGCAGATAAATTTTATTCATTTCGGCCCTGCTGTAACTGGAGAATTATTACGTAACATAGATTCAATGATTAAAAAAATCCTTCAGGATACACCATCTGAATTTGAGAACTTTAGGAAAAAATATAAAACCATATTTAAATAATATATTAAAAATAATTACAAGAAGCAAATCATCTTAAATAAATATAAATTAGCATTTGATAAAACTTGATTAAAATTACTTTTTATTATGGAACTAAAAATTAATTGTGTTTGACTTTAAATAGGGCTAGATTCGGAGTCCATATTTTTAATACTTATATCAAACGAAATCTAAAACATTTAAACAATATAATTGCAATTTACATTTTATTTAACAGTTAATGTGTATTATTTCCACAAGACAAAGATAATTAATTCTTCACAAAAGCAGAAACAGTAAAATATAAATATATTTTAAAAATCTCATTTCAACAATATAATTGTTCTTTCGTCTGATAAGAAATCCTACTTGATATTCCATAACATATATATATATATATATATATATATAATCCGCAAATTATTCGGAGCGTGCTCTTGTAATGTATTTTTAGCTCATGTTTCACAGTCCAACAGACATTTAAGAATTCCGACATAAACATTTAGAAATAAGATACGATATTCCAGCAAGTAAGTATGCCAAGTTATTGCTTACAAACAGTGGGAATTTTGCAGGATTTTTTTGAAATATTTTAACATTTACTATGATTATGCACATAAGTTCTAATGTTTTAATTTCTCAGACTTTTTTTGCAAACATTTTTTACAACGTCGCAATTTATGCTTTTAAAGTTGTCGAATTTAAATATTTGTAAAAAAAACCCCGATATTTTTATATTTAGGAATTTATTTCATCACTTTGTATAGTAAAATTATATTCTTTTAATAAGCCAAAAATTTGAGAAAAATATAATGGTTTCTAAATTATCGAGAAGAGTTTTCTAATATATTTAGCTTTGGTTGTGTCATTTTTCAAAACCTTATATCTCTCGAAATTTTTATAAAAATACTTCAAACATTTTAGAAAACTCATTTAATTATAAATGATGGACTCAACGGAAAAAAAAATTAAAAAAAAATGGTTGGCTTAATGAGACGATTTTGTCATATTAATTAATCAAATATGCTAATTAGTTTAATTAATCAGTCTGTCATTGTAAACAAACTTGTCCTTTTGAACCATTTCCGACGACACCAGATGTGATATTTAATACATGAGTTATAGAAATAACCTCATTTTTTATTGAAGATAGTAGAAATCTAATTTAAATATTGTGACGAAACACCTGTTAATAATGACATTGAAACTAATATAAAGTCTTTAGTACTGACCAAAGAAGAAATACAGAATGAATTCATAAATGTTTGAGCTAATAGGCAAATGCAGAAATTAGCAATATTACTCAACTTAAAATTTTATTTAATCAAAACGCAATTATTTTCTTTATATAGTAAAATAGCCAAAACAAAGTATATGTCTGAATGACTAGAATTAGAAAAGCAATTATATTTTCGCAATAACATAGATGCTATTAGTCCAATCAAAACCAGCATAAATGAAAAACAGTAAATGTATTATATGTATAGGTCGGGGTTAGTTTTCCTTACTAGATGGCAGCGCATTCCCGTTGTCTCAAGAGTTATGCAAAAAATAATTTCTTGTTTGCTTGTCAGTCAAGAAGGGAAGACGTTCACTAGGAGTGTGAGCGATGGGTAGCTCTCGAGGAGAAACAGAGCAAATTTATTTTAATGATCACGCAGAAACCCAGCTAGTTTCTCGCGAAATTAGTAGTTTAAGAAAAAAATAATTTTTATTGTCTTGAAGAAATATTCGTAAACGTGATATGGAATTGCTTATCGGAAATTGTATAAAAATAAGAAGGTGGCTCGGTGTGAATAAATGGATGACTTGTCGAGAAAACTGTGTTCTGATATTTTTTGGGTAGAATCTTCTATTTTTTGCAAACAGGAGCACATTGTATGTGTTCACGACCAGTGCAGAAATATTTAGTGAGGGAAATGTTTTTTATATTCAGCAGTTGTATACAAAAATAAACTGCTGAAAGTTTGTTACATTAACATGCATGATAATAAGCATGCACGAATAAATTAAAAACTCTGTCTTACATTAGATACAGCATTCGAAAATTTAAACATGATGGCAATGGAAAATCCTAACATAAAGAAATGTTTCTATGAAGCTCTTAATCAGGAACATACTTTTATTTGCTAGAGCAAATAAACATTTTAATAACTTTTGAAATATCAAAGATAAGCTATAAAAGTTTCTCACATCAAATAGAAGATTAAGCATAGTGAAATAAGCTAAATTTGGACAGGTTTTGCGTAATGAGTCACTTTAAATCTTTATCCAACTTTATAAAGTATGTAAAAAGACAAATTTCGAATAAATAGGACTTTGAAAATTTGGTTTCTGTATTTTTGGAACTGAAAAATTATTTTATTCATATGAAATATTAATATTTCTGTTCATATTTTATTTTTTATGATGATCGATATTTTGATTTATATAAACGTGATATAGTACAATACTTAAAATGAGAGGGGAGTGACGTAAACAAACTTCAAAAATCTGAGAAATTATATTAATAAAAGCATCGAAAAAAATGAAGGAAAATTACCCCTTATAAGTGAAACACCTCATATATACAGGAAACGCATGACAGAAGAAATTGAAATAAAAATAGCAAAAATATAAGCAAAACAATAATTTATTTTAATAATAAAACAGAATGTTCACACACCTGTTGAAGTTCTACACGTTAGAGTATTAGGCCTATGAGCACCACAGATATCCTTTGGAAAGTAATTTGATTATTTTAAGAATGTAGTGGAATGAAGATCATTATTATCCGTTCAGTGAAAGCAAGAGGACGTATGTTTTCGGGAACATTTCTTTAATGACCACATTTCACACAAAACAAACACAAACACGAAAAACAAGACATTAACTAGCACACCTTACCGAACAGCATTTCATGTCATTATAATAACATTCGCAATGCACTATAGGATGAGTACCTAATCAGATATCGCCATCTATTATTTAAAAGAGAAGATAGAGTAATGCAACTGCTACAACAAGGATTTTTTTTTGAAAAGTAGGAATGGTATCGTCTGAAATATTAATATTTTTTATTTAGAACTAAAAATAATTCAAATCAAGCAAATTGTTGCAGTTTGTGTGCCTTTTTTGTGAAAATACCGAGCAAAAGTGATTGTTACACCATCTTAAAATTCAGAAAAATATCTTTTAATGATATAATTTGCCTTTGAAATTTGATAATTTTCAAAAGGATATTTATATAATTTTCAGGAATATATTTTACAGAACTCTCATTCTCTCTCTCCATATACATATATATAAATATATATGTATCATCCTACATTTAATTTAATAATTTTCTTACATTGTTGAAAGTTAAGACAAAGCATTTGCTAATTATATGAACCAGTTTCTTGGGGTAGAAAATGAAGTCATATTACGTCGAAATAGAGTATGCAAACTTTGTGCAATTAGAAGAGGGTTTATTTGAAACATTTTTTTTTTACAGCACTCTGATGACATCGAATTCGACTTTATTAAGATGGTTCATGTTCTTAATAAATAGAACACATGTTATATCATCAGAATAACACGATAATAAATTGTTTACTTTTTTGATTTTTACACGGGTTTTTACGAAACATTATCTGCATCAAGTGGTTGGATTCAATGACATTTAATAATTGAAAAATTTAAGGTGAAGAGCATCTTTTTATATTTCATACACTTAGAAGGTAAAGTTATGATGACATTTTTGAGAAAGGGAAAATACCTCTTTTATTCGAAATCTTTTCGAATAAACAATAATATCAAAGATAATTCTCATTTTCTTGTTACAAATTCTATGTTATATTGTAATATTTCTAAAATAATTTGTTCGTATAATTGCAATTTTTTTTGTTTAATTTGCTTATTATTTTTAAACAAAATAATAAAAAAAAATAAAGGAAAATTTGGTAAATAAATATTTTACCTTAAGGAAATATTCATAACATAGCTCAACGATGTAAATAAACAATAAAAACCTTCTCCAAATCAAAGTATTTTCTGAAAGTATTAATGTAATAAACAAGTATTTGGTTTAAGCAAAATAACATTATTTTCAACAAAAATATTTATATATATTGCAAAAAAAAAATTGATTTTTCCATTGTGTTTTTATTTTCAAAACTAGTTTTCGACACAAAAGTCATATTTGTCTGTTGTTTTAAAATCTATTGTTGTGCAAAATAAATTCTTACCATTTATATTGAAGCATTTTTTTTTCTTGAATTTCTTGTAAGAAGTTTTCATTACTAACCTCTTTGCAGTTTTATTCTGGTAGATAAAATTCTTAAGTTAAACTTCAAAAGCAGGGCATTATTTTCAATTTTAAACTGAAAAGGTTTATTGAGCATGAAGAGAAGAAAAGGAAAAGTGAATAGACATTTTTCTTTTTTGTTGTGACTCAAAACAAAATTCATTTTGTTATTGAAGTTAAAAAGTCTTTGCATGTGAATTTCAATTTTTCAAACGTTTATAAGTTACATCTGTTTAACAATATTTTTTTGAAAAGAAGTATTGAATTAGAAACTGCCTCAAGTCATAATATACATTGCAATATTTAGAAAAGCCAAAGAACTTGAATATTTGTTTAATTGTTGTTTCAAATCGTCTACATCATCCTCATTTTAATGTAAAAAAAATAATGTCGCTAAGTTTTTAATTAATTTGCATATTATGTATTATAAAACTTTGAACACTTTTAAACGTTGGAAGTTAAATGATAAAAATCTCCAGAAACCCATTTGTCAATACAAATACTAAATAATTTAACCATACTGAGTTTTGGATTTCAATTCATATTGCATGGACAAGGAATTATAAACAAAATTTGAAAATCTATAACGCTTTATGAAAGTCTAAATTCTTTATTTGACTTCCTATTTTGAATGCAATTTTATGAATTTTCATTTAACAGTTTTGTAAAGCAATATTATTAAGAGTTCCTGTAATTGAATTAATTTTTTTCATTTAGATTTAAATTATTTATGTTATTCTAGAAAACCTTATGACCCACTGAATATGCTATTAAAAAGATAAGACTGCTTAACATTTCTTTGCATATTTGGAATAAAATGTGCTGATATTGAATCAGTTGTGATAGATTAGCAGATTTCTTTGCATACCAAAAGATATTCCTGTCAACAATTAAGACATTGTATATCAATTTCAGTAGCTTAACAAGAATGATTACTTTTAAAAAGGCAATTTTTATCAGTTATGTTCCTACTTAAAGAAATGGTTTAAAAAAAACCTTCTTGATGCCAATCTCCGAGACGTTGTAAAGATTAAGTTTGATTTGCTTTTAAAGACGGAAATGAAGAGAGGATGAAAAAGTAATATATACTCTATACATCATCTACACTTTCTGAAACTCTGGTGACGCCAAGATTGCCAATTTTAGAATATAAATGAGTATAAAATGTTTGCACATATTTGTGTCATTTTTAAAATGCAATGAAATAAGAGAAAAAGTAAATCCATGCTCCAGTCACCATTTACATTTGTTCAGATGTTGATGACGCACCTAAAGCCAAGCGAGAAATTCATTGTCACACAAATTCATTCTTCTTCTTTGCCTCCTAGTGTCAATAAAGACTAAAAAAAGTGCGCACGAGTGTCACATTTCAAATCCAGACTTACTTATTCATATTAATTAGTATTTTCCCATTTATTGCGAAATTCAGCGCAATGACAATCTCAATTAATTGCTTAGCAGAGTTTTATTTCCAGTCCGGATCAAATTATTTAACATCGTGTTTACATATCATCAGGAAAGAAGGAATGCCATGATGCAATGCCTAGCATCAAAAGTCATTTGCACTTGATTATCGCTGATGAATAATGGTTATTAAAAATTGCATCATTCTCCCGGCTCTGCTTACTCTAGCCATGTTACTCGTTCAGGTTAGCAGGTGTACTTCTACCAGTATCGCAAAATTCAACTCGACATTTGTAATTAACTATTTAACACAATTTTGGTTTGACCCTGTATCAAATTATTGAGCACCACATATATATATCGTTCAAGCTTAGTTTTAATTTTCACAAGACATACAGAGGGATTATAAAAAAATCCCTTATATTTGAATCCTATCTACTACACTAGTTGAAAAGAAACTTTATATATTATCCTTTAAAGATATATTCTTAATTTTGTGATTATTAAAAACGATAGATCTCACACTGTTATAGATAGAGTGAAAATTTTCAAAAAAAAAAAATCACCTACTTTTTTGTAGATGAACACCCACACACCTTTAATCACTCACTCTCGTGAATGGCAACGCCCTTTTTGTACTACACAATTTGTGTAACATATTTAAAATATCATAAATAGTGCTGGCAATCGCAATCTTTCGCAGCAAACTATTGAGTGGATATTTAATTTTCGACGGATTCAACAAGCAACAAACCCATTTATATGGCGGTTCTCCTGTGGAATTGGAACCTGAGCCCAGTTGAAATTTTATCAACTGAATAGAGCGATCAGTTTAGGGATGAAGTTTTTATCATATATTCATTGTTCAAAGGCGTTTATGGTAGTCGTTTTCCTTTGTACTAAATAGTTCCTTTTTTCCATTCGAAATGCCCACTGTAACTATAAATGTAAGAGCTCTACCGTTTCAAATCATCACAATCTCTAGCACGTTCCTTCAAATAACGTTATCTAAAATTTCCTTTTGAATGAGTGGAAGTGTTTTTCTGACCACCCTTCTATTTCCAAACATATGAATAATTTTCATAAGGAAATCTTCGAACAATTTCATTCATTAAGAATGCAGCAGTTTTCGTCTAACGAGCATTTCAAATTTTGGAAATTCCGATTATTAGCATTCAAAGTAATAAGCTAAAATGAGGTCAAATATTTTCTTTATGTCCTCTATCATTGGAATATGATGTCTAAAAACTTTAAAACTTTAAATTATATTCAAGCAATATCATTTTGGGCAATCAGTTCAATTATTTTTTCAAATATCTTCAAAACTGATTAATTTAATGTATAATTTTAGCAGGTTATAGATTAAAAATTCTTAGCTTAGAAAATTTACTATAAATAAAAAATATTTTTTTACAAATCATAATTTTCCAATTAATTTATAATTACTGTTGAAATATATTCGACAAACTTATTCTTCTACATTTACAAATTAATTCTATAGTTTTAAATTTCAAATAGGAAGCAAGAGGAATATAATTCTAAAATATGCAGATGTCACTCTAGAATTTATAATAGCTAAATTAATTTTAATCAATTAAAGTTGAAATAATAATTTAAATATTAATTCATATAATTAAATCAAAACTGTAATAGATGTGTCATTATTGCTATAAATAAATCGCTTGTAATAATTCTGTTGTTGTTGCGTTTTTATATTATAAGTAATTTTTTCTGAATTATTGCTGCGTTCATTTTTTGAAACCTAAAATAACGATCTCATTTATAATGTAATCATGTAATTCATGAATTTGTAACAAATCAGAAAATTTGTTACTAATTAATATGTGACGCAATATAAGTCGCATATGACAAATTCGATTTATTTTTGTTTTGAAAAGCATTCGTTTGAAAAATTTATCTGTGGTTTATATAAGCGCATTAAAACTAAAACATTAAAATAAAGAAAAAATTATCTTATGAATAATACATCAGTTAAAAACTAAGACACATGTTTCAAATTGCTTTAATTTGTTTAATAATGCTAGTGCCGCTAACGTGATTTTATTTTATACTTAACATAAAACCTCGAATTACTTGAGAACTCATTTTAGCTATTTCCTGCTTACAGATTTAAATTAATTAAGCCATCTGACATTAAATTGTGAAGTATTTCCGTCATTAACTGTTAAAATACAGCTTTTAGAATTACTTACCAACTATATTCAAAAACTCGATCACAAATAAAATCTGCAAATTTGCCTTGAAGTTTCCAATTAAATTTGTAAAAAGTGTTTATCGTTTTTTTTTTTTTAATTTTTACGTGGTAAATAATGCTCAATCCCAACTTAACCCATTTTCATGTATTAGTGTAAGAGGTTAATACACTAATACATGTCTCTACCGAAAATTAGAGGTTGATCATTGGGAATGATCAACAGTTTTTTAGAAGATAAGAGCCCTTTTGGAGATGATTGCTTTTGATAAGATTTACAATATGTTCCAAATAAAGTTTTCCATATTGTCTGTAAAATGTATAAAGCGAATGCCCTTGGAAAATAATTATTCAAATCGTTATTCATGATGGGCCAATGTATATAAAGATAAAATATATCATATATAGTTAATTTTTGGATAATAATGGCCCATTGGAATAAAGAGTTTTCACAAATTAAGTTAGAAAATTAATTACAAACTATGAAAATTCGAATTTTTTTTTCAATTGGGATTCAAGAAATGAATTATTTAGAGCATGATATTTCACAAAATTTATTTTTACACCTATTCACGCAAAAAATGCGCTTTCTAATTGTAAAAAAATTATTTACGTGTAATCTTGTCTCAAAATCTCTTTAATTTTTGAACATGATATAAATATTATTACTTTGATATGAAATAACCTCAAAATAAAATAATAACAACTATTTTTTATTACATAAATTGTTAAAACCAAATTTACTACGCAGAAATTCTTTTTAGAAGGAGTTTGAATAGCAAATTTCCATATTTATCATCTGCAAATATGTAAAAAAAAATATTTGTTCGTTTTATGAGGTTAAAAATGAAACATTTCTAAAGTTGTTTATTTCGAATTGTAAAAATTAATACTAATATTAGCATTAAATTAATAAATATATTCAAATAATCAAAGCATGATATTTTCTATTGCGCTTAAGATATATCATTCTTAATGTAACATTAATTCTATAATTTCATTTTCTAAAATGTATGGTGTTTTTTCATATTCGCAATATAATTAATTCTAAAACGATATTCAAATATCAAAAAATCACTTTACATATATACAAAGATGAAAATAGGGTTTAAACAAGATTATTCTGAGCCACAAAACGTCGCTTACAGGAATGAGTTGTGTGACCAAAATTGCTTTTACAATATAAATAATACAGACGAATGACTACTTTCAGAACAATTATAAAAAACACTACTTCAGGAAATTGCCATAATCAATATTAACTTTACTAATTAATATTTTACATCCATTAAAAAGTTATTTTAATGTATTCATTTACATACATAAATCGATTAAATTTTTCAAATTTTCTTTTCAAACATCGTTCTTTATTATTAGAAAGATCAGAAGTTTTCATCCTCTCTCTATGATAAATAAAAAGAATTTCTAAAATAAAAGAAATTGTGAATAAGTGTTACTAAAATGAGTATCACCTCGGATAAGTTTATAAGCAATTTGATTTATAATATATACATTTTTCCAGTTAATCGACTTGATGTCCTTAGAACATAAGTAAAATAATTTTAACGAACTCTTAAGCGTTAAGATGATTAAAAAGACTTAATTAAAATATTAAGATTATTTCGCATTCGAAAAGTTATAAAAACAAAGCTCCAAATTAAAGACTTTCGTACTCTAATGAGTTACGGACGAGATAATTAGAATTAATTTTTCTCACAAAAAATGCGCTTAATTCTGCAGTTTCGAAGCTAATAATAGCTGTAGTTTTAATTTAGCTTGAGATAATTTATACTTTTTAAAACTGTTATTAGCACTAATTTTAAAACTTAAAAATCTGAATTATTGTAAGACTTCAAGTTATTAATGATGTTTCTAACTATTTCAAATTATAAAGTCAAAATGTTTTTCAGATGCATTTGAACATTAAATGTTTCTTTTTAAAAGAACCAAAATACAAATGCGAGACAGCAAACAGATTTACCCCATTGAGGTTAATTGTGTACAAAATAGTTAATATTAAACTTCTGCAAACAGCATGTGCTACATTTTAAACGGGTGAACGGATGGTAACGACATTTGGTATAAAGTCTATACACGAGATGGCGCTCACGGAATTTCGAAAAGAAAGAAAAATAGCTCTAAAATTTCGATTAGACGCCGCCTTTTACTGAAAATCATTAAATTTAATACAATAAACGACCAAATTGGAATATAGAAAACAATGTTAACAATCCAGAACAAGAATTATGAGTAATAAAATTTAAAAAAAACAACCGAGAAACGCTGAAAACTCAATGCGAATGTGCGAAGCATCACAACTGATCAGTTACGATCTCCTGTTGAACATATTGTCTATCAACTTGAAATTTTGCAGGTGAATGAGGATTGTCACTTGGTCACTTGATGGTCAGAACCCTTTTCTACATTGACTTGGACACGATTAAGAACTGCTTCTATTGTGCAATTTCATCTTAATCTATTCTTGTTTCTGCAAACTAAACTTACTTTGCTTACTTTTTCCTTACCTTTACTAAATGCTGTTCGGTGACAAGACGATCAGAAACTAGTCAATAAATTTTAATATTGTTTTTTAAATTCCGTTTTGGTAAATTATTGTGTAAAATTTAAAGTTTTTTTTGGAAAAAACGCCTTCTAGTGGACATTTTCAAATTCTTATTTTTTTTTCGAAATTCCCTGACAGCATCTCATGTTTAGTCTATATACCAAATTTCTTTCTAAAATGTTGTTTATAGGGGAAGTTTAATTATAACAGCCTTGTATAGTAGTCATTTAAAAACGTCCATAGTAAAAAAAAGTAATTAAAAATGTAAGTATTGTTTAATTAAAAATTTTATAATTATTATGAATAAAGTATAAATGGATATATAATTATTATACGAATGAATTAATTCAGCTATATATTTTTTTATATTCCAGGATATTTGGTGTAATTTTTATGATTATTAATAGATTTTTTTTATTATTACTTAATCATTTTTTTTTACTAATTGTAGCACACCGGATCGAAAATCTTAAAATTATTTATTGCTGAAATTAACAGAATTAAAATGAATCCTGATTTTAAAAAATCTAATCACTTGTTGTTTTCAAAATAATGAAAACGATTATTCGATTTCTCTAATCCCTACAAGCCATATTTATATATGACAAGCCATATATATAATAATTTCGTATCTTTTCCTTCTTTCTCCAAATATTTTGAGACAAACTTTAATCTCTATACCTATTTTTATCTATTAAACTACATTATCAAATTCTTAAATTGTGTAAAGATTTAATTTCAAATATCGTGAATAATTTCTTTTGAATTTTGTGAATATGAATATCTTTCTGGTGTAACAGATTTATAAGAATTAATTTCTTTGTCTAGATTTCAATAACTCATTAGCAGGGCGTACCTTTCTTTATGATACTGAAACCTATTAATGGAATTCAAAATTGTTATATACTTCATAACATTGAAATGTCGAATTTTAGTAGCTACCAAATTCTTTTTTATTTATTATTACATGAACGTTATTCTGAAGTACATGCGAAACTTATTAATAGAAAGGAAGTAATTATCAAAATGAAAAAATAAATTAGGACTTTTGAATTATATAATATGTAGAATTTTTAAGGATCTTTAATCAATTATTTGAAAGTTATTAGGGAAATTAATTTGCTGAATAACTAACTAAATCAGTTTAAGTAGATTCATTCATTAAAGCAACTTTATTTGTCATTGTGAATGGAAATCTAATTTCAAGGAATATTTTCAGTAAATATTAAGATTGTACTAAAATATTAAAGGAGATAGTTGGATACTAAGAAAATCTTTGTAATATGGAAACTAACAATTTGTATAATAAAATATTAGATATGGTGTTTGGTTTACTTATCAAAGCTAATATCTGTTAAAGAAAA
Source organism: Argiope bruennichi (assembly GCF_947563725.1). Classification (NCBI taxonomy): domain Eukaryota; kingdom Metazoa; phylum Arthropoda; class Arachnida; order Araneae; family Araneidae; genus Argiope; species Argiope bruennichi. Next base: position 37,637,503 of record NC_079154.1, on the reverse strand, counting down.
ATTTAAAACACGCTTTATTAAGGAGGCATTACTATATTTATATTCTGGTTTAACAAAACATTAAATTTCAAATATGGTGAGAATTAAAAAAAAATAACATGACGAACAATTATTCGAGGAAAAAAACAATAAGAAATTGTACACGTTAATAATTAAACGTTTTTAGCAATGAGTAGCAACGTAAGAAAAATTATCAGAATGTATCAAATATCAACATAATTCAATTTTGCATCATCTAAAGAACAATGGTAAACTGATAATAATCTCACCAATAATGAATTTAGTAATATTCAAAAGTGTTGTTTGTTTATCAAGTTTTATTGAGGTTCGAATTCGACTTATGATTGAAAACGACAGTTTCTGGATGAAATTATTGACTTAAACCATGAATCATTTGAATTTAATATTTAAGAAATGTATTTATTTTCGCAGACAAAACCATTGTTTAGAATTTACATTATGAGATTTTAATTAACCGTATACTATATATTAATTGGTAGAATCAATTTTCAGAAATAAAACAACATGTAAAGATATTGAAATAGCATCCAGAAAATATGAAACACCTTTTACATGCGAAAATCATTCTCAGGCTAGATCATTAGATTTAGTTTTAAAATCATCCTAAAACTCATGAAAATTTATTTGATTTCATTTAAATGTGAAAGGACAAAAATCAAAATATAAAGTTGTGTTCTGAATGGATAAAATTGATAGTCAAGTAAATGCCTTAAATTTAAAATCTTAGAATGATAAAATATTTCATAGTTCTCTACTCAGCATTATTCTTTTTTTGATAGAGATGTCAAGTCGTTTTTGACAATCTGTTAAGAATAATGTCTAAAGCGAAGGAATATAATACATTTTTGATACTTTTTATGCAGCAGCATAAAATGTAAGCTCCAGATTTTATTTTGAATTTTAGATGGTGCATGCAGTATGCAGAGACTTCGATAAGTTATGAATTAAGGCATTTTTTTTTAATATTGACTATTTAAACATTATAGTATTTTCATAGTTATTCATATATAAATATTATATGGTTCAATTATGTATACTATATTTATATGGTTCAATTTAGAATTATCAATAGATATCAGTATTTTATACTGCCATAAAGTTCTGAGCAACCTTAGTTAATATGAAAAACAGGGGAAAAAATTAAGAAATCTCATTTAAATAGTTTCTATATTTCATTATGATAGATGTTGGATCATAAATTTTGATTTAAGGATCTTTAATAATTTTAATATACAATATTCTAAATACAATAAATAACTAAATTTAGTTAAATATTTATTCAATGAGAAATATAAATCAACAAGATAATTAATTATTATCAAAGTTATAAATAAGTATAAAAAATGATATTTTTTCAATATTTAATTTTTTTCCTAACCACTAATAATTTAAGTTGTAGAGGTTTAATATAGTTTTTTTAGAAGCAGGAAAAAGAAAGTAAGAAATACAAAAAGGAAATTTAAAGGTGGATTTTTTTTTCAAATGAACTATAAAGTCAATTTGAAACGAATAGTATTAACTGAAAATACAATGTGAAATATAAATTATAAAGTAATACTAAAATACTAGCAAAAATCTCTAACTAAAATGAGAGTGCATGAATATAAAATAATAAAAATTTCAGACCTCAGATCATTAATCTTTGGTGTAATCCAGTGTCAAAAAATGGAAATAAAATATAAAATTTACGATCCCATAACTTATTTTTATCTATGCTTAATTTTATTCACAAACACATTTAAATCAATAAATCTTTCTAGGTTACTTATCAGTAAAACAGAAGTTCAGATTTTGGTTTCAAAAATGGCTCAAATCATAAAATGAAGAGAAATTGTTGCTTCCATCAAGAATTACAGAAAGAGCAAGACAATTGTATTATATGATTATATTACGAAAATTATATTATATAACATGATGTACATAATCAAAACAGTTAACAGTAAATAAAAGTGTTAATGTCGTTGAAATTTGATTTATTGTTAATTTTTAATTGTTCTACATCACTTAGCAATTTTAACTGAATTAATAGGCGTACATTAATTACTTGATAATTAGTATCTTTAATTAAACTAGCTTATTAACTGAAACTAATTCGAATTTTATATACAAATCAAATGAAGAAACTCATATTATTAATTGATAATTATTCTAAAACGACGGAAGTGATATTACATAAATATCCACAAGAATAATACATGCATGTATATGCAATACATAAAAAACAATACATATATATATATATATATATTGGATTGTTTAAAATGGACTGATTTATTATTTGTTCATTTTTCTAGCTAAACTAGTATGGAATCATTCAAAAATTTTCACATCATGTTCAATGATTATAAAATAAACGTAAGAAACATATGTAAAGTCGGAAATTGATAAATAGAACTTACAATATATGGGATATAGGCTTTAGATCTTGATAATGAGAACTTACAAAATAAAATTAAATATACAATAGAGCTAATATTTCCGAAAATTCGATATATTATCAGTTGAGTTATTGGAATATAAGCCAATATTGAAAAATATTCAAGAATAGAAAATAAATTATAAAAATTGACATTAAATGAAAATATTTCTAGTTACATTTTAATAACTTTTATTAAATTTTTGTACCGTTTTATGTAAATAATAGATTGCTCTGTTTAATTTAAATAATAACACTTCTTGCATTTTTATAGATAAACAACAAAAAAAATAATTTAACATACTCTTTCGAAAGTATTACATAAACATTATTCACTGAGAAACAAAGTAATGAAAGTCTTATAATTGAAGGTATTTTTATAAAAGATTAAAAAAAAAATATCTGAAAAAAAAAACCGCGATTTTTTTGTTTGTTTTTAATGATTTTAGCATTTTCACAATACAAAAAATGTATTTGGAGTAGGTTGTTTCCCTCTATTTCCCTTTTTATAATTTTATAAAATATATATATTAAAAAAAATATCTTTTTGATTGAGAAGATAGATATTCTTAATGCGAAACATTTCGCTAAATGGCTTTGTTAAAATAAGCATTTCCTCAGCTAAATTTGGGATTTAAACTCCAAACATTAAAATAATGTATTTGATCATATATCTGAAAAGAAATCTGATGTTCTCAAGTATTAAATAAAATCAAGCAGACACCTGATAAATCTGGTAATCAATATAATTTAAAATTTATTCCTGTAATTGAATTAAAATACCGAGATAATTTTATAAAAAAAAAGTTATGCTAAAAAATGTTAATGTTAAGTTGTTTTTATTCTTAGGAGTCCTTAAAGAGTTAATTACGCTAATATTGCAATAAAAAAAGTTGAGAATCTCTTCATTTTTTTCATCAAATTTATCTGTAGCTTATCGTAACATTAACTTCCAAATGGCATTTTTTTTTAAATCCTCGCACCACCTTCTGCTTTGAAATAAATTGTGGCAGGAAAAAAAGATTCCAATAAAATAGAGAACTGCTAATGGTTTTTTTTTTTTTTTTTTTTTTTTTGCAATTATGGCTCCGTGATAAAAATTTAAAATGATTTTTATAAAGAAGCCGCTATTTTCCGATTTTTTTAAAGTGCTAAACAAGGATTGCAAACAGATGAATATCGTTTCGAATAATATTTTTTTTCTGTTGTTTAAAAATATTTGCAGCAGAGTTCCCTTATAAATTCAGAATTTATTACGAAATGCAGCAAAAACTAGAAAGGCTTTGAATAAAAATGGTTTGAAAACAGGAATGATTTTAATTTATTAGAATGTTTTTGATATTATTTATTGAAATGAAATATTTACTAATCTACTCTCGTGTATTAATTTCATGCTAAATGATATTAAAAAAATGAAAACAATTCTAGTTGAAAACAATTTTATAAGCAAATTGATGCGAAAAGAAAATAGTGAATTACCTGCCTCAATATATATAGCATATTAACTTCCTTCTTTTACCAGAAAGTAATCCATCCTACAAATGTAATGAATGCTTAAACACGACAATTTTATTGCTCTATCTGTAACACAGAATATTATATATTGACAATTAAAATAATCTACATTGAATAATTAAAAGCAATTTCTGAATCCCTGAAGAAAATGTTTATGCTTAAACTTAGAAGTTGAACTTATTTTGAAAGATAGAATAATAACCGAATATTTTTTTCCCACAGAAACAGATTTTTAGAAAAACAACAACAAAAAAATTACAAGCGAATAATTTTTATGAATTATAAAAAAATTTAAATACAAAATTTACAGCTAACATAAGAAGAGTAATTAACTCATTTTCCGTTTCTCGCATATGCAGTATACGAAGGACTCATTTTTTAACTGATGGTACTCAGAGACCTCTATAACTTGAACTATCAGCCACAAAGACACCAAATTTGGTACGGAGACTATTGACAACATGGGAAAAAGGAATCTGCGAAAAAAAATTAGTTCCAAAAGTTGCCGATAGGAGAAAATGTGGCGCTTTACACTTTTAGACATCTAAAAGTTTGCATAAAACACGATTGAAAGTTGCAAAATACAAAATTACGATTACGTAGTTGACACTAGCGCCAATATTTTGAGTTGTAAAAAAAAAGCGTTGCATAGAAAATCATTTCAAGTATCAGTTGATTTGTAAAATGCGTCTTACTTTAGCACAGCATGTGAAGATCTTTTATCTTAATCAATCCAATGCAGCGGCCGCTTTTCGCGAATTTAGAAGTCGAAACAATTTACGTAAAGCACCTGTATAAATTAATGCATTGAAAGTAATGATTAAAAAATTTGAAAAACAGGTTCTCTCGCAACTCGGCTTAGTAGAGGACGGAAACCTGTATCGGAGGATCGATCACAGATTTTGCGACTGCAATTGTTGAAAGAAATCAGTACTGCTGGTAATTGCAGCACACGTGGAGTTGACCGACAACTGGATGTTTGTGCTTCAACAGTATGGAAAGTTTTAAGAAAAATTCTTCAATTTTTATCCATATAAAATTAGTCTTTTGCTTGAATTAAAACCTACAGATTAGGATCTTCGATTACCTTTTGCTTTGACATTTCTTGCGAGGAAGGAGGTCGACAAAACTTGGCCTTGGACAATTCTCTGGAGTGATGAGACCGATGAGACCCATTTTTATTTGAATGGGACTGTTAACTCAGAATTCTAAAATTCGGGCATCTGAACAACTTCATGCATTTCAAGAAATCTCACTCCATTCTCAAAAAGTAATTGCTTGGTGCTGTTTTACAGCAGACTTTTTATCATCGGACCATGCTTTTTTGAGATTATTACCCAAGCAGGACCGCAAACCTGTTCCGCAAACGCTCAAAGATATCATGAGATGAAAGATATGCTGAGTAGTTTTGTTATCCCACAATTTCAGCAATGGCAATGCTTAGATAAAATTGTCTTTATGCAGGATGGGGCACCACCACATATTGGCACATACTTTACAGCAACTGTTGCGCCACCACTTTATAGAAGAAAGAGTCATTAGTCACTGTTTTCGTGTTGCATGACCACTTCGCTTCCCGGATCTAACCAAATGTGACTTTTTTTCTGTGAGGTTATTTAAAATCGAAGGTTTCTCTTGGTGGAGTCTTTAGAGGAAAACATAAAACTTACTGTTGTGAAATGCCTCCTGAAATGTTGCATTCAGCTGTAGAGAGTACGGTGTACAGAATGCAATGCTTAGTCCAAGGAAAAAGTCGAGCTAAAGATGTCTCTCAGTACCGTCAGTTAAAAAAACACACCTTGAATTAGATACAGAAAATGTTGATAGATTTTTAAATATTTTTATCTAATTTATTTTCGGATTTTTTTTTCAGATAAAATTCATATTAAATTGAAATGGACGAAATAATTAATTCAATTTCATTCCTTGAATGAAGAAATAAGCTTATTTCGTTTCTAGAATTTAAAATTAATACACCTGAAGACATTTACCTAGAAACTAAGAAATAATAAATACGCTGCACTTTTTCGTCCATTATACAAAATTTGTGCAGAATTCGCAGTGATTTAATTCCGCGAATTACTTTGTATATATTGAAAGATTAATTTAATTAAATGATTTGAACATTATCGAAGGTTATATTTGCTGTGGTGGGGAGGGACTGCCATCATAAATCAAATTTAAGTTGAAACCACGCCAGTCATTCATTTGCTGATTTCTCATTCTATTAAAGATAGAAAGAGAATTGATTGCGCTTTTTCCATTAAAGTTTTAAGAATTGAATTCTGTTACTTAATTAACGATGAATGTGCTCTTTTTTGCAATTTTGTTTAAATGTCCGAAACATAGGAAATAAATCAACGCTATTACAAGGAATTCATTTGCTAAAGAAGTTTTTATTCTGTTAAGCTTCTTTAGGGTGTTGATTTAAAAACTATTACTTTTACGGAATCATTTTAATTTTTGAAATAAAGCGTATTTTAGGCATTTCATTGGAGCATAAAATAATTGTGTATATTTTTTATTTTTATTACTTTATTTTTTACTTGCCTATTTTATCAATTTTATTATTTTATTTATGCATTTAATCTGAAAATTCAGACTGCCTAAACCAAATATAAAGAGAATTAATTTAAAAAAAAAACTTTTATTGATACACAACTTATTCCTGAGACAAAAGAGGAAAAAGAGAACTTAGACTGAGGGCATACGAAGACCGCTGAAAATAAGATAAGTGGACGTTAACACTAGATTTGCCTCTTAGGGGTCAAAATGACCCCTCAGAGAAAAGTTTTTGTTAATTTTCTTAAAGAAGTTTATTGGCGTATTTTATTAGAATATTTTGATTGATTTTTACTTACATTTATCAGACATTTAATTCCAAATCTTATCTTTTTCTTTTTTTTAAGTTTCGGAGGAAAGAACAGGGTTAGAAATAAATAAGTTAACCACTTCAGAGGGCTCTAAAATGCGTTCTATTGATACAAATGAGATAAATTTTCAACTACAGATTATTCAGATGATGCGCTGTACATTTATTAAATAAAAGAATTAGAAGAAAATTCACCGTTAGATGGCGTTCTAATACACATAAAACCATTTAATATGGTTTATAATTATTAAATAAAGCAAAATTAAAATTTCTCAATATGTCCTCCTTCATTTTTAACAACATGCTCTAATCGGAGAACCATATTTTCTATAGATGACCGGAGTGAGTCTGCCGGAATATGAAAAGTATGACACCGAATGTTGTCCTTCAGATCTGGTAGATATGATAGCCTTTGACGGTAGATATTGTTCTACAAATGCTAGTATTACAGCGCCATCTATTGGTGAATTTCTGTACCAATTTTTTAAATTAATATATTTAAAGCGTATCATCTGAATAAACTGTAGTTCAAATTTTATCTCATTTGGACCAAAACGCATTTCAGACTCTAACTCTCGGAATTAGAGTTAGACTCTGAATTGTGTAACTTATTTCTTGATAACAGTTTGTATAGTAAACATACTTTTACCAAGGGGTTCCTTTTAACCATTCGAATAAATATTGTTGAGAATACACATATTTATATTTAAATAAGTAATGGCTGGACAGGGGTGCACATTGATATCGATATAAACATATAAATAAGTATGTTTTAATAAAATATGTGTACAAAAGAAGCAAGAAGATGAAGCCGAAAGTCAGTCAAATAGAAGCTATTATAGGTTGTAAGTAAGAAGACGTGAGAGTTAATGTTTTGGTTGAAGATGATTGTAGACGAAAAGAGGGTCTTGAAGATCTAGATAAGAAAATAAATTTTTTAGTAAATAAATATGGAGGAACTGCCTTTTCATCACACCACATCTTAACAAATATATTAAAAACATAAAAGTTTTTTTTCTACTTTAATTTCATAATATATATGTCAATTTCTATTTTTTTAATTAAATACCGAAGGGCTCAAAATTACCCCTTGGTAAAAATAAATATATGTCAATTAATGGTAATGTCAAAAAATGCTGATACATGCTCAGCGAATTTTGTCAGAAGGTCATTGGTTCATATAATCAAAATAATTCACAAACTTCATTTAAAACTTTATATAATGGATCAATTTGTTTGAACAATTAATGAAGATAGAGATTACTTTTATTATTAAAACTATTCTTCGCTGACCAATAAAGAGCAACAAATAAGAGTGTTTGGTGATCCTCTAATTCATTCACCTTATTCGTTCACCTTTTTTGATAAATTATCATCTAAAATCATTATAACAATGGATTCAAGAAGTTATCTTGTATTAAGAATTCCGCAACGATAGCATAACTGAAATAATGAAAATTAACTTCATATGAAAAAAGTTTGTTCTATAACTTTTGCTCAGTATATGCTACAGACCGGATCTTCAGCTTATAATCAATGTTATCTCTAGATAGAACATAATTATAATTTTCTAACAGTTTTTTTTTATTTTTCAGGGATAATTAAATTATTATGATAAATACATATATATTTTTCCCTTACATTCCAAGTTTGAGTCAAATTTTTCTTTAAAATTATTTTTGAGCTTCATTATTATTTATTAGAGGATTTCTTTCGTACCAAAAATAATCTATTTCATTTGCTATTAAAACTTCACTCAAAGAACTCTTAAATAATTGAGTCATAATTTCTATGTCACCTGATGCAGTTTGGTTGCATAAATTTGACTCTATCGATGTAATGAAATTATTAACTAAAGGCCGAAGAAATATTTTGACTTAATACAATTTTATCATATTATTCAAAACCGTTTAGAATTATTCGTTCGAAATGGGAATTATCCATATGATCCATATAATTTATTTTAACAACTGAAATGAATCGAGGACAAAAAAAATTAGATTCTAATCAACAGAAATTTGTAATTCAGTACCGAACAATCTTGAAGAGACTATTGATTTCTTGGATAGGAATGCAAAGTTATACTAATGAAGTGTATTTTCGAAACAAGTTAAAATGATAATTGGGCTATTGGAATTCCCTGTTCACTGCTAATATCGTTATCCTGGTTAAATATTAGTTTTCTGTCTAGTTAAAGCCATAGCTAACATTTCTAGTGTTATTAACCGAAAATTAAATTCTTTAGATCGTTTCTTCTTCTAAATTATAGAGTTGTGACTTTATTATAATACATTTTAGAATTTATTTTTTATTTAAGATAATATGTTATTTCTTTTTTTAAAGGATTAGTAAAATGTGTTCTGTTAATTCCACTTCGGTGACTATTTTGAGGTTTGTGAGCATAATTTGTAAAGTACGTTTCGTTTTCAGCAGATTCACTTCCTCTCTAATCAAGGGGAGGGGGGTTCTATAATATAAAATTGAAATTTTAATGTGTTATTTAAGCTAAAAGAAAAATTATAAAAATATTAAAATTACATTTCCATTACAGTCATCAATATTAAAAATCAGCTCTTTATCAATATAATTCTTTACAAAACTTAAAGTTTAGCTTTATATAAATCAGAACAATTTTGCTTTCGTAATTATGCAGCTTTAAATGAGAATAACATAATTTTTGTTTGATATTCTATTAAGTACTTTGCAACTCAGATGTCCGTGCATTGTTTCACAGGTAGTGAAACACTTCCATTTTATTTTTCACAAGTACTGTAAGACTGAATAATATTTGTAATTTCACTATTCAGTATTTTTTTGTTACCATTCTAACTTGTATACAAGTATTCCCCGTAAAGTATTTGATATTGATGGATCTATTTACATATAATTTCTGGAAAATATCTACACAAAGTAAAGCAAAATTATACATAATCGATTTTGGATATTGTATGGATGTTTTTTGGCCAAATTTTTCTTCTTCCATATTTTTCATTATAAATTTCCAAGACCCAGAATTCAATCTTCAAAGAAAATAAAGTGAAATGAATAAAAAAAATATTATGAACTGCTGAAAACGTATTTATAATTGTGACATACTTTTGATTTAAAAGTGTGCTCGAAGTTATGATTTCTTTCTTACTTTCTTATTAATGATATATTTTTATTTCTGATTTCACATATAGCCAAATTGTAAAATTCCTCGTACATGTGAATGTGCGTTTAAATTATATTTGCCTTTTAAAAAAATCTGATTTAATAAATTTAATGTATTTATTTTAATGTATGTCTTTTTATTTCTATTTTATTAAAATTATTTCTGTCTTAGAAGCAATATGGAATTAATAAGTATGCCTGATCAGGGATGGAACATATTAATTTCTTTTCATCTTCATAAAATATATTTTGCAATTTAATTGAAATTTCAATTAGTTAAAATTTTATTACTAGAAAGAAATCTTTTTCTGAAATTTAAAGGCTTAAATTATTATTAAGCTACTTCAAAATGAAAATATTAATGTTCTAAGCAAAAAATTGTAATTTACGAATGAATTCTGTCATATTCGAAATAAACACTAATTTTAAAATCTATTCAACACAATCTCTTCTGTTTTGTAAATCTGAAAACCTTTGTTATTGTAAGTCATTAAATTTTCGAATTTCGAAGATTTAATGTAAACGAGGAAACTTGCTTTTTAATAAGGTAAGATTTATTTAAATAAATCATTTTCATTAACGAAATGCAACAAAATATCTTGCTATTAGGTCTAAATTCATGAAGAAATAACAAAAAATGCACGTTTCCTTATATAAATATCAATATGTTTAAGAATAAATATAAATAAAGAGGTTAAAACTTTGTTTAAAACTGCATCCAATATTTATATCTTCAACTTAGTACTTGTAAATATTTAGTTATAAAACCGAAATACTATAGATACGCTCATAGATTCCAGTTTGAAAAACTAATTTTTTTGCATATACATATTATCTTGACATCTTTAGGATTCAATTTTCACAAATTATAAGTGTCCAAAAATAGTAATTATAAATATAAATTATTCAAAATTATTGGCTTCATAGGAACCTAAAATTTATGTTTTTGGCAGCCGATTTAACTGTTATGCTCCATTTGTTGCAGATCTTTGAAACTTCAATCTTCTATTATAAGTTATATGTATTCTAATCGCCGATGACTTTTGAAAAATTAATGCAATTAATTTCCTTCACATTAAGTTTAAAATAAAAAATAGTTATATTAAGCTTAAAATTTTAATAATCACATTCATTTCAGTGATTCTTAAACGCATACCAGTAGCACCATCAGGTTGTAAGTTTTTAAATAACTAAACATAGGGATTTCGTAATGTTTTCTATAATGAATTATAAAATTAATCCCAAATGTAGGAAGTAATTAAAATAAATATAATTTATTACTTTTATTATAAATAAGTAAAATCTGAAAAATAGGTTATTAAATTTACTCATCAAATTTCTGTTCATTCTATATTACACTAAACATTTATTCTCGTTAAAGCGATCTGAAAACTAAAATAATTGCTGCCAGAAATCTGAAGACGTTTCTGTTTTCCAGCTTTGTATCTATGGGATCTGAAGTGCATTTTTTTCTTGGGAGAGGAATCATTTTATGATTAAAAAGAATTGATTTCAGCTGTTTGTATCCCATTAGGATAATTTTTGTTTCCAAGTCAGTTGGGTAAATTTGACTTTGAAATGCATACCTTTATTGCTGTTCAAAAACTAAATTTGTTCTTTTATCTTAATGATTTCATATAACCAGGCTGAATTTTCTTCTTTTCCTACTGTCTGGAGAAATATTTGATAGCAGTAATATTATATTCCAAAAAATATATGAAAAATGCTCGAAATGCTTATGGGTATGCATATCTTCAAAAGTATCTCAAATATTCATATTTGGAATTAATGTTTTTTTTAAACATCATTGTGGGAAAAAATTATGATTTAGTTTTTTCCACTTATACGAAAAATATCGTTTTCATATTTATGCATGAAATAAAAATTTTCGATTGCAATTTGTGATTTCAGTGAGAAATTACTTTTCTTGATAGTAATGATAGTAAAATGGATGTGTAGTGAAATAACTGAAAGAAAATAAATGGATATTCAAGCAGGCTAAAAAAATTATAACTATTATACTGAGCCGGAACCTCAATATAATAGTTATAATTTTTCTGTAATGTTATGGAAGAAAGAAATATCGAAATTCTTTTGAACGTTCACTACGTTCCATGTAAGTAACGTTAATGGCTTTGCTTATATGCAAGTTATAATTTATTTCTTGTCGTTAAAATGGAATAAAAAATTAACATATAATATTGTATAAAATCATTCAAATTGTCGAATTTCAACTTCTGCACAATTATTTTAATGAATTCCCAAGCAAAAAAGTCAAATGGTGATATGTCTGGAGATTATAAAGCTAGACATTCATTCATCTATCAGCATAATTTAAAGAATGATAAGAAGAAAAAAAAACAACTCTAATGCTTCTAAATCGTTTTACTATCGCAGGACATCAGCAAGGTCATGATTGTTATATTTAACTTATAAGCTTGGGGAAAATTGTTTCTTTGCCTCCCATCGGTAATAAGGGGAAATTATAATTAGTTTATCGATTTTAACGGAAACAATTGTAAAGGAAAATCCATGTGAAGCAATAAAATGAATGGCTAATATAACTGGAAAGAGTTTTGTCTTTTTTTTCAGATAATAGCAGCAATAAAGACGATTCCGTATCAAAATTCTTATTTATGGAACATTATATTATTTTCTATTTTCAAGGTGATTATATTATAAAGGCGATATATGAATTCTCCAAAGCTGACGTATCGTAGAAGGGAAAGGAGTAATACATTTTGATAGCAGATATTATGTGGTTTGGCAAAAGAATGATATGGAGAACAATAGTCAAGGATTTACTGTTATTGTTATAGTGATAAATAGTACGATTCCTGATTTAACAATGATTAACACCTAAGTTTTCAACAAAAACGTGATAAGCCCTATAAAAATTTTAAGTTTAGTCATAACAGTATTTTTAATGGGAAAAATGGCATGATCACATAGGGCAAAGAAACAAAATTGCAACCTGTGTCACGGAGTATTGTAGAAAATAAATTTCTTTTATATTGAGAGCACATTGCATCTCCTCCTCTGAACACAGAATACTTAATCTCTTGCGAAAATAGAAGTCCTTCACTTTGTTTTCCATATGTTTTGTACTACATGCAGAATACTAAAATCTGCAAATAATTAATTACCATTTTAGAGGTACAGACAAGTAGCGGGGAAAAGTTGCTATTAGATTTAAAAAGACTTTTAAAAAATGGTTACAATACTACAATCTTCTTAAAGTACAACAAAAATATTAAAGTTTGTAAAAAAATTGAAAATTATAAACTTTGATAAAATATTCTTTATAAACCTTTCGTACTATAATGTTACAACAGACAGTTTTAAATGCATGTGAAAGTATTACTAATGGAAAAATTATTAATTGCAATAAAACAATAATAGTAATAAAACACTTTTTATGTCATATTTTGTGTTTCTTACTTCTGTATCCTTAATGATTACAACTGTTGCAGCTACAAAATGTTAGTTCCTACTTCAATGCCACATTAAACTGATTTTTGGCATATTCAAACATTAGTCAATTTTTGCTCTTATGTATCCTTTTCTTCTGACTGAACCACAGACATTTTGAACCGATTCGATCTCCAGTTTCGCATATTTACACAGCTTGCGTGTGACAAGGGAGCCAGTGAAAGGTGATAACCGGATCCATTATACTATTTGGCTCAACGTCAGATGCTTTCCATATAAAGTGTTTGAGAAATTCACTGGAAATGTCTTTCAACAGGAGTGCCTATATGATCCTTTTCATTGAAGTTTATCTTTGGAAATTTAAACTTCCTGACTTCACCTATACTTCCTGTTCTTGCTTTTAAAACACTTCATAAACTAAGTTTTCTTTGAATTTCAATCACTTAATATGGACAAAAGGATATTTTCTAAAGCAGCAATGTACCCGTTTTTTTAAATAATCATGTATATAACGTTCTTGAGATCATCAACGAGATAGCATGAATATGTGATGAGGTTAAAAGGATGCTTGAAACCATAAGAACATGAAGGTGTTATCTTAATATTAAATCATAAAAACACATGCACATTAACAATGAAATAAACCAGAGTCTTAAGAAATATTTGAAGGATCTGGTTGATTTGCTTCTTCTGGTATAGAAAACTGTTGTCACTGTCGCCACTGTCAATTTGTCACTGCCGAACTTGTACTGAACACAGCCCTGTCACTGTCGCCATTAACCGTTTCTAACATACTATTATTTTTTTTGTCGTTCTTGCTTAACTATTCTCTATAGTTCTTTACTTTTTTCTTGTTTCTTCCTGAAAGCGCATGTGATAGCTATACCAAAACTACCTATATCCATTTTACTATTAGATTGTCGATCGTTTAGAAACTCTTGTTCCAATACTGGTACTTTTTTCATTTATAAAAGTATTAAAGTTCACATTTAGAGGTAGCAATATCAAATAAACGTTTAGCCTCTTCTCTAAATTTTGTTAGGTTGGAATAAAATTGATCTGACCCTTTTCTGCTTTTAGACTTTAACAAATTTCCGCATTTAGCATGATAAGTTTTTACCACTTCTAAATTTTTTTTTACTAGAGACAATGAAAAGAGAAGCTCTTGACCATATTTGTTCTATTTTGTGAACTATAATGTTTCGAATTTTACTTACAGAAGGATAATTTCATTTACAATAGCATTTCATAACAGATTGATAAGTAGGCAGTTTAGCTTCAAAGAAATCATTAAATTTCCCAAAAGTAGGAAGTTTGGAAATATAAATTGTCTTTACCAATTTAATCTGAGCAGTTTTTACTCACAACAAATCCCATAAACTAACAAATCAGTTACATAATAGACAGAGAATGCCAACTCGGTTGAACTTGTCAAAGCTGCTGATTTAACACCAGTTCTGAGCTTGTCACCACATGCAGACAAATCTTTTCTCAATAGCATCAGCCCCAGAAATGTCTTAGCATCCTAGATGGCATGCCAATTCAATAGTAAAACTCTTTTTATATTTCTATTCATATTATAACGCGTATTTAAAAATGTTATTTCATAATCAAGACGAACGAAAAATCTCGACCTTGCAGCGTCTCAAGATTTACTCCAATATTTTTTATATTTTTAATTTATTTTATCTACAACAAAAACAATTTATCCGTGCTATTACAAATTAAAAATCAAAAGTTGATTATTTATTTTAAAAAAAATTAAAATATAGTAAACATTTTAATTTTATGAAACTAGAAATTTAAATTTTTTTTATTTTATGACAGAAATAAACGAGGAACCAAAGCCGCTGATGAAGCTTGCACTTCCTCATATTTATGAGGAGTTTATACGCAGGTTTGAAGACTATGATTGCGTAGATGATTGATTTCGTTCTGAACGAAGTTCCATTCCTGTTGAGGCTGTTGCAAAATTGCAGATAAAATTTGTGTTTCAAATGCCAGTGGAATTCCAGATATTTCATGAGTCTAGAATTCTAAAATCTGCAAAGTTCTGTTTTCTGTTGTAAGCCGCATTTTTTTACCAAATTTCAGAATTTTAAAACCCTGCAATTAGTTGATCACCAACTTTGGGATGATTTTGCTTATAACTTTTAGTATGCCGTTGATTAACAATGGGTCTTTACGCATTCTGTGGATAGAAGAGGTTAATTAAAGCATTAATTTTTTACTAACTAATGGCATTAATTTAAAGAATAGCATTCATTGGAAATACTATGGTTATAGTATTATTTCTGTTACACGAAGCAAAACTTACTGTGTTGGAAGAGACAAAAAATACTTTCAAATTTGGCAATTAACTTGTTAGATACTATTGTTCTTCATGTAAATGTAAAATTCAAGGATGGTTCATTATGAAACATTCTTGATTAATTCACTCACTTTGGGTTTCAAGATCAAAATGCTCTTTATGACATGTACAGACGGAAGACAATGCTATTTGATGCATGTAGGATTTCTTTTTAAGCTTAGTAATGTTATACTATTATGACTGGATTTATTATCTACCATTTCATGTTTCCATGGTAGCAAAAATTCTCGATCTCTCTCCAATGGATTATAATCAGTGGTTAAATCGGAAATTAAAAGAGCGTGCTAGAAATTGCAGAATGTATTTGATTTTAAAAAATGAATCCAATGCGATATTTAACAAATTTCTCTTCATATGGTACATGCTGCAGCAGTATGTGTCATTACCCGGATGAAAAGTGATGTTATAACCGGGGGCGGGGGCGCATACGTCGACAGTTTGTGACGCATAAAAAAGGCTGCTTACTAAGTTTATGGATATTTTATTGACTGCTTTGGCTTTTTTTTTATCTTTGTTTAGAATCGTGATTTTATATGCTAAATGTATTCTTCTAGCTCCGTTTAAATGGGATTTTTAAATTCATAATTCCATGGAAAAAAATAGTTTCAGAAAATTGGTAATTCAGAATCTTTTCACTGCAATCATAAGGTAGATTTTTTCACATCATTCTTTAGCGCCAACAGTATGATCCTTGATTTCATTGTTTTATTTTTTCTCCCGAACAATATTCTCAGTAAGTCATATATCGACCAAATACTTTTTATAATCACCCTGTATTTCATACTCGAATTTTTCATATGCATTTTTATTCTGTATTTTAAAGAAGCTTCATTCAGTCGTGAATGTGTGTTCAATACACACAATTCACATGAGTAAGCTTAAGATAACTCGCATGGTACAAGAAGTTACTTGCTTACCTTACTTTCTTTGGCACTAATTGGGAGGTCGGAAATACCTAATCTTTTTCGAGACAGTGTTACCAACCTTTCTCAGCGCTGTTCCTGTGCATATCCGCCTTGATATGTGCTATCAACATGACCTGACCCCAACCCATAGAAGAATTGTTGCGCGTATTACCTGAACCAAATATTCGGAGTTCGATGGATCGACAGAGGTGAACTGATCTCTTGACCAACCAGGTCGCTTGAGTTATCATTCATAAATCAGGTGAAATACCATAACCCCTTCAATTTTTGTGGATGGCCTTTTACAAAACTCCTGTAGATAGTGAAATAGATCTTGTTGTGCGAATAGTGACTGACTATCTTGTTGGGGTAAAATTCACATTCTTACCATTCAACTTTACTGCCTCTTTGCTTTCACTTCACGTGTTCATTTGTCCATGCAGATGAGGTTTGCGGACAACTTTCCTATGTGACCCAATTTCCTGGTCCTATGTGACCGTATTCCATCCTTCTCCATGGATCCTACATATACAGGATTCTATAAGTGGTTGAATCATACTGTATATGTAGGAAAGAAATACTTATGAATTAAAAATTAATAGCAATAATAACGCAAAACAGATTGCAATAATTTAATTTATATTATTAAAAATTAATATTAAAGAGAAATATTTTGTTATTTCTTTTCTAACAATCATTCATCTTTAATGGAAAGTACATTTTCAAACGAAATGTTACATCTAGCCGTAGTTTAAGAATCCCTTCAACAGACTTTCTTCTGAATTACTCTTTGAGTGAAAAGTAATGAACAATGGAGAAGAAATTCGCAAATTCAAATAGAGCCTCTGCTTGAATTTTATCCCTACGTAAATATTATTGTATAATAATAAGGGATTTTCAAACCGCCTTAGGGATAACTCATGTGTTAACTAGTTGCATTTTAGAAGCAAATGTGTTTATTCTATAAGTGGGTGAGTTTCCATCGTCATTTTAGACTAATGTTTACTTTGCCTTACAGTTTAAAACTTTATAGCAGTCACGTATATTGAAATGAACTTGTTTTTTAAGTGAAATCGCAGCAGTAATTGTAAGCTGTTAATACTGTTATTCTAATTAGCAAGGGGATTCTCTGCAATTAAAGAAATATTTCAGTTATGAAACGACATTTTAAACATCAGAAAATCTTCCTGGTACAACATTGCCCTATAAATAGATCTGCATTGTGGTCTATTCCAAATTATTTCAAAAATCAGCTTGTACTTTTTAAATGTTAATTTTTTGATGTAGCCTCTCTACTGAGTCTATAAGGTTCAAAAGTGTATTGTTGATTCTCCTTTCGTTTTTCATTTATAATCCAAGAATTACTCCTCCACTTACCCTCATTGAACGTTGATAGTATCAAGCACATATTTTTATTTAATATTCTGAGAACTATCTTTTAATAGTACGATTTGTAAAACTAATATGATATCTTGAGAGCAACTCCAAATTAAGTAATACTTCGTTTTATTTAGTGCAAGAAGCTTATGTATTTTCAGATAATTTTTTTTAACCAGAAATGGAAAATCTTCCATTAGTAATCAAACTCTTAAATAATTATTTCTGCTTGAAACTTTTCCCTAATTTAATTTCTTTAGAAATATATGAATTTGTTGTTGAATATTATTTTCGTTTTCTTTCTTTGAGAAAATTCGCTATATGTATAGTTTTTGAGCAAACAAAGTACGAAATATAATTTAACCATGAAATTGCTTTCAGTTAAACTTCAAAGATAGCATTTAAATGCAAGTACTTCGAAACTTCCCCAGCACTTTGTTTCGAAATATAGCGATTATATAGAAAAGAGGTTTTATTTAAAGCAGTTTAAATATTGTAATTGTCAGTTCAATGGATAGCATTGCTTCATTTGATTTTCATTTGTATTCAATCAATACTGGAAGATCCTAATTGTCATTTCTTTAGCTAAGCCTGATCGATTGAATATTCGAGATACATTTTTTGTTCAATGAAGATGTTCACCAAAGCACGTTTTTAGAGGGTTGGGGGTGGGGGTATGGATATTTTTTTTAAGAAACTC
Source organism: Argiope bruennichi (assembly GCF_947563725.1). Taxonomy (NCBI): domain Eukaryota; kingdom Metazoa; phylum Arthropoda; class Arachnida; order Araneae; family Araneidae; genus Argiope; species Argiope bruennichi. Next base: position 37,618,741 of record NC_079154.1, on the reverse strand, counting down.
TCAAGCTATCCGAGCATGCGTTTGCTTTTTATCCATTAGTTAAGCTGGATCATCTTTTCTATATGAACTTCTAAAGAACAAGGACCCTCATTGCAGGTTTTAATAATGCTAGAAGCAAACTGCTGGAAATTCTTATTCCAGATGCAGCAGCAAGGTCACCAGCAAGTTGAGGAGCCGTTGCCAGTCTATGCCGTCGTTCACTTAATGCCAAATAGCGATCCTGTGCAGGCATAATTGTTCTGTGACAGCCTTGGCCGGCCTTCCTGGATACAGTGCCATTTGTTTGGAATTGATTCCATAACCTGAATACCACTTTTGGTGCCACTTGTAACCATCGAGCCACCTCCGCCTGAGACTGCCCTGCTTCAAGCCTATTAACGGCTCTCCATCACAGGGAATCGTCTAAACGATTACGAGAACTGATTCTCACTGGGAACAGGTTACATTTTTTGTATTAATGCAATATTCATAAAATTGCAGCCAAAAATCCCAGATGCCTAAACGGTCTAATTTCAGTAGTTCCTGAAAAACTAATGCTAAACAGCATTTTTTTCCCACAACAAAGGTTAATATAGTATTACCGGTCCTTCACAATATACAAAATATAATTTGTTTAAATTTTACTGGTAGCTATTTAAAATTACTTTGAAAAACATTTTTGTGACCTTAATTTTGGACATGAGTGTATATTGTTAGTATATTTGAAAATTTCAAGTCTAAATTGAGAGCAGAAAATAATAATTGGAATTTTTTAATACATTACAAAGCGATATATATATATATATATATATATATATATATATATATATATATATATATATATATATATATATATATATATATATATATATATATATATATATATATATATATATATATATATATATATATATATATATATATATATATATATATATATATATCGCTTTGGTCTCTGGTAACGGGGTGACTGGCTATAACTGTAATTAAAAAAGTATTGGTTAGGGTATCTGTTATTAGTTATGAATGGTAAGAAAATCGCTTAGAATTTCGATTTGCTATTAAGAATAATTTATTTTAATTTAAGGAAAAATATTGTTATGTGATTTTTTTTATTGATATCAGCTCATCATTTTAATATCTAGTTAACTTCACATCAAATGTAATATTTACTAGAAAAAAATATCCTTTCATTCCAAGTTACAACAATTTTTCTTGCCAGTAACGTTCCAATTTTCTTCAATGCGTTTTGCCGTAAGAAACTATTTTTGATTAAATAATTTTCATAATATTTTATATATTTTTAATTGATATATTATTCTGCATTATTATTTATGAAATGTTCCTCTTTTGTTTCACCTTTCATTTAATAGTAATCATTAATATTTCTCAAATTATTTTAATTTTGGTTGCTTCTGGATATTTAATATTTCGTTTTTAAATGAAAAAATCTAAATGGAATTGAAAGATTTTTCTGTATCCCAGCATTGTCTTTCAGACAATATGTCTGAACTTTAATTAGTATTACAATTAAGGTAAGCAAGTGCTTGATGAAATATCTCAAATATATAATTATGAAACAATTTTATAATTTTTCTTCAGTTAACCTAGCTTGCATTTTAAAAGATTTTCAGTAGATGGGCAAGGTTTAACTTGCAATTATATCAAGTTATTCCTTAATTTCGCTATGTGATTTTTAATTAAAGAACGTCTGGATCAGTTTACATACATATAGTTCTTGCGCTGTAGAAACTACAAATTAAGCAAAATTTCTCAAAATTATAATGTTTGATATCGTCTAACATATATAATAAGCACTTGATTAGAAAAGTTTTAAATTTTTTAAACAGTAAGTCATTAAAAATGCTTTTGTTCAGACAGTCTAGACAGAAATTATTATTGTAATATATTGCCGATATAAATGATGATACCCTAATTAAAAAAAAAGAAATCTTCCAGCAAACCTGGACATTGTATATTCATTTAACTATAATAGTTTTAAGACTCAACATTCCTCAGAATGTTTTATTAAAATGATATCTGTTTAAGCAGGTCAAAGACAAAAGTATTATCAGAATATTACAAGGAATTTAAAAATTCTAGGAGATTTTTTTTTCAGTGGTTCTGGACCTTTTAGATTAATTTCGGTATTGACATTGGTGAATGATTATGACTGTGATATGCACTAGAAGTTGGAAAAAAGCATGTGGTGTAATTTACAATACTTCTGTACTAAATTATAAAAGTACTGTATTTTGCATATGCTTTAAAAGTATGAAAACTTTTAAATTGTTATACATTTACCTTTTCATTCCTAAAGGATTTTAATTTATGCTTAATATTTCAAGAAAAAAAATGAGAAACATTAATGTATTTGTCCTTGATGATAATATTCGAATACATAAATGAGTTATGAAGTTCAATAATTAAACTGCTTGTGTTGGACGGAATTATTCAAATTTACATATTAAAAATACTTAATGTTATACAAAATGATAGACGCATTAAAATATATATTAAATCCAATTGTTTTTAAATGGCAACCGTAAAATTCAAATTTCGAAAAAATAATTTTAATAAATAAAAATGTTTGAAAGACTCAATAATCAATGAATTATAAAAGAAATTTTTAATATTGTTTTTAAAATAATAATTTCCCTTATATTTGAAAAAAAAAACTTTTTCAGAAACATTATGCAGTTTATTATCTTGCAGAGAAAAAAATAATTAAACCAAAGCAAAAAATCGTCAATCTTTTCATGCGTTACTTATGTATGAGAGGAATTATAATACACTGCTTGAGACTTTGGAGACCAGAAACACATAAAGCTTCAGTAAATGCATCTCAAATATTTCTTAGAATTTTAGAATTTTTAAAATTTTACAGATTATGAATTTATAAATTAGTCTTTTTTGTAATAGTTTTAAAAATCTTTTTTCATTCATAAAAAATGTTGGCAAAAATTAGGATTAGATATGATTATATTGCTTTTGATGGTAAACTTTATGATTAATTATTAAATATTATGCAAAGTACTATTCTTTTAATGTATATTTTTTTCTGAAGATTTATTTGCTTTTAATTCATTTTTTAAAAATAAGGATAATTTTCTTTTAAAAAAGAATTTAAATGTTTAATAAATTAGTACATCTACTAGTAAACAAAAACAAGCAAATTTTTGTGATAAATAGTATGATTAAAAGTTTTTCATTTGTAAAACTCCTCATCCTGCATAAATGAGAGAGATTCCTTTATTAGAATCATAATGTAGTGCACCTGTAGCAATTAATTTTAAAAATAACAGTTTTCTTTTTCCATGCGATTAATTTTTTCACAATATTTACAGATATATCAGTAGGGGAAATTTATAGGCTCAATTACAGGGAGTGCAATAAATGCTCCAAAAACTATTTTATATCTCTGGCTGTGAGATCTGGGCTGAATTTCAGACTGCAGTGTGAGACACACATATGCTAAATAATAAACCAAAAGGATTTCAAATACTTATGTTCTGATTTTGTTTAATTCTTTTGGAAATAAAGATAAATATCTTCAATCACCAGAGCAGCATCTGTTGAGAAATAAATATACGATCATTCATTTCAGATGTTTTCATATTTACATACCTAGATAGGGATATAATTAATGTGAAAAAGCATAATTTGAGAAGAAAAACATACAAAAAGATAACATTTTTATGTTGTGCAATATAAGAGAAAAGTCTAATATTATTATTGGATCTAATGTTGACATCTAATGTATATACAGACATCACTACTATTCATTATTTTGTTAGAAAGATTGATTGATTGATTGGTGCTCATAGTGCTAAATTATTTAAAAAAATTCATTGCAGAGGCGATTTTGTAATTATTTTTGAGCATAATTTCCAGTTTAGCTTCCTGCTAATTAGCTTTAGAATTATTTTTACATATATAATATGCAATGATATAACGTTTATGCGATAATATTAGAAATTTTGCAGTTTCAGGGGTTATTTTCTTCGGAATGATTCCATATGAATGAATATTTAAAATAATATAAAGTTGGGACTATTAGAAAATTTGAGTAATTAATAGATAAGAACTAAGCAAAATAATAAATGAAATTGAAATAAATGATATTTTCATTTGAAAGGTAATGTATCTATCACTTCAGAAACTGGAAGATTAAGTTAAGAAAGAAACTACGAAATGTGCAGTAATGTCAACTTTTAAGAATTAGCAGCAGGAATTTGCAATATAAGAAGATTAAACTATAGATGTCATGGATTAAGTACAACGAAATTCTCAAAGGAAAGAATTAAACAGTCAGGATTAAAGCAATAAAATAATTTTTTATTATTAACATCTTAAGAATTATTAGATATAAATATATTAAATAGCATCTTTAAAACTTTTCCTAAACTATAATTCTTATACTATGCGAAAACTATTTTTAAATATGGATTATGAACTGTGATCCTCTTCTCTTAACATTATGCTTTCATTATTCATTTAGATAGTGGATTCCAAATAGTAGATCTGAAGCAATTTTTCTTAAAAAAATAAAAATATTCATGGCATCTTTTCTAAAATGGCTTAATTCCCCGCAACAATAACGAATAAATAATCCTTAGTAAGTTTTAGAGATACTTATCCGAATATTTGAGGTAAATTATTTTGAATTCGCTCTTCTAAATGAACAAAGAACTTTTTGTCATTTAAGTCTCTTAATTACTTAAATAAAGTACTTTCCGAGATGTAATTATTCATATAGAAATTTGGAAAGAATTCGGAAATAGTATGATTAATGTAATTTCTCTTGTAAAATATGTAGAGTATTTTATATTGATTTAAATTATTTTTTATATAGATTTGAAATGAATTAATTATGGAGATGTTTTCTTTATGTCTTTAAATTACGGGTCTTCAGTTCCAAACTTATTACTGCTGAGGATATTTACCCTCTAATTTCTTAAAACATTCGAATTAAAGCACTTCAGACAGTTGGAACATCCAAGTGTCTCTTTCAAATTCAAGAAGAATTCCGTTCTTCTCAAAATCCTTAATAACAACTCAGGGTCTTAATTGATTCATATATAAAAGAAACCGTTTAGTTAATAGTTTATGGTTCAGAAAATCTTTTTATCTTCCAAAATCTTCAAAGTGAGCATGTCTGATGAACCAAGCACATACTTCAGGCATTAAGTGAATCACATTTAACGAAAAGAGGCTTTATGAAAAATGATTATTTTAATAATTTAAATCATAGCCAGTTTTAAAAAATAAACACTTAAAAAAATGAAGATCCTCAGTTTTATAAGCAGCGTCTGTTATTTACGATATATATAAAAATTAATATATATATAAAGAAATAATAACTTTTAAGCAAAGTCATTTATATTCAACCTGAATTCCATATATAGATTCAGGAAAACTAAATCACTATAGCTTAGTTTCAAAGCCTGTACTCAGAAAAATAATCTATGTTCTTATATTAATAAATTAATCTAGGAAAGGCGTAAAATAATTTAAGATCGGAGATTCGAATAAACCTTTTATCAATGAAGAATTTTTAAACGCATGACAGACGAAAGCGAAATGCTCTGCTTAGTGAATTATTTATCCCGCAGAATGGTGTTTGCAGTCGAAGGGAAGATTCTTGTTCGCTCCCATCCCTCAAACAAACTTTTCAGTAAGCAAAATGATTTCCACGGAGTTCACTGATCTTCTGAAGCATTTCGACTATCCGTTTTGCAAGCAATCCAAAAGTCAGGCAAACCAGTCCTTGAATGTGATTTATTGATTTTGCAGTTCGTTAGTATGACTCTGGGTAGGAAAATCTGAAATCTAACGAAGTTATTGTTAAAGAATTTAAAATAAAATTTTTGGAAAAATTGGTCTGCTCATCTTATCCGTGTAGAATTGATTTTATACACATTTTTTTTTTAATTTAAAATTTCACTCTTATATTAACTTCAATCTGTATAAAGATGATAATTTTGCTCTTTTACATTATACTGGACTGGATTTAAATTAGTCCAATAATTTGATAACATTCATATTTTATAAGAACAATATCTTACTCTATAAAAAAATAAAATTAAAATCACAAAGTCATAAATTTTAAATATTTCATTTTTACCTAAGTCATCAAAAAATAAAATTGGTGTAATGTGATTTTTTCGGAGAATTTTATTAAAACTTAATTTTAATGAATAATGCATCAGTATTTATAATTAATTTATCGACTTCTCCCTCAACATATGTAAGGGATAATTAGTACCAAAATTTAAGATTATAAAGAATTTCTTTTCTATTTTAACATTTGACTCGATTCAAAGTATAACATTCTTTATACATTATTTCATTGCAATTTTTATTGACACGGGTATTTAGAGTGTATAATTTTTACATACATATAGTGAAACAAGTTTTCGCAACATATTTTATATTATTTTTGAAGCCTAATCATTTAACTAAGCTATTTTTCAAATATCTTTCTAACTATGCGTGATTTAAAAGGACAATATTGTTATTATATTAATTCAATTTTAGTGGTTCTTTAATATGATTCTTTCTCTATACTTTTAGAATCAGAAAAGATTTAAGTTCTGAAGCTTCTTTATATTCAACTTAGACATTTATTTCACACTCTAGTGAACTGAATTCATATGATAAAAGAGCGTAAAATAATACTTGGATGCGTTTAAAATGGTGGTTTGGCAAAAGTAATTACTTTAGATTGAAGTGTGCAAGATTTCACTACCGCAAAGTCGTAGCCATTTTTTTTTGTTTGCAACAAATGTTTTCTGCATTTTTTTCTCCTTCATTCCGTATATTTTCCCCATCCAGTTGAATGTAAAGAAAACTGTTGCATTACTTTCTTCGAGCATTTGGAAAACTTTGAAATACCTCCTTAGTTTCGAACTTTACAGTATTGTTTCTGCTTATTCTATAGTCTATTTTTTTATTACCTTATGGAAGTAAGTCAGAAGAAGATCTGAACTGGGATAGAAACATTAAAGCATATGGTTAAACATTGACTTTTAAAGAATATAAAAATGAAATTTAACTTAATTGATACAATTTTTTATTTACATCTTTGAAAGTTTTATGAATATAAATTAATGATGTTTAGTGTATTAATTTATTTATGATTCATTTATGTTTAGTGCATTTACGTATATTGAATAGGTGAATTCTAGGCTTGTATATTAAATATAGAATTAAATATACAAGCATTATTACATAACTTCAAAAATTACTCACATCAAAAAGTAAAAGTCATTTACATCCATAATGGTGCTAAAATATCCAGTCAGTCTATTGGGCATATGGTGGAAATTACTTACATCTTACTAAGTATGACGTATAACATATACGCTTTCATAGAAAATTATCAACACATTACCCATTTAACTTTATTTTAGATTATAAAATAATTTTTAGTCAAGAATGAAATTATCTGACTCCCTTACCCCCTCTAATCTCTGTAGATGTAACGAAGACGAAATCTGTAGATGTAGATGTTTTTACATTGCAAGAATTTCTATTCTTGCATCATTTGCAAGAATTTCTATTACAAATCAAGAAACAAAATTTTCTTAAGCATGAAATGATCAATCAAAGAGTATTCAATTCAGCAGCTACGGAAAGCATTCATATCCGTAGATGTGATATATCCAGCAAGGATGCCATCATAACACATTAAACTTTATTATTGACTGTGAAACAAAGATACTCCGGACATGAAATAACCTGTATCCCTTACACAAAAACCCATTTAATCTCTGAAAATGTAATAACATCAAAGATTTTAACAGAATTTATTTATGTCAATGTTTTTCTTCTACTATGAAACAAAATTCCCTCAGATATGTATCTCCTATACTCAATACTGTCCACCTTGTAATTTAATGAAAGATTTATTCTATTTTTTGTGTCAAGAGTTTTTTGACTTTTAGAAATAATTTTAAAGTTATTTTTCGATAATTCGTGTTCGTATTATCATTTATTAAAATTAATTTGCCTTTAATAGTTCAAAAAATTAATATTTATGATGCAACTATATATACTGCTTATTTACTACTTTCTGAAAATAGTAAATTTCATTCATTAAAATTTTAATAAAAGCTGACAGCCTCGAATAAAGATTATCCAGAATTTGGGCGAGAGTTTCTCTTCAAAGTCATAAAGTGAAAGACTCGATGATTAACATTGCGCGAAAGTAGGAAGAAATTTATTAAATGAATGTAACAGGTGTCAGTAACATGAAACTTTCATATTACACTCCAATTATTCTGTTAAACATTTCTTCTATAATATTTTTCGAATAAAATTGGGAATAATGTCAGCATTAGGATAATACGAGGACATATTATCTTAATGCTAACTTTAATTATAAATTTAATTACGTATATGGTCGTATCAATTTCTCATTTAGTATTATGAGAACAGTGCTTTTAATACAATCCAAGAAATTATATTCTTATATGTTTTCAAAATTGTAATAATTATTTCCTTAAATTATTTTAGGCACTTACAATAGTATTTAATTAAATGAGAGATTTTTCAAATAATATTTTGAAAATATTATCGCTTTTAAATAATTTTTAATATTTTTGCATTAAATAATGACATACGCTTATCGTATATTTTAAAAATATAATTTCGGTAACGGAATTGTTCGGTTTCGTTTTAAAGAATGCTATTTTGATTTCGGAGTTGTACGAACATCTGGCTTTTCGTAGAGTCCGATTTCTGTAACTTTAATTGTCCAGAGTGAAACTACAATATTAAATGAATGTCACAAAGCTAAAATAAATGCTTTTTTATCAGGATTTCGAAGAAATTCCCTTTTGAAAATATATAAGCTCTGAATACTTTCTTTCATTCTTTTAATTTTCTGCAATATGTTTTGCTGTGGTGAAAGCATTGTCCCTACTAGTTGATTCATTTTTTTTTTTTTTTTTTGCTTTGTTATGAAAAAAAAAAGTTACAGTCTAAAATTAGTATATCTGCTGATGATCTAATAATGGAACTTACAATTAGTTATAGTATTAGAACTTATATTATTTGCTTTCAAAATAACTTTTTTTTTCTAAAATAAAGTAGACATTTGATATTTATTTCCTTCAAAACCTTCGAGATGAAATTGTGAAAAAGTCTTCAAACCCTTTGTGATGAAAAACTATTATAAAAAAATTGTGACCGTCTAGACACGATATTATTTTGTTAACAATACCTTAGAGATGATTGTGAAAGATTGACTGATGTAGTAGAAAATTCCATGCGCGTTGGAAGACTGGTCAGGGAACTAATTAAAATGTATTATCTGTACAGTTTTTAAACTCTACATTTTAAATGTAACTAAAAAGTAGTATTAAAACTGTTATTTCCTTATATTGCTATCTTATATATCTATAATGTTAACCGAACACTCGAATCTAAACAAATTACTTAAGAAGTTTTAAAATAAATAGTAATCCATTGAAACAAAGTAAACAGACGAGGTACAGGGCTAAAAAAATGAACATCCTGAACTCCATAAAGTTACGAAGTGTGCCAAATATAAATGCAGCGAAATAAAAGAAATATAATTAAATGAACAATAAATTGAAAATTTGTACAAAATGCAGTTGAGATATTGAAAATGTTGTTGATTAATTAGAAACAAATCGATCTCGAGAATGTTGAAGTTCGATTTCAAAACCGCTGAAATTCCTTTTTCAGTGGGAATGCAATGATAAATACAAACTAATATCATTAACATTTGTTAAGATCTTTTTGCATTAATTTATTCACTAACAATTATTCAGAGTCCTGCTTATTAACCTTTGCTAGAATCCAGCATAAAAATGCTTACATTAAACTCGAAGTTTACGATTCCTTACATAATGTTCAAGAACACTCAAATTAAGATTGTCACTAAAAGCGAATTGAGCCACATTTATAATCCCTTTTGGGCTCTAAAGTCACATTAAATAATAAAAATTATTGTTAATATGTTATTCATGTATTAATTTATCACTCGCACACTACAAAAAATAAACAAAGCAGCGTTACAGAAATATTTGAATGATTCTTATACAAAGTGAGGATTTAAATAATATTAGCATATGTTATTTAAAAAATTTTTATTGCGTAAAATTGTTAACTATACACAGCAATGTTAGGGGAAATCTATTTCTAATTACTTCATATCTAGAAAAAAGTTATTTCTAATAAATAAATCCATAGTGAATTTCTTTTACAAATTTAGTCACTGACAACAACCAAAATATATATTAGGAATCTCTATAATATCTTACAAAAATATATATTAAGAATTTGTATAATAAAAATATATGTTATATAGGTATAGGAAAGTATTCAGATACTTCCTTTTTGAGAAATATGCTACATATTTTCTTTTATGCTATTTTTTAACTATATATGCTTCAAAACTATGAAAATATTGAAAAATTCCTTTTTCAAAAATTTGATGAAAAATAAAAAAAATAAAGAAAATCCTTTCGCCAACAGGCTTTGACAAATTTATATTCCATATATACATAAATTCTTTTAAGTCCGCATTTTAATGACAGTTATCTGTGCTAACCCTAAATCATTTATTACAATTGAAAATAATTATGAAATATATCTGAACAAAGTTACTAAACTAGTGATTTGAAAAAAAATGCATTTTTATCAATATTTAAACATCTAAAATGATTACTTATGTTCAATATTGGCCTTAGATTTTAGAGGAAAACATAAAACAAACTTCAGAGAAGAACCTAAGAGGACTTCATATCTGTACGTGAAAAACGTTTTGAGAAATCATTGTTATGGTTGACTGATTTCTTTAAAAAAATATTTTTTTTTTCAGAAAAGGCAAGATCTGAGTTTTAATAAAGCACAAAGTAATTCTTGTTTTCGATAATAAATAAATTGTAGCTTCATTTTTAATCTACATAGAGTAAAAAGTAAGATAATTTTGAAGAACTTCTAAAATTGGCAACACAATTAAATCATAAAAATATTTCAATAATTTCATCGCAAATCACGATTTTAAACCAGTCGGAGACTTTAAAATCTTTATCTACAATCTATCAACCTTTACATAATTCGAAATTGCATTAAATACGGATTTTTGAAGTGATCGTTGCTATCCAATGATTTTTTTGAATGTCATTCGATAGTAAATATATTTTTTACGCTAAAATTCACAGAAATGAAAGCATCCTCTTAAAGTGCTTTTAAAATCTACACTTATGTTAACATCTCAATTTATTCGAAACAATGTGTTTATGCCCACATATATTTTTGATACTCACTGATCTATCATAAATAGTGTGTTCAGTAAGACTTGGTTGCTGTATTAGAATGTGTTGATGACAGTAAAATGTTTTTTTTTCAAAGACTTTGAGAGGTGAGACCTGTCTTGAAAACTTATCGAAAGAACATTTACAGTCTATAAATATTTTAAAAAGTGATATTTCTTTCGCAAGCTTTCTTCTTTTGATATACTGAACTGAGCATTTTCCCAGTCGTTCATAAAGATACATTTCTTTCGAAAAACAGTAGGAATATTTTTCATAGGAAAGATCAAATGTACTTACATGAAAAAAAATTTCCGACGTGTTGAATAAAATGCTGTTTGCACTTATATACATTTTTCATATTTTTCCTCTTTTGCATTAAATCAAGAGTATCCGTATTTTTTATTGGATTGTCACAAGAATGAATATAAGTATACCATCTTTAAACAAAACATAGCATCTTCTATATGCGCCAGATAAATCATACCTCATTGTTATGAAGAAGGATCTACATAGAAACACCGGATGAACAAATTTGAGATGAGCAGCTTTTAAAAGTTTTATACCATAAAATTGTACTCATTTCTTTGATTTTTTTTCATCAGTTCTTCTATTGTCTTGCTTAAAATTCCATCTTTAATCAATTGGATTTTTAAATTTGGAATTATTTTATTATCATTACATTGAAATGCAATTGTAGAATTGTCAAGAGTTAGAAAGCTGTTATAGAAAGTCTCACTCAATAACTGTGTTTTAAACATGTATTTTACAATGTTGGAACTAGGCATATATTTCAAGTACAAAAATATTTTTTATAACTTACACATATACTATGGTTTTCCATATGGAAAATAATGAAAAAAAAAAGTCTAAATATTTCTTCAGCCTCTAACGTCCACATATAACATATTATTTATTTAGTAAAACTTAATTGACAATCCATCATTTTAAATAATGTTTCATTCTTCTATTTATAATAGTTAAAAAGTAATACGTCACTGATATTCATTGTTTTAAGATATTTTGGTTTCCTTCCGAGTAAAATAATTTAATAGTTTGTTCAATTTCAGTCACAGAAGAAGAAACTATTCTGCTGTCTCGTACATGAAGTAAAAATAAATTACTCTAAATATCAATATTCTGTTTCGCCAATGGCAAGCGGTTTGTGGCAAATAAATGAAAATATATGAGAAAGATTCGAATAGGCTACTACCACTGGTTTAATTTCAAATGTTTGACTATCAAGAATATTTTACAGAATAGGACTATGGAAGCTGTTAGTCGTTAAATAAATTTAGGTTGTGTAAACCTTACAAAAGTACATTTATAGACTCAAATAAATATAATTATTTAATAATTTAAAGCCTTTTACCAAAGTTTGCTAACAACATATATCCTTTCATTAAAAATCAAGTGAGAAGCTGTATTTGAGAAAATAGGCACCTAAACAAATAATACAAGACAACTGAATTAAATTTCTTAATTGATTATTGAGAAATTTAAATAAATCAATTGAGACAGTATTTTAAAACAAAAATGATATACATGATTCTAGAAACATTTTTTCCCCGATAGAACAATAAATTCATTAATATAGGGTTCTGATATTTACTTTTTAATTTTCATCTTACATTAGGAACATTTATATTTCTTCATTCGTTTCTATTGATTCCATGTACAGCAGGCTTAAACGGAGTCCGAATATTATATCAATGAATGAATGAAGCGGATAAGTCTGGTTTATTCCTATTTGATTTGTGAGACCTCAACGTTGGATAAATTAACCAAGTTTAGAAGAGATAATCGAAAGTAATTTATTTTAGTTAGATAGTTATCTGCACAAACTAGAATCAATACGAGGACAAAATCCCGATAAGCCATAATACTTATATGGTCTAGAGATACCGGCCATAGTATCAATAATTTATCGGAATTAGAATCCTTGGAACAAAGTCTACCATTTCTTTTACTTTACCAAGGAGTGGATCGTATTTACTTCTTATCCCTCATCTGAATGATGAAAAAGAATTTATTCATCTGTTCCTTTTGCTAATAACTAGTGAAAAAAACATCCAAGTATTTATATAGATAGATATTATAAATTATGTACAGAAATTAAATATAAAATATTTCACCATTTATTTTTCTGCGAAAATGGTTTCATAATTGACCGAAATTTGAGGACAATCGTTAAAATTTATTTTAAAAGTATATTTTTATGATATACCGAAAAATAGTACTAATTATTAATGTAAAATATTTATATAAAATGTATGTTTTTGGGTTTGGGTTTGATCTGGAAGAAAGGAAATTCGACATGAAGTTTTATCGGGAGTTTGGACAGAATTTTTTTTTATAAAATCATGAATCCATAGCCTCACATTTGATATATGTATTCTATTTCTATGTTCAGCTAAAAATATGGATGCATATTACTGCTAAAAAAGTGCAAATATATTACACCCACTTCTGTCCTTGATGTAACTGGTAGGCCAAGTCATTACGCAACCTAGATTCAATGAATTAAAAAAAAATCCTTTGGATTAGAACATCTGAATTTGCATATTTTAGGAAAAACATAAGCTCATACTTGAAGAATAGATAAAAAAAAATTAATTACAAACAACGAAACATCTTAAATAAATATAATTAACATCTTTTTAGTATATTGATTAAAAATATTTTTTTATATGCAGCGGAAAAAAACTATTATTTCTTTTTTTCATTTATGAATGGGGAACATTTATAGTGTTTATTTCTAATGTTTATATCAAATGAAATCTAAAAACTTTAAACAATATAATTGATGTTTACATTTTATTTAACAGTTCATAAATATGTATTACCTGCATAAGACACAGATATTTAAATCATTATAAAGATTGAAAGCAGTAAAATATAAATATATTTTTAAAATCTCATTTCAACAACGTAAACATTCTTTCTTCTAATAAGAAATCATTCTTCATATTCCAAAAATTTTTTTTATCAGTTTATTAATTATAGTTATTTTTTGATAAGAAAGGAAATTCTAAGGAAATAATAAGGAAAGGAAAATAAAATTATGTTCTTTTAATGAGCCAAAAATGTGAAAATAATTAAAATCTTCTTATCTAGTAATTATGCAGAGTGTGTTGTTATAATGTATTTTTGATTCATGTCTTACAACTAGGTGATCAGTAGAAACATTTAGAAATAATATACGATATCAAAACGAGTAGGTGTGACAAGATAACAGTAAGAATTTTTCAGGAATTTTTTTGTAAATATGCCCACAAGTTCCTATGTTTTAATATCTGATATTTATTCTCATACGAAAAATTTACCTCGTCACTTTTATATTTTTTTCGTAGTCGAATTCGAATATTTGTAAAAAAAAAAAAATATTTATTTCATTATTTTGTGTAATAAAATTATGTTCTTTTAATGAGCCAAAAATCTGAAAATAAAATAATGGTTTTTAAATTTTCAGCAAGAGTTTTTCTGATACATTTAGCTTTGGTTGTGTCCTTTATAAAAACATTTTAAGTCACGAAATTTTCATCAAATACTTAAAACATTTTTGAAAGCTTATTTGATGATGAACAATGGACTCAAGGAAAAAAAATTGGTTGACTTAATGCGACGATTTTTGTCATATTAATTAATCAACTATGCTAAATAGTTTAATTCATAAGTCTGTCCTTCTAAACAAACTTGTCCTTTCCGCCATTTCCGACACCAAATGCGACATTAAATACATGAGTTATACAAATAACCTCATTTTTATTAAAGATAGTAGAAATCTAATTTAAATATTGTGATGAAACTCCTATTAATAATGACATTGAAACTAATATAAAGACTTTAGTACTGGCTAAAGAAGAAATAAGGAATGAATTCATTAATTTTTGAGCCAATAGGCAAATGCAGAAATTAGTAATATTACTCAAGATTTTATTTATTCAAAACGCAATTATTTTCTTTATATAGTAAAATAGCCAAAACAAAGTATATGTCTGGATGGCTAGAATTAGAAAAGCAATTATATTCTCGCAATAACATGGATGCTATTAGTCCAGTTAAAACCAGTATAAATGAAAAACAGTAAATAGATTTTATGTCGAGATTAGTTCACCTTCCTAGCCACAGATAGCAGAGAATTCCCGTTGTCTTGAACGTTATGTAAAAAAAAAAAAAAAAAAAAAAAACTCTTGTTTGCTTGTCAGTCAAGAAAGGGAGACGTTCACCAGAAGTGTGAGCGATGAATAGTTCTCGAGGAATAGCAGATCAAATTTATTTTAATGATGACGTGGAAATATAGCTAGTTTCTTATGAAATGAGTAGTTTATGAAGAAAATAATTTTTATTATCTTGAAGAAATATTCGCAATCATGATTTGAAATCGCTTATCCGAAATTTTATAAAAATACGGAGTGGCGCGATGTGAATAAATGGATGACTAGTCAAGAAAATTGTTTCCAGGTTTTCTTGCTCAGTATCTTCTATTTTTTGCAAACAGTAGCACAGGCTATGTGCTCACGAGCAGTGCAGAATTATTTCTTTAGGGAACCTAAAGTCGACGTTTGTATATAAAAAATAAACAGCTGAATTATAAAACCTAGTATAAACAAAGGGTTCTATAAAGCTCTTAATCGAGAATATTTTCATTTTCTAGTTCAACTAGAACTCTGAATAACTTTTGAAATATCAAAGATCAGCTATAAAATTTTGACATGTCAAAAAGAAGGTTAAGCATAGTGAAATAAGCTAAATTTGGACAGGTTTCGGTAAATGAGACACATTTCGAAGGACTTTGATAATTTCGTTTCTGTAATTTTCGAAATGAAAAAATATTTTATTCATATGAAATATTGATATTTCTACTTATATTTTATTTTTTAAGATGATCGATGTTTTAATTTACACAAATGTGATATAGTACAGCACTTAAAATGAGAGGGCAATAACGTAAATAAATTTCAAATGTCTGAAAAATTATATTAATAATAATTATATTAAATTGAAATAAAAATAACAAAAATATCATCAAAACAACAATAACTTCTAATAATAAAACATAATATGTACGTAAGCAAAACAATAATTCCTTCTACTAATAAAAACCGAATATTCATACATGTGTTGAAGTTTCACACGATAGAGTATTGGGCCTATAAACACTACAAATATCCTTTGGGAAGTAAGAATGAATATTTTAGGTATTATTTTTCGAAAAGTAAAAATAGTATCCTCTGTAAGGTCTTAAAAATTTTTATTAAGAATTAAATATAATTAAAACTGAACAAAAGATTGTGTACCTTTTTTAAAAAAAATAGAGAACAAAAAGAGAGTGTTTCACCGTCATAAAATACAGAAAACTATCGTTTAATGTTACAAAATTATCTATAATATAAACTCTCTCTCTCTCTCTCTCTCTCTCTCTCTCTCTCTCTCTCTCTCTCTCTCTCTCTCTCTCTCTCTCTCTCTATATATATATATATATATATATATATATATATATATATATATATATCTTTTGCTAATTATCTTAACCAGTTTTTTGGGGTCATATTACGTCGAAAAGAATGGTCTATTTGAAAAATTGTTTTCTAAAAGCACTCTGATGACATCGAATTCGACTTCATTAAGATGGTTCATGTACTGAATAAATAAAAAAAACGTGTTGCATCATTAGAATAACACGATCGTAAAGTGTTTGCTAATTTGATCTTTAAAAGACTTTTTTAAGAAACATTATCTGTATCAAGTGGCTGGATTCAAGGAGTCTAATAATTGAAAAATCCAAGACGAAGAAGGTCTTTTAATATTTTACATACTTAGAAGGTAAAGCTATGATGACATTTATGAAAAAGGGAAAAATAATATTAAAAAAATCCATTTTCTTGTTACAAATTCTGTGTTATATTGTAATAATTTAAAAATAATATTTTTCTTATAATTAGAAATTCTTTTGCTTTAAGTAGGTTATTATTTAAAAAAATATAATGAAAAAAAATATTAAAGAAAAATTCGGTAAATAAATCATTTACCTTAAGGAAATATTCATAATTTAACTCAACGAAGTAAATAAATAGTAAAAACATTCTCCAACTCAAAGTATTTTCTGAAAGTAGTAGCATGATAAACAAGTATTTAGTTAGAACAAAATAACATTCTTTTCAACAAAATATTTATATTTATTGCAAAAAAAAGAAAAGAAAAGAAAAAGATTTTTCCATTGTGGTTTTATTTGAAAAACTAGTTTTTGACACAAAAACCATATTTGTTTGTTGTTTTAAAAACAATCGTTGTGCAAAATAAATTCTTACCATTCAGATTGAAGCAATTTTTTTTTTCGAATTTCTTGTAAAAAGTTTTCATTACTAACCTCTTTGCAGTTTTATTCCGGGAGATAAAGTTCTTAAGTTAAACGTCAAAAGCAGGACATTATTTTCAATTTTAAACTGAAAAGGTTTATTGAGCATGATGGGAAGAAAAGGAAAAGTGCAGATAAATTTTTCTTTGTTGTTGTGACGCGAAACAAAATTCATTTTGTGATTGAAGTTACAAAATTTTTGTATGTTCAGTTCAATGTTTCAAACCTTTATAGGTGAAATCAGTTTAACATGATTTTTTTTAAAAAGAAATTCTGAATTAGAAGCTGCCGCAAGTCAATATATACTTTGCAATATTTTGAAAAGTCAAAGTACTTTATTTGTTTATTTGTTTTTTGAAATTGTCGACATCAACCTCATTTAATGTAAAAAGTGTCACTAAGTTTTTAATTAATTTGCATATTATGTATTATAAAACTTTGAATACTTTAAAACCTTCGAAGTACAATGATAAAAATTTCCAGAAACTCATTTGTCAATACAAATAATGAATAATTTAACAACACTGAGTTTTGGATTTCAGTTTTTTATGCATTGACAGCGAATAATAAACAAAATTTGATGAATAATACAGAAAGTCTGTATCAACTTAGGAAAGCCTAAAAGCTTTATTTAACTATCTATTTTAAATGCAGTATTCTGAATTTTTATTTAACATTTTTGGAAAACCATATCTTTAAGGATTTCTGTAACGGAATTATTTGTTTTTAAATATAGATTCAAGTTATTTATGTCATTCCAGAAAATCTTATGCTCCAATGAATATACTAAAATTAAAAAGATAAAACTGCTTAACATTTCTTTGCATGTTTGGAATAAAATTTGCTGATATTGAATCAGTTATGAGAGATTAGTAGATTTATTTACATGACAATAAGTAGGCCTGCCAACAATTGTGGCAACATATATGAGTTTCAGTATCTTAGCAAAAATTATTGCTTTTACGGAAGGAATTCTTATTGGTTATTTTGATATTTAAATAAAGTGGGAAGACAAACGTTGTTGATGTTAATCTTAGAGAGGTTATAGTGACAAAAGCTTAAGTTTTATCACTTTTTAAGATGGAAATGATTAGATGATGAAAAAGTAATACTATACTCTATATATCATTAATAATTGCTAAATCTCTTGTGACATGATTACCAAATTTAGAAGACCCATGAGTATAAAATATTTGGACATTTGTGTCAGTTCTAAAAGCCAAAAAAAAAGACAGGAGAAAAAAGTAAAGTCATGCTCCAGACACCATTTGCACTTACAGAGCCGCTGATGATGCACTTAGTGTCAATTGTAGAAACTCTATGAAGACAAATTGTGTGTACGTTTGTGTTACATTTCAAATCATATTCGTAAATGTTATCTTGTTTATCGCAAAGTTCAACTCAGTGACAATTAATTCCTTAGCACAATTTGAGTTCGGTCCAGTGTCAAATTATCGAGTACCTCTTTTAAGCATAGCTCATGCTTAGGAAATAAGGAATACAAAGAAGCAACGTCCATCCCCAAACGATATTTGCACTTGATAACAATGGTGGGAATTAGGAACGAAAAATTGTATTATTCTACTGCCGCTAATTATCCTTTCCGTGTTGCCTGTACAGATTAATAAGTGCTCCCATGTTTATCTATAAGTTCAACTTGGTGACAATCGCAATTAATTGCATAGAACAGTTTGAGTTTGATTCAATGTCGAATTATTGAGAGTAGCGTTTATATATCGCTCAGGATTAGTGTAAGAGAGGTCGCAGAAAATATTCTCTCATAATTGAATCTTATCCTTTGCATCTGTCGAAAGGAATTTGCAGATATTATTATTTAAAGCTGTCTGCTCAAAATTGAGATTATTTAAAACGATATATCTTCCGCTATTACGGATATTATGAAAAATTTCAAAATTTACAAATGGCGGCATTCATTTTTTTCACAACACAATTTGAGTAACACATAGAAAAAAGTCATAACTGGCGCTGCCAAGACTATCTAACTCTTCCACTTCAAACTTCCTCAATAAGCTTGCGGACGGATAACTGGCTTCGGCTTATTCAACGCGCACGAAACCAGCATGCACGGCGTATCTTCAGAATAATTGAGACTCGATATCGTCCAGTTCCAGCAGAAATCTTACCACCCCAGAATGTTTTGAGATGGTGATTTTCGTCATGTTTTAAATGTTCTAACGTCTTTTATGGTGTTTGTTCGTATTGATCAATTTACGCAGCAGAAAAAAAAAAGTTTGTTGCCATTTGAAATATCTCACTGCAAACATAATGAAATCTATTAGTTTCATTCATCACACACTCGATTTTCTACCATCAAATAACATAATCTAAAATTCCCTTTTGTTAGATGATCGAATAAAGGTTAAGAGATTCAGATATCTTGCATCCACTTTTATGATCCTCCTGTATTTTTAAATTCCTGAATATTTTTTAAGAGGTTTTTGAAACGATTCTTTTTTGTTTTATAAGCAATTCGAGTTTGGAAAAATTTTGATTAGTGGCCTTCAGAATACGTTTATATCAAGTCATTTTATGTCATTTATCCAATTATTGAAACTATATTTATTAACTTATAAATTTAAAAATCAATTTAGTACACAATTTTAGAAGATTATCGTCTAAATCCTAAATTAAAAAAATAATGTGGTTTTTTCAAACCACGGTTTTCTAATTAATTTGTGACTATTGTTGAGATATTCTGGACAAACTTATGCTTCTACATTCACAAATTAATTCAATAGTCTTAAATTTCAAATGGAAAAAAGGAGAAATGTAGTTGTAAAATGTGCAGATGCCACTCAAGTGTCTATAATATTAAATTAATTTAAATTGAACTTGTAATTATATTTCAAATATTTTTAGTACTAGTCGCTTTTGGTGACCAGCCGGTTCGCCCATCTTAATGCTAGTTAAAATTTTTAATAATTAAATATTTTAAGTAATTCCTACTTTAATAGCTTCTTCATCAAAATATTTTAAAACTTCAAATTTTGCTAGTCATATAATTCACTCATATTATAAAGTTCTTCAGTCATAACGTAATATGTATGTCTCCAATTTTTTTGTTAGCTCCCGTAGAAATTTTGCTTTAAATTCAAGTGGAAATGATTAATCTGAAATTAATATAATACAAAGCATACAATCAAGTTTGCATCCGTTTAAAATAGTTGTCAACAATCAGAACACAATGCGCATGCGTGAATTTTCAACGCCAGTTGGTAACGCAAATGCGTGAATTTTTCTACGCCAGTTGGGGAAACGCTATGCAGATTAGAAATTTTTAACTTTCTTTATTCTCTTTTATTTTAATTCAAAAGTACTTCAGAATGAATCTGAAAGATCTATTAAGTAACAATGTTTAATTTTATATCCTTCAAACATTAAGAAAATAAACAGAATCTTTTGAAATAATCGGTCGAAAAATCTTAAGCCTAACCTTATTAGCTTGGGTGAAAAAACCTCATTTGGCGGTGGGGAAATGAAGATTTTTTTGGCGGGAAAGTTAGTTTTTAATTAATAATCAAAATTCTAATTAAAAATTCAAAAAAGGGACACCAGGTGCACATTCCCGACCTCCCAGGCATGCATGTGCCAAATTTGGTAGCTGTAGGTCAAACGGTGTGGCGTGTAGAGCGCCAACACACACACACACACACACACATTGAGCTTTATATAAATATAGGTAATTAATCAATATTGCAATAAATGTGTCAATATTGTAATAGATAATTCACTTATAACAAATAAGTCATAGTTGTGTCATTATATTATGAAAAGGGATTTTTCCTGAATTATTATCTTATTCATATTTAGAAAAATTAAATACAACGGCCTCATTTATAATGAAACTATTTAAAACATGAATTTGTAAACTAATCAGGAAATTTGCGACTAATTAATGTATGATGCAATAAACAATCTAAGGGATAAATTCATTTTTTTTTGTTTTTGTTTAAAAAAGAATTCATTTGAATAAACTTTATTTGCGCGCTGAAGCTGAAAGCGCTTTTTTTTAGGTAAAATGAAAATCTCATGAATGATATAATAGTTAAAAATTAACGAAAATGTTTCAAGTTATATTAAATTGTTTGATAATGCTTGTGCCACTTAACGGCATTTTCTTTTATTCGGTACATAAGCATTGTGTTACACGAGAGCCCACTTCATTCCTTTCCTGCTTTTAGTTTTGAGTTAACTAACCTATGAGATGTTGGATATTACGATAATTCCATCAGCAGCTTTTAAAATAGTTTCTATATTTGTCCTATTTATTCCATTTCTGGGTAAAATAAAAATCGAATAAAAATTAGATAAGAAAAAAATGTATTTGATTTATAGTAACTTTCTCCTATGTGACTTTCTCTTTTTTCTTTTTTTTTTTTTGTCTCTTTTAGTAAATTTCAGCATTCCATGCATCAATCCTATTTTCTCAATTCTCACTTCCGCCGAGTCATCAACAATAAAGTTTCTAAGATGATTAAGAAGGTCAGATTCCCTTACTAATCGATCGCCAATGATTTATAGATTCTTCCATATAACTGAAAATAAATCATTAGGTGAATTCCTTATACAAAATCCAGTCGATTCAATGTGATTGTCATTATATTTTATTAATATGATAAAGTTTTTAAGTTGGAAGTTTATAGGTTACAGTTATAACTTGAACAACTTTTTCTATTGTACTATTAAAAATTAAAAATATTAATTTTTACTTTCTCATGTACGAAGTATAGAGAAAATATTATAATCGTCAAAAAATTTAAACTCGAAGCTTTCAGAATATCTCACATATATATATCCCTTATATCATATTTATATCCCACATATACATTCAGGATATCCCTTTCTGAGTCTCAAAAATGCCTTCTTGGTATTATATCTCGACTGTCGGCGAACAGGATAACTCAAAAAAGCTTTGAGCTAATTGGTTGAAATTTAGTATATTTACAGATTTCCATCAAATTTTGAATAAAATCCATTCTCCTGAATTCATCTAGCTGTTAAAGTACAAATGAACTAGATAATTAAAAAATGCAAAAAAGTTTAATAAACTAATTTTGGTACAATTATTTATTATCTAAAATATAGATACTTATCAAATTTTGAACCAATTCCCTTAACCACTTAACTGTTTTATTTTCTTTACTATCTAATAAGATGACACTTTCAATTTTGAGAATATGTTCTTATTTCGATTCAAATGAAAATCCATTGAATACTTCACTTATTTATGTATTCGAAGTAATTTTAATATTGAATTATAATCATTATGAATGGTTTGTTTTCGCTTACAACTGCCAAAATTCGATAAATCGATGCAAATATGCATGCGGGCAAAACAGGTAAGAGGTTAAAAGGTTAATCGTCTGTTTCTCTGTATTCTTTCTGCATGTAAATGCAATGAGTCATAAACGTACTGACTTTAGCGAATAGAATTTGGAATGTGATCTAAAGTACAATGTTTCAAATTTGGGTCTTCATTGGCCTGAAAGAAGGTGTCTAAAATACCTTATTTGGCAGTATATTCGTTAAAATCAAGCCAACGTTTTGTATTTCGTTACAACTGTTCGTCAATGCCGAGAAATGTCAAATTGTATGAGGGAGGGAAAGAGAAAATTCCTTTTATTGGAGGATTTTTGAAAGATTTCGAGAGGCCACTCGTGCTGGTTTGCTCTACTTTACGTAACATTTATTGAACTTCTGTTTTCACTATTTATAAATAATATGATACTGAATGATAATTACAAATAAGAAAAAGTATAACTAGGAGTGTTCCATGGTTCAAGATGAAGTTTTCTTTTTAATCAAATTTGCTTGCACCATATTGTTTTCCACTAAATTTTTAATATTATTTCGCATTTATTCCACAGGTGATAAGAAAGAATAGAATTCATTCTTAATCTTATGACTGAATTTATGAATCTTATGAATTTTATAAAATATTTCAAAATTGATTGAATTAAATATTTATCATTTGCGGTTTTTCTTTTAACAATTTTATTACGTGTCTTGTCATGAATGTTCTCAGCTGTTTTTTTCTTCGACTGTACTTTCTCTTTTTAAGTACCCTATTGAATTTCATTATTTGCCTCTGGAAACTTATAAACCAGATACCTCGATCCACTCCACATTAAATTATAATTTATTTTGACCAGTTTATTTATACGCTTTTATTTTTAGTTTATAAACCTTTTGTTTTCAGAGATTGTTTTTTAGTGTGGTACAGAACATCCTATTTGGAATTTTGTAAATTGTTATTAATTCAAGTAAAGAAAGTACCGAATTAATATTGTCAATTAAATGTACAACAATTTAAATTAGATTTTAATTACAATTTTCTTTTATATTTCACACCAATGGAGATTCAACGGCTTATTTTTACTTTTAAGTACGCGAAGTACGCAATGACACCTTCTTGGGATGAAGATCAACTTTCGAAGTCCATGTAGGCGGATCAGAAGGGGGACACACAGTCATATGATGTTTTACGTTACAATGCATTATCCACTTCTCATCTTCTGTCATAATTAGTGTCAAGAATAGATCGTTTTTGTATTGGGAAAGCAAAGGAACACGGATGGCGATTCGGTCATCTCGTTGATTAGCTGTCAAAATATGTGGAACTTAACGATCGAAGGTCTTCGTAATACTTGCACGGTTGGGTTCGGGTTGTTCCTTATGGCTTGTTCAATATCGTCTTCGTCAACTTGTGATGGTCGTCCATTCCTAGCCTGAACTTGGCAACTTCTGTGTTCTTCTCTAAATTTATGAAACATCGACTACTTGTGCTTTTGTCTATTGCATCCTCCCCATAAACGTGACAAACATTACGACAAGCTGCGGCTGCCGCACTCTTTTAATAGAACTCGTATAACAAACAAGTCTTATATGCTCCTTCTTGCTTTCCTTATTACACATTCAGAGATTTTTTTTTGTTGAGATGATTAACTTTGTGAGATGATGCATTTATATGTGCGGCATCCACATGTTTGATTGGTCGACGATTTACGTCATTACAATACCATGTGTGACGGCAATTCCATTGTAATTTTGCATATCTAAAAAAGGGTAGAACTTTTGCACTCACCTAAAATATAACGATAAATGGCTGCAATTGTCCAAAAAATTGAGCTGGAGACTTTGATGGTTCTGCAGGTTTCAGATCTCCTTTAATTCGAGAAACACATTTTTGGAATTATGCCTGTGTGTCTATGAATGCGATAATCCAAAACTGCTTTGATTTATAGGGATAAGATTTGGTATATGACTTTAATGCTAAATTTGCAGATATTCAGATATATTTTTTTAAATTTTGGACGAATTCGTTTGAGTGAAATTATATACGTCCAAATATAAGGAAGCACGATAATTACCAAACAAAGAGAGCTAGACTAATTTTATTTGTCATTTAAATTATAGATCAAGTTCCGAAGTTTAAATTAGATTCATCAAGATATTGATTGTCTGCAGGCATCTACTTTTGCATGAAGTCAACGACTTAAATAAAAAAAGAATTGGCATGTGATCTTTAAACAATAATTATAGCTAAACGATCTGTATCAAATATTGTCTTCTCGCAATCGGAAAAAAACATCAAAATACATATTCAATTTTATAGTATTAGTGTATTAACCGCTTTTCAGAGGATCAGACATTAATAGGCTCTGTCGTAACAACTATTGGTCATTTATACAAAAATAATACACTCATATATCAGTTTTCCTTTGCGATACTACCAATCGCCAAATTCTTAATGTGGGACTTTTAAAATTGTTTGAGATACCTGATGACTCATGGAATCAATTCCTTGCCAAAAGTCAACAATTCTATGCGTATAATTTTTAATTACATATTTGAGCGAAAGGTTCCGGTATACCACTTCCGTTAGATTTATTTCGATATCCGTATTCTATTACTTTTACTGCATTTCCGTTGCTTAGTATCTTGGAATCTCAAAGCACGACAATATAATCAACCTTATGTACTTGACATCGTGATCTATCCTTTATAATCCATTGATATAGTTATATGATAGTTTATAATTATAATTCAAACCACTTTTTTATAGTTTGTGTTCGAATTTATAAACAGCATGTAGAATTACATACCAAATATATTCAAATTCTCGAACACAGATAAAATCCGCAAATTAGCTTTGAAGTTTCTAATTAAATTTGTAAAAAGTGTTCTTCAATTAAAAAAAAAATGTATGGTAAATAATGCTGCAAACATAACTTAACCAATTTTCAAGTATTAGTGTAACCTATTAATACACTAATACATGTCTCTACCGAATATTAGGGCATAATCATTCGGATAGTTCAATTGTTTCCTACAAGAGTCATTTTGGGTATGATTGCTTTTTATATGATTTACAATATTTCAAAATATAGTTTTCCATATTGTGTGCAAAATGTGTAAAGAGAATGCACTTGGAAAAGAATTATTCAAACCGTTACTGATGATGAGCCAATGGATATAAAGCTAAACACAATTTGAGTAAGAAATTTAATTAAAAACTATGAAAATTCTATTTTTTTTTTCTTCAATTGGGGTTCAAGAAATGAACTGTTTAGTACATTCTTAAAGTAACACAAAAAGTATTTTTACCGCAATCTACGCAAAAAACGCTTCCAAACTGTATTTTTTTTTTACGCTTAATTTTGTCTCAAAATTTATTTAATTTCCGAACATGATATATATATAATTACTTTCATATGATTAACATCAAAATAAAGATATAACAACTATTTTTATTACATAAATTGTTAAAACCAAATTTACTACGCAGAAATTCTTCTTAGAAGGAGTTTGAATAACAAATAGCCATATTTTTCGTCAGAAAATATGTTAAAATATATTATTTGTTACATTTATCAGGTTAAAAATAAAACATTTCTGAAATTGTTTATTGCAAATTGTAAATATTAAAATTAACATTAAATTAATAAATAGATTCAAACAATCAAACCATCATATTTTCTATTGCGCTTAAGATATATCATTCTTAAAGTAACATTAATTCTATAATTTCATTTTCTAAAATGTATGGGGTTTGTCATATTCGCCTTATAATTAATACTAAATGATATTCAAATATCAAAAATCACTTTACATATATACAAAGATGAAAATAGGGCTTGGAAAAAATTATTCTGAACCACAAAACGTCGCTTACAGGAAACAGCTGAGTGATGAAGATTGCTTTTGTAATAAACATAATACAGATGAAAGACTACATTCAGGGAAATAAAATAAAAAGACTACTTCAGTAAATTGCCGTAATCAATATTACCTTTACTAATTATTATCTGACATCCATTAAAAAGTTATTTTAATATAATTACTTACATACATAACTCGGTTCAAACATCGTTATTCATCATTAGAAAGTTCAAAAGTTTTCATCTTCTCTATAATAAATAAAAATAACTTTTTTAATAAAAAGAATTCTGAATAAGTGTTACTAAAATGAGTATCACCTCGGGTAAGTTTATATTAGTAATTTGATTTATAACATACAATTCTCAAGTTAATCTATTTGATGTTCTCAGAACATAAAGAAAATCATTTTAACGGCATCTTAAGCGTTAAGATGATTAAAAACACCTTTAAGAGACTTAATTAAAATAATAAGATCTTTTCGCATCCGAAACGTTATAAAAATAAATCTCCAAATTAAATACTTTCGTACTCTAATGAGCTACGAATGACTTAATTAGAATTAACTTTCCTTATAAAAAAAAGGGCTTAATTCTGCAGCTTCGAAGCTAATAATAGTTGTAATTTTAATTTAGCTAGTGATAATGAATCCTTTCCAAAATCGTCATTCACACAATTTTTAAAACTTAAAAATTATAATTATTGTAAGTCTTCATGTTATGAACGATGTTTCTAAGTATTTCAAATTCCAGAGTCAAAATATTTTTCAAATGAATCTAAACATTTAATGCGTCTTTAAAAAAAACCAAAATACAAAGCAGGACAGAAAACAGAAGAACCTAATTGGGGTTAATTATGCATATCAGTCATTTAAAAACTTTCATAGCAAAATATTATTAAAAAAGATTTTTTTTTAATTATTCTGAAAAATAAATGAATGAATATATAAGTATAATAAGAATTAGTTTAGTCATATGTTTCTTATATTCTAGAATATTTAGTGCATTTTTTATGATTATTTATGATATTTATAATTAATTTCATTATTTTTCTACAAATTATAACATTCCGAATGGTAATCTTAAAAGTATTTGTTGATGAAATAAATATATAATCATTTGTTGTTTTCAAAATAATGAAAAGGAATATTCGATATCGTATTTATACATGTATTTTCATAACCTCGTATTATTTTCCTTTCAGAGAAATTTCACTCCCTATAGATATATTTATTCATAAAACTGCGTTGTTAAATTCTAAAATTGTCCAAAGATTTATTTTTAACTTTCGTGCATAAGCTCTTTTGAATTTTGTGAATATGATTATCTTTCTGGGTCAACAGACTACTAAGAATAATTTTATTCATTTATCTTTTAATTATTCATTAGCAGGACTTATTGCGGATCTATATTTTCCTTAAAGTTATATAACACTGAACACATAACATTGAAATGTCAAATTCAGAAGCTACAAAATTATTTATCATTTATTATCACATGAACGCTATTCTGAAGTACATGCGAGGACTTATTAGCACAAAAGAAGTAATTATCAAAAAGAGAAGTTCAAATAGAACTTTCGCCTTTCAAAATATAAAGTGTTTTTAAGGATCTTTAATGAAGGATTTGAAAGTTAAGTGGGCAATTAATTTGCTGAATAACTAAATCAGCTTACGGGGATTCATTTCACAAAGCAACTTCATTTACTACTGTAAATGGGATGTTATTTTTGATGATTGCTGATGCAGTAAATATTAAGACTGTACTAAGAATAT
The DNA here is from genome assembly GCF_947563725.1 of Argiope bruennichi. Classification (NCBI taxonomy): domain Eukaryota; kingdom Metazoa; phylum Arthropoda; class Arachnida; order Araneae; family Araneidae; genus Argiope; species Argiope bruennichi. The sequence continues at coordinate 37,590,162 of NC_079154.1, read as the reverse complement.
AAATGGAGCATGTTGAATTCTAAGAATATCTTCGCTATGAGGTAACTATAACAATGTGTATAATAAAATATTAGATATATTATTAAGCTTTCCTAACAAAATTTATTAAATACTTGTTAAAGAAAAAACATTTCAAATAAGCTATGATAACGAAGCATCACACCATTTATGTTCTGGTTTAAAGAAATATTACATTTAAATATGGTGAACATTTAAAAAAAAATTATTTCAGGAAACAATTTTTCAAAGATAGAAATGCAAAAAGACCAGAATTTGGTGCTTTAAGCCATAAGCATAAACGCAAGAAGAATTATCAGAATGCATCAAATACCAGCATGAATTTTGCATGAAGTTGCTCTAAATGAGCTTTTTGCAAAAAATGAAATTGATTTAAATGAATAAAAATGATAGTAAGGTGAATTCCTTAAAGCTATCTTTAATTTAAAATCTTAGAAAATGATAAAATAATTCATAGGTCTCAACTCAGCATTCTTCTTTCTGATAGAAATGTCAATTCTCCTTTGACAATCTGTTAAGAACAATGCCTAAAGCGAAGGAATATGATAGATTTTCGATACTTTTTTATGCATCAGAATAAAATGTCAGCTTTAGATTTTATTTTAAATGTTAGATGGTATATGCAGCCATGTGGAGCCTTCAATAAATTATGAATTCAGAATTTTTTTTTAATATTGACTATTTAAACATTAAAGTATTTACATAGTTATTCATATATATATATATATATATATATATATATATATTATATGGTACAATTCAGAGTTATCAATGGATATTAGTATTTTATACAACCATAAAGTTCTGAGCACCGATAATACGAAAAAACGGATAAAAATAAAGAAACCTTATTTCAATAGTTTCTATATTTAACGAATACGTATGTAGGATAATAAACTTTGATTTAAAGGTCATAAATAATTTTCATATGCAATATATATTTTTTATAAATAGAAATATCGCATATATTGCAAATCAATGTAAAATATTGATCTGTCGAGACGATGCTAAATAGCAATATCTGCTCAGAATGATTACATATGCATATTGCCATATTGAAAATTGATTTGAATATAAGTGAATAATGTGTAATAAATTAATTTGGATGCATAAATAATTAAGTCATTCAGTTGGCATGCGTGGAATGAATTATTCTAAATGCAATAAATAATTAAATACTGTGAAATTAATAAGATAATTAATTATTATCAAAGCGATGAATAAGTATAAAATTGAAATTTCTTAGATATTTAATTTTTTGCTAACCAATAATAATTTAAATTGGAGTAGTCTAATATAGTTTTTTAGAAGCATGAAATAGTAAGTAGAAGGACAAAAAGGAAATTTAAAGTATATTTTGAAATTAACTATAAAATCTGTTTGAAACGAATAGTAATAACAAAAAATACAATGTGAAATACAAATTATAATGTAATACTAAAATACTAGCAAAAATCTCTAACTAAAATGAGAGTGTTATGAATATAAAATAATAAAAATTGCAGACCTCAGCTAATTAATCTTTGTTGTAATCCAATATCAAAAAATGTAAATAAAGTATGAAGTTTACGATCTCTTATTTTTATCCAGCTTACTTTTATTCACAAACCGATAAGTCAAGCCATATATATATATATATATATATATATATATATATATATATATATATATATATATATATATATATATATATATATATATATATATATATATATATATATATATATATATATATATATATATATATATATATATATATATTATAAATCTCTGTCCTTTGCTTATCACCAGAACGGAAGTTCAGATTTCGGTTTCGATAATGGTTTAGATCAAAAAACGAAGTGAAATTTTTATTTCCTTCAAGAATTACAGAAAGAAGAAGGCGATTACATTATGAAGATTATATTATATAACAGAATGCAGACAATCAACAGTTGTGAATACAAAATCTTACTGTCACTCAACTAAGATTTATTATTCATTTTTAATTCTTCTATATCACTTAGCAATTTCAACTTAATTAATAGGCCTAAAATAATTATCTGATAATTAATTTATGTAATTAAATTAGCTAATTATCTGAAAATAATTCTATTTTAATAAACAAATCAAATGAAGAATCTCTCATTATTAATTGATAATTATTCTGAATTTTGCTGAGTATATCATGGTTATAAATGTTTTCACTTGGGTAATAAACCCTTTATGTAAATACAGGTTAAGAAAACGATACAAGTGATATTACATAAATATCCACAATAATAACACATGCACATGCAATACATAAATAATACATACATATATATTTGAATAGTTTAAAATAGACTGATTTATTATTTGTCCCTTTTTCTAGTTAAATTAGTATGGAATCATTCGAAATGTTTATCGATCCTGTTCAATGATTCTAAAATAAACATACGTAAAGTCAAATACTGATAAACAGAACTTAGAATATATGGAATATATGCTTTAGATCTTAATAATGAGAACTTAGAAACTAGAATTAAATACACAACGCAGCTAATATTTTTGAAAATTCGATATATTATCAGTTGAGGTATTGGATTATAATCCACTATTTAAAAATATTCAAGGATAGAAAATAAATTATAAAAGTTGAAAGTAAATGACAAGATGTCTTGTTACATTTTAGTTAGTAGCATTTCATCTAAATATTTACGCTAATAGATTGTTCCACTTATTTTAAATTATAACGCTCATTGACTTTTTACAGACAAAAGCAAAAATAATTTAACATATTCTTTCGAAAATGTTACATAGACATTATTCACCATGAGGAGCAATTTAATTAAGATCTTATCATTGAAAATATTTCCTTAAAAGAGCAAAAAATATATATCTAAAAAAAACGTGATTTTTTTAACGTTTATCGTATTTCCACAATACAAAAAAATGTTTAAAGTGTTAATTTACATATTTCCCTCAATTGTTTTGTTTATAATTTTTTATAAAATATATTTAAGAAAAAAGCTTATGTTTTAGATTGTGAAAACAAAAATTATTAATTAGAAAAAAAAACATTCCATAAAGTTGCTTTATTAAAACAAGCGTTACCTCAGTTAAAGTGGGATTCCCATTATAGAAATAATTTATTTAACCATTTATCTGATCAATACATTTGAGGTTTTCAAATATTGAATAAATTAAAACAGATACATGATATATCTAGCTTTCAGTATACTTTAATACGTATTTCAGGAATTGAATAAAAAAAAAGAAGATAATTTTATAAGAAAAAATCTATTGAAAAAATTATTAATCCTAAATTATTTTTTCCCAAGGGATCCTTAAAGAGGTAGTTACATTAATATTGCAATAAAAAGAAGCTGGAATCACATCATTTTTATCAATTTTTTTTTCTGTAGCTTATCGTAACTTTAACGTACTAAAATATTTTTTTAATCACTTGCCCCCCTCCCTCTCTGCTTTCAAATATGTTGTGATAGAAAAAAAAGATTCTAATAAAATTGAGTATTGCTAATGAATTTCTTGACAATTATGCTATCCTGATAAAAATTATTTTTATAATGAAGCCATTATTTTCCGATTCTTTAAAGTTCTGATCATGGATTGAAAACAGATGAATATCATTTCCATTAATAATTTTTTCTGCAATTAATTCAGAATTTATAAAGTAACTTTGCTCCCTTTTAAATTCAGAATTAATTACGAAATGCAACAAACATTAGAAAGGCTTTGAATATAAATAATTTGAAAGAAGTCATGATTTTAAATTATTAGAATGTTTTTGATATCATTTATGGAAAATAAGTTATTAGTTTCATGCTAAGTGATATCAATAAAAGATGAAAACAATTATAACTGAAAACAATTTAATGAGTAAACTAATGAGAATATAAAATAGTGAACTATCTGCCTCAATATACATAGTACCGAGTGAGCAAAAAATACCATGAAAACTAATTTTGGTGCAATACCTTGACAATACCATGAAAAAATTAATAAAAACATAAAATTATGCAAAATAAGAAATGGTTTACAGATTTAGCAGTGATAAGTCACGTTTTTCTTAAGGTAAAACAAGGGGAAAAAAACCGCCGATAAGGGTAGCATGCCTTATTTGGAAATATGCAAATGAGACAGGTGATTATAAGTACTTATGCTCTTCATCCAGAATCAGTTCACCGCAGCACGCTATTTAAGTAAACATTGATGCTATGTGGAAAAGACAAAGCATTGTTGGTGAAGCTGTTTTACCTGAACCATGAATTAGCGACTACTGCAACGCATAAATTCTGACTTCAGAAAAATGGGAAGAATGGGAAAGGATCTTTAACAGTGGCAGGTCTTATAAAGCTTGTTCATCTATTTGAGGAAATTGAATTCCTGGAAGATTGTGTAAAGTAGACCAAGTCTAATGCCGTCTCGTTCGAAGCGCGTTGCAGCCGAAATGGACAAATTAATTTCCGAAACAGCGGCAGGGACTAGCAGTGCACGAGAAGCTGATATACGCTTGGGATTACCACCATCTTCGATACACAATATTCTTCATGGAGTTCTGAATCAGTATCCATACAAATTACAGTTTTGCCATGAACTTTTAGCATCGGATACTGTAAAGAGAGAAGCATTTGCGAAGTGGGTTGTCTCCAAAATTGAACAAGATTCCTCCTGGATCTTTAACATCTTGTGGACAGATGAAGCTCATTTTTCGCTTCACGGCGACGTCAGTACACATACCTGTCGCATCTGGGGACGTCAAATCCACGAGTGTAAGCTGAGAAACTACTGCATTCTCCGAAAACCACAGTGAAGTATGGGTTCATAGGTTCCTTCATCATAGGTCCTTTCTTCTTTGAAACACAGTGTTTGGTAAAAGAGTGGAAGACGGTGACAGTAAATGCTCAGCGTTATTTTATGCTTCTGCGATAAAAAGGTTGTTTCATGTTTGCGGGAAAAGATACGCTTTCTGCTGTTACGTTTATGCAAAATGGAGCAGCAAGTCACACTGTTATTCCAATAAAGGAATTCCTAATACAGACAATCGGGGAAGCAAGAATAATTAGTAAACGTTGCAAGTTTCCATGGTTTTTTCGGTCACTAGATACGACACCAGCAGTCTTTTGGCTATGGGGAAATTTTAAACCCGTCCATCGAATCTGTCGAAATTGAAAGAATCAATCCGCTGAGAGATGTCAGATATACAGCCGGGCACTCTGCCGTTGTTGGATTTGTGACACACCTGCAGTGGTGACGGACATGTTGCAATAATAAATGATGTGATTACATTATTTTTGTTATTTGCGTGTTTATTCTTTCACTTATCTACGAAACGCCATCTATTGGTTGTTTTTTGAATAATTTTTTTCTTACCTAAAAAATTCGCGTGAATTATCGATGCTGAATTTGCAAACAGTTTTTTATTTTGCTCAATTTTACGGGCTTTATGAATTTTTAAAGTTTTTACAGACTTTTTGCCCACACAGTATATTAAATTCCTAATTTACCAGGAAATAATTCATCTCCCAAATGTAATGAATGCTTCAACGCTACAAATGTATTGCAACATCTGTAACAAAGAATATTATAGATTAGCAATTAAAATAATCTGCATTGCATAATTAAAAGCAATTTCTGCAACGATGGAGAAAATGTTTTTTCTTAAGCTAAAAAGATGAAATTGGTTTTGAAAGATAGAATAATAACCAAAGACTTTTTTACCCACAAAATTAGATTTGCAATAAAAAAATACAAGAGGATAATTTTATATATTATGAAAATTGTAATATACAAAATTTACTGCTAACATAAAAACAGTAATCAACTCATTTTCAGTTTCTCGTATATGCAGTATACGAAGAAAAATTATTGCAAATGTCAAAAAAAAAAAAAAAAAAAAAAAAAAAAAAAAAATCGAAATTCTGACAAATTACCATATCTCAGTCTTCATTGTGTTTAATCAACACTTTTAGAAAAATATATGTCTGTTGTGAACAAGACAACTCAAAATCGCTTTGAACTAAAAGAATGAAACCTGGTATAAAAATTTAATTTCTATTAAAATTTGAACAAAATCCATTCAGAGAAGGTCTGTTTGTCAGGTTGTCCAAATGCAAGTCATCAAGTAAACTAAAAAATTAAGTGAGCTATATGGATAAAATTTGGTATGCATACCTCATATTTAAAGTGTATGTATATGTCAACTCTGACGCCAAATATGTCAGGAGTAACCATTTGCCAGTTTGTAATTTCAAAAGCTTATAAATGAGATAACTCAAAATTGCAATGACTTAAATGAAATTTGGCTTGTGATATTGTGACTACAATTATAGAATTGTTTTATATTTCGTCTTTAATCGATAAGAGACCGCCTAATAAGATGGCCAAATACACATTTCTTATGCATTCTAGCAATTAATAGCCAAAAATCGCATGCTATACTTTTTCGTAACTATTGTTCGCCAATTTCATAAAATTAAATTCATTAGATAGTAAGAAAAGTTTCGGAAGATTACTTCTACTAGTTGTTTCACTATAAAATAATTATAATCTAATATTACCGCTAATTTATTAACACGCCAAATGCAAATAATATTTGAAACTCATTATGCATCAACTTAAGAATTGCCAAAGTTGAATTTTTTTGGTCCACTTCTTACCCAAATATAGTAATCCTGGTAATCCTTACTCCATCCTTAAGAACTGTTTGCTAGTATTTTTTTGCGTTTTTATCCCAAACGGCGAATATTTTGACGATTTGTACGATTATATCACGCTTGACCGGTAGCCGGAGACTAGTCTAAAGATTTATTCTAACTTTAAATGACAATTTCATTCCCCCAAAGATGAATCACTTTCAGCCCTGAATTTGTTACTTATATTTTCATTTCATCCATACTTACTATGGGTATCTTCAAATAGAGCAGTAATGCTTTTATTTCATATACATTTTTGAACGCTTTTTAAGTGGCATTTTTTTTTAAAAACTGAATGTCAATGTAGTTATTACTATGTAAAGCATGATATAAATTATAAAAATTATTTTTGATATGCAACATATGAAATTTCCAACCATGTGCTTCGAGGCATGAAAATCTTAATAAACTGAAAAGTGCATCAAGTTGTAATAAAATCCAAGTAGGTTTATTTGTTATTAGTTTCGAAAGGCGAAGAAAATGGCAGTATGACCTAATTCCATCCAGGATTGCACTTGTTTGTAGAACTTAGATCAAATAAAACTTTCTATATATGGTCGAATCCTGATAATGGGGTGTCGCGGAAATTTGAAAAAAAGGAAGGCAGGGATTTTATTTTCGATATAGGGTTGTTTCTTCAAATTGCAAAGACCTTCCATATACATTTTTGCTTTGTTTCAAAATCACCAGAGATAAATTTAGGAATTAAAAGCATCGAATAAGCAAGCTTGAAAGACGTATTCTATTTCAATTTATCTGAAAGCTTTATTAATTAGATATTTTTGTTCTGAAATATATATGCAAATATTTAGTTAATAAAAAATGCTTTTTCTTCTTAAAATATTACATCGGTGCAAAATCTAGGAGGAGAACATCACTTTATGTAACAAGAGCAAATGCTAGATAAGCCATTTTTTCGAATTTCAAAATTGCCATCTGACTCACACTTATTCTTTGAACTGCATCATAGATTATAACCATAAAACATCGATAGATTTTTAAATATTTTTATCTGATTCCTTTTCAAATTTCTTTCAAGTGAAAAAAATATTAAATTAACATGCTCATTGAAAGAAAAGGATGAAATAATAAATTCAATTCCACTCCTTAAATGAAAAAAAAAAAAAAAAAACACTTTTTTTTTGTGTGTAGAATTTTAAATTAATATACCTGAAGACATTAACACAAAAATAATAACGATAAGGTACATTTCCATCTATTATTCAAAATAATTAATTGCGAAGAATCTGAAATGATGTAATTCCGTGCATTACTTTGGATGCATTGAACGATTGAGGTAATTAAAGGATTTGAACATCATCGCAAGGTCTTATATGTTGTAGTGGGGAGATATTGCCATTATAAATCAAATTTTTGAAAAGTGGATAATTGTTTATTTACTGATTTCTCATTTTTTTAAAGATAAAAAGAGAATTGATTTCGCTTTTCCCTTTAAAATTTCAAGAATTTAATTCTGTTGCTTAATTAACGAAAAATGTGCTCGTTTTGGTAATTTTGTTTCAATGTTCAAAAAGTAGGAAATAAATCAACACTGTTACTAGGAATTCATTTATTAAAGAGGTTTCTAGTCTGTTAAGCTTCTTTAGGGTGTTGATTTAAAAACTATTACTTTTAATGAATTATTTTTATTTTTTTAAATAATGTACATTTTAGGTCTTTCGACGGTGCATGCAATAATTGATGTATGTTTTTAATTATTTCATTTGCCTATTTTATTAGTTTTATTACTTTATTTGTATATTCAATCTGACAGTTGAAATTGTCTAAGTCAAATACAACAGAAATACATTTAAAAATACCAGAATTTCAAAATAGTTCGGCAGAAACTCTGGGATCATTCACTTAAATTATTGATCCACAATTTTTTACTGAGACAACAGAGAAAAAGAGAAATTTAGATTGTGGGCATACGGAGACCGCTGAAAAATAGGTAAGTGGCTTTTAAGAAAAATGTTAACTTTGCGCTCAGCGAATATTGTCAGAGAGTCATTGGTTGATAAAAATAAAACAATTCACTTACCACTTTTTATAAAAATTCCTATAAAGGATCAATTCGTTTGAACAATTAATAAAGGCAGAGATTACTTTCATTATTAAAATTTCCCTTGTATGACTAATAAAGGGGATATTATTTTCTTCTTAGAACACGGCCCTTTTCCTGCCTACCTCAAAAGGTCCAATCTGTCTGAGAGTGACCAGTGCAGTTGTGGTGGGATAGGCACCGCACTTCATTATGCTACGGAATGCATCCTTACAATCTCCTGGCATAGGAAAAAACCATCACCAAGCCATGAACAGGAATGACTGAAAAGAGTCGCCAGCAACTTCCTTTCCAGGCAAAAAATCCACAGTATAATCAAATTTATAAGTGAAAATAGAGACCTATTCTTGCCTCCATAGCTCTCACCATCATGTCTCATACCAAAAAAACTAAGGAAAAAAACAAGCACCGCAGTCTCCTGTCACACATTTCAATCAATCAGAGATTGTCTTCATTTCCATTTCTCAAATTATTTTCCGTCTGATTTTATTAACTGCATCCTGATCTACTATATCATAAAAAATAAGTAAACACAGGTTATATGTATATTTTTACACATTTTATCTCTCAGCACTATATTTCTAAGTTTATTACTACAAATTATATTTCTAAGTTGAAAAATTATGTAAACGGTCTCATCATAATATAATTTCTTATATAATTGTAAATTCTGTATATGGTTATTTTTGTTTCGTTTTCCTACTGTAAATATTTTGATAATGAAATAAAATTCCCGTAACATGCCCACCAAACCATTTAGTGACCAGAATGGTCACGGATACGGGGGTATGAGACGGCGTTCTGTTCTGTTTGACTAATAAATTTCAACAAGTAAGAGTGTTTGATGATTCTCTAATTCATAATTCCTCTGTTGGTCCTTTAATTCATTCATTCTATTCCTTCACCCGTTTTGAGAAATTACCATCTAAAATTATTATACTGATGAATTTAAGAAGTTAACTTGCATTAAGAATTCCGAAACGAAAAAATATAGCATAAATGAATAAATGATCATAATTAACTTCATATGAAAAAAGGTTTATATTAGAACTTTTGTTCAGTATATGTTACCGAGAAGAACTTGAGCTTATCTCAAAATAGAACTTAATTATGATAATCTAACATTTTTATTATTTCCTAAAATAATTAAATTATTATGATGTATATATATATATATATATATATATATTTTTCTTAAACCCTCTAATTTGGAGTCAAATTTTACTTTAAAATTATTTTTGGTCTTCATTGTTATTCATTAGATGATTACTTTCGTACCAAAAGGAATCTAAACTAATATCTATTAAAACTTCACTTACAAAACTATTAAATAGTTAAGATTTATGCGTAAATTTATACGTTATGTTGCAGTGCATAAATTTAAATTTATCGATGTGATGAAATTATTAACTAAAGACCGAAGAAATATTTTGACTTATTACAATTTTATCAGATTATTCAAAGCTGTTTAGAATTATTCGTTAGAAATGGAAATTATCCATATGATCCATTTATTATTTCAACAACTGAAATGGATCGGGTACAAAGAAAATTAGATTCTAATCAACAGAAATTTATAATTCAGTATCGAACAATCCTGAAGAGACTATTGATTTCCTGGATAAGAATGCAAAGTTATACTAATCAAGAGTATTATCGAAACTAGTTAAAGTGGTAATTGGACTATTGGAGTTTCCTGTTCACAGCTAATGTCATTATCCTGGTTAAATATTAGTTTTCTGTCTGGATGAAGCCAAAGTTAGCATTTCTAGCGTGATTAACCGAAAATTATATTCTTAAAATCTTTTCTCATTCTAAATTATAGAATGGCTACTTCATTAAAATAATTGTTAGAATGTATATTTTTTATTTCAGATAATATGTTATTTCTTTTTTAAAGGATTAGTAAGATGTGTTCTGTTTAATTCCGTATTAGTAATTATTGTGAAATTTGTGAGGGTAATTTGTAAAGTACGTTTCATTTTCAGTAGATTCATTTCCTCACTAATCAGGGGTCTATAACATAAAATTATAATTTCAATATAAATGTTGTTTAGGCTAAAAGAAAAATGGCATTTCAATTGTAATCAACAGTATTGAAAATCAGCTCTTCAATTATGTAGTAGAAAATTAACTCTATAAAACTTAAAATTTAGTTTTATTCAAATCGGAACAATTTAGTTTCGCAATTACACAGTTTTAAATGAGAATAACACAATTTTCTCCTGATATTCTATTTGTTACTTAGAAAAATCAAAAGATCATGCCATTTTTCACAAGTACTGAAACACTTCCAGGCTATTTTCCTCAAGTACTGAAACATTTCCATGCTATTCTTCTCAAATACTGAAACATTTCCATGCTATTCTTCTCAAATACTGAAACATTTTCATACTAAGTTTTACAAGTACTGTAATACTGAATAATATTTATCATTTCACAATTCAGTTAATTTTTGTTTTTATTTAAATGTGTATATTAGTATTATTTAAATTTGCATATTAGTATTAATAGTATTTGTATATTAGTATCCATAATATATTTAATATTGATAGATACATTTACATACAATTTATGTCCCACCGGAGGCACCTCGTAATTGAGGATGAGAAACTTCCTGTATGGTGGTTGGTTCTCGCCACTCTTGTGGGTACACGAAATGGGGGGAGGGTCTAATACCTCCCATCGATGACGGGATGTAAGTCCTTAGGGACGGGTTGTATCGTGGTCAGTGTTGGCCCTTAGGACTCAACCACAGTTCCCGTCAGTGTTACTGTTACGGCGGTCCGGGTATTCAGATTTTTCCGTGTGCCTTCCGGCTGGTCGAAAAAGCTGGTTTGTGATTACATACAATTTCTGGAAAATGCCTACACAAAGAAAATCAAATTTAGGTATAATCTATTTTGGACTTTGAATGCACAAATTTTGGTGTTTCCGTATTTTCCATTATAAATTTCCAAGACCCATTTCCAAAGACATTCCACCACCAAATAAAACTGAACGAAAAGTTCCAAAAATTATTATCAATTACTGAAAACTTACCTTGTGACACACTTTTCGATTGAAAGTTTGTTCGAAGAATGATTTGTTTCTTATTTTCTTATTTATGATTTACTTTGTATTCTTTCTATTATATATAGTTAAATTGTAAGATTGGTCGTATATAAAAATGTGTGTTCAGATTTATACGTGACTTCAAAACGAAAATTTATATAATTTCGTAAATTTTATTATTTTTATTAAAATTATTTTTGTTTTAGAAGCAATATGGAATTAATATGCACGTCCGATTAATGACGAAACAGAATATTTTATTTTCATCTTCATGAAACATATATTTTACAATTTATGACAAGCACTTAGTCAAAATTTCAATCATTCAATATTATTATTTTAGCAATAAAACTTTTTTTTTTTAATATTTAAAGCCTTATATTAGGATTCAGCTTCTTCAAAATAGAAAAAAAAATAGTTACGCAAAAGAATTTCTGAATGAATTCTGTAATACTATTGACAGAAAATTCTAAGTAAACACTATTTTTAAAATTCTATTCAACAAAATTTGTTTTTGTAAATTTGAAATTTTTTATTATTGTAAGTCACAAAATTGATTTTTTAATAAGATAAGACTTATTTAATTAAAATATTTTCATTAACAGAATGTCTTATTATTAGGTGTAAATTTATGAAGAAATAACAAAATAATGCACGTTTAAACATATAAATATTGTCTGTAGATGAAGTTAGCGTAGATAAACCATGCGTTAACTAAAGTCAAAGATAACACTCACTTATCTCAACTCTAGACTTTATTGAAGGAACTAAACCTTACGTCTGTTTTTATACACAAATCAAAATGACTGGAATCTTCCAAATTTAGAAATATACAGAAATTATAAGAAAATTCTAGAACAGAGGTTCCCAAAATTTTTTTTCTCGTGGACCACTTTCAAAGTTTTACTATTTTCGGTAGACCCCTTGCTCCTACATTTCTACTCTATTCCCAAAATCCCTAAAAAATATCACCCTAAATTGGAGGTACTAAGAAGAAAAAAAAGTAGCACATTTTCTTGTGTCTTAATTATTAAAATAATACTTGTGGTTATACAAAATTATAAACATTTATTATTACAAACAATCAACAATTGACAAAAAATCAACAATGAACTCTGAAATGTAAATCAACAATAAAAAATAGTCATACTTTTAATGAGACGGATGTAGCACTTGATGAATTGACAGCAGATTATCAATATTTGGCTTCAGTTTTGTAAGAAGTAATCTCAAATCTCCCCGTTATGTAATATTCAATTTGCTCCCCTTTTTTTTGTTAACAGGTTGGTAACGGCACTAAAACTTCTTTCGACAAGATATGACGAGGGAAACGCTATCAAAAATTTTCTCGCAATTTCCCACAGCCCAGGATATTTTTCGGGGATTTCTGCCTGCAGCCAAAATGTTTGATAGCCTTTTTTAAATTTCACCTTCAGTTCCTCGTTGGTGCTGAGCTCAAGTAGCTCCTCTTGTAATACCACATTCGCTTCTTCCGTTTCATCAAATGGGGTTTAGATCCATGGTGGCATTTCTATCGTCAGAATATCTTCAAAACTATTTTTGAAGTCATCACGCAGGGTATTTAAATGATGAACGTATGTCTGAATATCCTCATCAAGACATTCTATCTGTGACAAGTGCGGAAACTGGGAGAATTCGCGCCGACTAATATTTTGCTTCATTAATTTCAATTTACCAAGAAAAGCCGAAATTACACCCTTTGTTTTTATTAAATTAAGGCTGTCCCCTTGTAACTGCAAGTTAACGTCATTGGATTTTATGAACACATCTGTTAAGTGCGCAATGTCCGCTTTATATTTGATCAGATTTTCTTTTAAATCTGGTGCTTTCGTTTCCCAGACACTCTATCACCGATTCGAAAAGTGAGTAAAATCTCGATAAGCATGCGCCTTTCGAGAACCAGAGTACTTCAGTATGTAAGAGCAATCATTGGAAATCTGCATCATTTTCATCGCACAATAGTGCAAATAAACGGGTATTCAAAGTATTGCTTCTTATTTTATTAACTGAGTTAATCACAAATTGAAGCGATTGGTGCAATCTATCACTCAAGGTGTTGTCGGTGGATGACACAGGGGATTGCAATTCGTCCTGGTATTATTCTTTTAAGATGGCTTATAAACCCACGATATCGCACGAACATGGCAGGAGCTCCATCTGCTGCCACCGAAAAAAATGCTTGTAAATGGAATAGATTTTTCTGTAAAAAAACACTCAGGACATCCAATATCGATTCGCCTTTAGTGTCCGACTTCAAAGTTTTTGCGAATAGCAGTTCTTCATGGATTTCTTCGTCCATTACTTTATCCGGCACTGGAAACACTGACAACGATTCAGTCACAGTCACACTTTTATGTTCAAAATCCCGGAAACAAATGTGTAACGTTTTGTTGTTGGCATTCGTATTTATACTAATGTAGACTGCAAGCACAGCGCAAGTCGCATTTCATCCCTTTGCAGGTCTAAACAAGCATCCCGGACGAGCGGGCGCACGGGCGGCACTTTGCAAGTCTCGATATGTGGTGTTCACTTGTACTATTATCTATTGTTCTATTCAATTCTGTGTTTGAACTGAGTCTCGAATATTTTTGAGTACCTACTTAGTGAATGATGCTACCTGCCTACGTTGATAGGTAAATCCAAGCCAAAATTTTTGTTCTTTATTATGAAAACCAGAAAATTTTTCGTGGACCCCCACTTACAACTTGTGAGCCCCTGTTTTCTTTTCACGTCTACGTGGACCCCCATGAGGTCTCCTATGGACCCCTGGGGGTCCACCTGGACCACTTTGGGAACCTATGTTCTAGAACAAACGAGAAATAACAGAAAGTAAATCAATAACAAAACAATTTTTAGGCAACTTGCCTGCATTTGGATACGTCGCTTTCATTTCATAGCATTCTAACACTGAACCATTCCGTCCGCATCAAGTTAGAACATTTTCATTTGTTTGGATTTTTCTGGCCCAATAGCCATGGGTTATGACTATGTTACGCCAAACTAGGGTTAAACATTTTCGTTACAATATTAAGATGTTCAAGATCATTATAAATATAAATAAGGATGATATTAAAAATACAACTGGGTATAAACTGCATCCAATATTAATTTGCAACTTGCGACACATACATATTTAATTACAAAACATAATAACTAGAGATACCCTCATAGATTCCTTTGGAAAAACTTAGAATAATAATTTATTCTTGTATGTACATATAATCTCGCTTTTAGAATTCAATTTTCACATATTGAGGGTGTCCAAAAATAGTAATTAATAACTCAAAGTTATCAGCTTCATAGCACACCTTAAATTTATGTTTTTAGCAACCCATTTAGCTGTTCAGCTCCATTCGTTGCAGATCTTTAAAACTTCAACATTCTATTATAAGCGGCATTGAAATATATTCTAATCTCAATAAATTTTGCAAAATTATTCAATAAGTTTCATCACATTAAATTTAAAATTAAAAAAATTATTGTAGTAAGCTTAAAATTTTAATAATCACATTCATTTCAGTGATTCTTAAACGTCTAAAAATATTTTTAATTTTCTTCTTTATTTCTGCTACAATGGTGGAAAGACAAAATAATTATTTCTGAAATATAATTAAGAATATACTTCATTTAAGAGAAAATTACATCTTTACGATCTAATTTACTTCTTTAGAATTTCATCAGATGTGAAGGTAAATACAAAATTTAATCAAACTCATATTTTGTAGCGGGCTGTTAATTGAATTTTTCTCTTAATTTGAAATAATTGCATTATATTAATTTTTTTTATCAAACCTAACAGAAATGATTTTGTTTGAAAATGTAACATCAATTTAAACTATTTTACGTTAAATCTTTTTTTGTGTGTTAGGTTTTTATTTCTCTTTTGGTGTTAAACAGGAAAGAAAATCTCCTACTTTTCTCTGTGCGTGACCAATATCTAGTTCTGTACTTTTTACCCTTCTTACGTGTATTCGTTGATTTCTTTTTGTGGTTAAACTTTCTAAACTTGGCTTGGAACTTTGCAAGTGCTTAAATAGAATTGGGAATATCGCAGGGCTATGTGTTAAAAGAAGTGGTAACCTAAAACTCCAGCTAATTTTTTTCCAGAGAATTGCTTGTAATATATTGCCAAAATTTTATTTAATTTATCTTTTGGGGCTTATTTTTATTTCAAACGTAAAATTTATATCTTGTTAGTTAGCATAGTAAAAATATTTTTTTTAGAATACACTATAACACTGTGCAATAATTTATTAGAATTCTAAGTAATTTTTATTAGACTTTAAAAGAAAAAAATCGTATCAAAAAGATTATTTTTATGCCTTTCACTCACATTTGTATGACAGCAAATATCATCAGTCAATAGAATCAAGTCCGAATAGAACTCGCTTATATTTAGTTTATATCTCCTTGTTTTAAAACGTTATTCCACGCGTGAATCGCCTGTTATTCATACATGCTATCTAATTAGATATTTACTTAACCAATATTATTAAAAGAGAGCGAATGAGTAAACATCTCATTAGATGGTGATCCGAATCACAGGCATCAGCCATGGCAGCGAATATGTTAAAGAGTTTTTCACATAAGACAAAAATTTAGTCTTAATATTATAAATGCATGCTCTATTTCACAATATTCCAGAAAGTTTATCTTAATAAAAAATTGAAGTTATTTTCGTGGTCTCTGTTTGAGGTAGTAATTAGCTTAAATGATATCTATTAATCTGCTAAAAATTGGAAGATCAAATCAATTGAAGGCTTAAGAAATGAATGAAATATTGTTTAAAAGAGTTTATTTGTTAAAAATAATTTGAAATGGATATTAATTAAGACATATATAGAAAATTTACTTTCTTCTTTTCTGTTTGAGGTAGTAATTATATTAAATGATATGTATTAATCAGCTAAAAATTGTAAAGATGAAGTCAATAGATGATTTAAAAGAAAGGAGGAAATATCGTTTAAAAGAATATATTTGTTAAAAGTAATTAAAATATGTTTTAATTAAGAAATATGTTGATTTCCTTTCCAGAAAAATTCAAAACAAACGTGATGCATGAATTAAATTAGATGACTTGTTTACATCTTTCTCTGAATTAACCTAATTAATGTAAGAATTCTGAATAAAATCAAAAGTTGTTTTGCTTTTAAGAATTTTTCTTATGGAAGCAACCACTAAACTTTTTATTATACACCAGACAGAAATTACTGTATAGGTATGTTTTAAATAACTATATATTTATTTCATAACATGTTTACATATTCTAGAAGACTGTAATTGAAAGTATTTTGGTGAATAAATTTAATTAAATATCGAGACTTCTAAAGAAATTATTTGAAGTAGTTTGGATTAAATAATATTAAAATTGTCAAAGTTTTAAATATATCAGAAAGTTAAAAGTTTCTCAAAGTGCGGTGCTATATTTGACTGTAACGAAGTTTTACTCACAGACTAAAGTGACGTACCAAAAATGTAAGAGCTCTTATTTTAACTTTATATTATTACATATTGATATTAGATATTTAACGTTATTATACATCATAATCAGAATTCTTGTCAATTATTTTATATTTTTCCAAGAAAAAAATAACGAGAATATACTAATTCTTTTAAAATACACAAGTAAAATCAAATAATTTTTTCTTTCTCAATGCAATTGCGGTACTAAAAATTGATTACACAAATTAAAACAATTAGAAAAATATTAAAATCAATCATTCAATCATAATAATTCAACAATCAATCGCGTTCAACTCAAATAATAATCAATGTTTTTCTAGGCAGATAATTTTTTAAAAGCATTTTATAATTCATTATTACTACATTAAATTATAGCTAATATATATGTATACGTATAATATTATATTATACAGGTATATTTTTATCAATTGCCCCTTGATGTCAATTTAGTTTAGTGCAGTTATATTAACGTCTCTTTGTAAAGCAACACTAGGGCTACGTTGGGACGGATCTCGTAATTTTAAGCCGTAGTCAAATAACAAGGGACGACATTTGGGCTCACATACCCCTCTCCACACCACACCAGCGAGAGGACGTTTGTCCCTGGCGGATTTGGCGTGCAACAGGCCCCCTTATACGACGGTTCCTCGGTGGAATCGAGTCACGAACCTGAAGCCCAACGGCTCAAGACCCGAGACCTTACCCCCAGGCCACCGCGGTCCTTTTGATGTCAGATTTCTTATGTATTGTTGGAAAAGTAAAATGATCATTGTTAACAATGTGGAATGTTTTTTTAATAGTGTAACCAACTTTAATGCTTTTGAACGTACAATGATAACGCTATGAATATTTTTTATAAAAGTTTAAAATGTTTTTTTTTTGTTTTTTTTTTTAATTTTCATATGATTTGAATAATGCTCAATAAAAAAGTTACAACTTTTCAAATCCTATTCTTAGAAAATGCGCTAATAAAAGTCGTTTCCAAATCAAATTATTATTTAATCCTTGCTGGAAACTACAGAAAAATTGTGATTTTATATGCAGTAATTGTAAAAATATGACATATAATTTACATTTTAAAAATGATGTTCTTAAAAAATTGAGCGTTTTGGAAACTTCTCACTTTCGTATATGTTCAAAATAATTTTAATTTATTTATCTATCTCCTACCGATGGGTTATCCTTTTTTATGCTGACAATACAGTCATTAATATTATGGTTTCATTACTAAGTCTGTCTTTTTTGAACCTGATGGTAATAATTTTATCATTTAATTATAATATTTCTAATTAATTGTTATTATGAGTTTTACGATCAGTAATCTGGAATTTCAATCAATTTAAATATGGTAAATAAAGTGAAATATACCTTGTTTATAAATATAAAATCATGAGCAAGAAGTTTAGCAAAAGATTTTGTTGATACATTTTTTTTTCAGTTGTATCAACCACTTTTATTGAATTTGCTTTTTTTCAACTTTGTAAATGTATAATTTTGCAATTAATATTTCTCTCAGTTCCTTACGCCGTAGAGTAAAAAACTTGTGAACACATTTATCTTAGAAAGAATTCACTGCTTCAGTATCTTTAGAGCACAATTATCAATTAATCAAAACATTTAATTAATTTTTTATTCAATGCCAGTAGCGCCATCTGGTTGCTTTTTTTCAAAAAAAAAAACTAGACATAGAGATTTAATAATATTTTCTCTAATGAATTATAAAATTAACCGAAAATGTTGGAAGTAATTAAAATAAATATAATTTCTACTGTTGTTATAAATGAGTAAATGCTGAAATATATTTCATTAAATCTATTCATCACATTTTTGTTTATTATATATTACACAGAACATTTTTTTTTGTCATTAAAGCAATCTGAAAACTAAAAATAATCGCTTTCAGAAATTTGCAGACATTTTTGTTTTCCAACTTTGTATCTATGGAATCTGAAGTGGATTGTTTATCTAGTGAATGGGATCATTTCATGAAAAATAAGAAATGCTTTCAGCTGTTTCTATTCCATTAGGATTAATTTTGTTTCCAAGTCAGTTGGGTAAATTTGACTTTGAGATTCGTACCTTTATTACTGTTCAAAAACTAAATTACTTTTTTTATCTCAATGGTTTGATGAAAAACCAGACTTTGGTTTTTCCTTTCTTACCGTCTGGAGAAATATTTGATAGCAATATTGTTATAATCCAAAAAATATTTAAAACATAATCGAATAGCTTATAGCCATGCATATCTTCAAAAGTATCACAAGAGATTCATATTTGGAATTAATGTTTCTTCTTAAAAAAAAAAAAAAAAATAATAAAAAAAAACCTCACTATGAGAAAAAATAATAAATAAATATTTTTTTTCCACTTATGCGAAAAATATCGTTTTCAGGTTTGTGCATGAAATAAAAAATTTCGATTGCAATTTTCGATTTTGGTAAAAAATTACTTTTCATGGCAGTAAGGATAATAAAATGGATGTGAAGTGAAATATCTGAAAGAAAACAAATGCATATTCAAGCAGACTAAAAAATTATAACTATTACACTGAGAAGGAACCTCAATATAATAGCTATAATTTTTCTGTAATGTTATGGAAAGAAAAAACATTGACATTTCTTTGAAAGTTTACTATGTTCTATGTAAGTAACGTTAATGGCTTTGCTTATATGCAAATTATAGTTGATTTCTTGTCATTAAATGTGAAAAAAAGTGTTAACATATAATGTTGCTTATAATCATTTACGCTGTCGAATTTCCACCTCTACACAGTTATTTTAATGAAATCCTAAGCAAAAAAGTCAAATGGCATCATGTCTGGAGATTACAAAGCCAGACAGACATTCATCTATCAGCATAATTTAATGATTAATAAAAAACTCTAATGTTACTTAATCGTAAGAACATTTACTATCGTGGGACATCAGCAAGGTCATGATGCTTGTATTTAACTTATGAACTTGGGAAAAAATTGTTTCGTTGCCTTCCATAGGCAATTAGGGAAAATTATAATTAGCGTATCGATTTTTAAAGAAAACAATTGTAAAGGAAAATCAATGGGAAGCAATAAAATGAATTGTTAATATAAATGAACATAGTTTTGACTTTCTTTCGGATAATAGTAGCAATAAAGATGCTCGCTTCTGAAGATTACTATTTATAGAGCATTATATTATTTTCTGTTCTGAGTGATTAAGATAAAACGGTGATATATAATTCCCCCCCCCCTCCCCAAACGGACGTATCATAGGAGGGAAAGGAATAAATTTTTAACTACTATTATGCGATTTGTGCTCAAGAATGTTATGGAGAGTAATAGTTTAGCAGTCAAAGTCATGGTTATAATGATAAACAGTATGATTTAAGAGTTACAAATGATTAACAAATAATTTTTCTACAAAAACGTTATAAGCCCCATAAAATTTTTAAATTTGGTTAGAAAAGATTTTTTTTTTGCGAAAAATGACTTCATGGGGCAAAGTGTCAAATTAATAACAATCTAACAATTGCAAACTAACCGTGGCACACAATAGAAAACGAATTTTCTTTATATTGACAGCACATTGAGTCTTTTGCTCTGAACCCTATATTAATTAATCTCTCTCGAAACCAGAAGACATGAAAGTATATAACCTACCATCTCTGATGAAGGTGATTGTCATAGTTTATAGAATTGGCTTATGCAAGCGATGACTGTGATTTGAATTCTGTGTTTTGCTTTCTTGCTTTTTGATTTGGCTATAGAAATATCTCTTACATTAAAACTCTAATGGCTATGAAAAAGCTGGATTACTTTTACCCTTTCTAAGACCGTGGTAAGTATGCTTCCCACCAAATTTATCAATCTTTGTATGAAATTATGTAAGTTGGCATAAGTTCTGACAAATTTTTTTAGTAAGTCAGAAACTTAAAGGCTTCAGTTCTTTATCTCAGACAAAATCATGTGTCTTGATTTGTCACTTAATTATTAATGAACCAAATTAATTAATTAATCAAATTAAATTTATCTAATACGCTAAATGAATCTCTTTTATTATTCTAATTTCAAGCCTAAAAATATTTTAACATAATATGACTAGAAAAAAATGGCCCTTTAAAGGGTTAAAGGGCGGAGAAAGAGCCTTGACTCTTTCCCGTAGAAAACACTGATGTGGTTTTCATTTCTTCTAAACTCTTTCGGATTAATAAGCAAATTTGTAGGATATCATATATAGCGGATCGATCTCGTTCTGGATGAACTTCCGCTTCTATTGCAGTTGTTGCAAAAATGCACCAGGCGGTAGACACGAATCTTGTTACAAATGCATGTCAAATTTTAGAAAGCCCGAGTTAGCTGAATTATATATTCTGCAAAATACTCCACTGTGTTTTAGCGTTCATCGTACCGATTGTAGAGTGCTAAGATCTGCAAATAGTTCATAACCAGTTTGTAGGTAGAGACTTCCAATAATTTCCTAATCTGGTATGATACGGTCTACAGGAATTATTTACGCACTCTGTAGGAAGATAAAGTTTAACTTCTGTAAGAAACCAAAGTCGCCGATTAGACTTGCACTTCCTCAAATTTATGCGATGTTAATATTTATTTTTGAAGAATACGAAGAAGATGATTTAATTTCTTTCCGGACTAAGTTCCGTTCCTGTTGATGATATTGCACAATTGTACCAAGTGGTAAATGAAATTCGTGTTTCAAATACCTGTGGAGTTTCAGATGTTATGGGTATTCTGAATTCTAAAATCAGCAAAATAACTGCTTTCTATTTCACGCATGTTTTGTACCAATTTCAGACTGTAAAGGCCCTGAAGTAATTGGTCACCAACTTTTGGACGAATTTGTTTATAACTTCCTTATCTGGTATGCCGTTAATTAACAGCAGGCCTTTGCGTATCCTATGGAAAGATGAAGCATATTTTTCGCTAATTAGTGGTGTTAATTTAAGGAAATGCATGCATTAGAAAGACTGAAATATCATCGTATTTTTAGATTTTTGTTATATGAAATAAAAGAGACTGTGTGGTGCGAAATGAAACGCAACTTCAAATTTGGCAATTAAATTTTTAAGAGTCTGTTGTTCTTTCATGCTAATATGCAGTTCAAGGAGAGTTCATGATTAAACATTCTTGATTAACTTAGTCATTTTGTACATGAAAGAGTAAAATATTATTTCTGACACAATGTACAGAAGAGTTATTACATTGCACAATGTACAGAGTTATTACATTGCTACATATAATATAGAATTTGTGTTATAAGTTTAATAATGTTATACTATTTTGACGGCTTTTATTATTTACATTTTTTATTTCCATGGCCGCAAAGGTACCTGATCTTTATCCAATAGATTCCAGGCTGTAGTTAAAACTGAAATTTAAAGTGCGTGTAAGAAATCACGGGATGTATCTGATTTAAAAAAATGAATCTAACAAGAGATTCAACACATTTCTCTCCGTGTGGTACATGCTACAGAACTATGCGTCATTACCCACATGAAAAGTGATGTTATAATGGAGATCGGATACATCGACAGTTTGTGATGCGTAAAAATGACTGCTTTCTAACATTTAGGGAGGTTTTACTGAATGATTTAGCTTTTTCCATCTTTGTGTAGGACCATAATTTTTTATGCTAAATATATTCTTTTAACTCCATTTTAAATGAGATCTTCCAAATTTAAGTTCATAATTCGTTTAAAAAATAGTTGCTTGAATTTGTAAATTTAGAATATTTTCATCGCAATAATAAAGCATATTTTTTCGAATCACTTTTTAGCACCAACTGCATAATCCTTGGATTTACTTTTTTTTCTCTCTTATGAACAATATTTCTCTTATGAATATATGTCATCCAAGTACTTATTATAGTCACCCTGTATATCACAATCAAATTTCATTCTGTATTTTAAAGAAACAAGTCACAGAATTTTGACAAATATTACCAAAATATTATGACTTAGAATTACATATAAAACAAATCTTTGTTTCAATATCCTTTAGATTATATATCTGATTATGTGCCAGAATTAACATAAAATGAAATATAAATCTTGTTAAGCTGCACAAAAGATGTACATTATTTTTTATTTATATTTTCTTTTAAAAAATAATACAATATTCAAAATTAGAAAAAAAGAACTAAAAAGAAATTATATTTGTAAAAGTTAGTTGCCAAATTTAAAAACTTTCATGTAATGCAGTTCTTTTACAAATTGATGGATATTTAAATAATTAACGGATCAGTTAAAAAAAAATCCAATCAACAAATTTAGAGAGGTTACTTAAGTATTTTAAACAATAAAAGATGTTCTAGAATATTGCAACGATAACCTCGGAATATTATTCTTAACAAAAAATTGAATAGACACGCAAGAATACCGTAAGTTATTTTGGTGTTAAGAGACATTGAATCTTTTCTGATAATAGTAATAAAAAACAAAGTTCTAAAATAAATGAGGATTATTACTTCTGTTTAGTATTTTAGGAATCAGTATTTTTTTAAAACAAATACCTAAGTAATTTATAATTAGCTGCTTAAGAACATGTAAAACTATTGATGCTCTTGCAAAAGGATTGCATTTTATTATTATTCCATTTTATATGAATTATTAACTAATATGTTTAGTCTTGAAAACGCATTTTATTCCTTTTTATCTGGAATTTCATTCATTAAATTTAAAAATTTATTTATTTTTATAAATTCTGTGTTTAAAAAAATCCACAACTGTAGAAAATTCTATTTTTAACTAATAATGGAAGATTAATGGATAAATAACAAAAATATGCTAAAAACTTCATGATTAACCAATAATGATGTCAAATAAATTTTTATGTCTTTTTTTTAAAGTCTGTCTTTGCCTTTTGTCTTTTTTAGCTAAGTAAGAAAAATATATGATTGCGAATTAGTATTATTTATTGATTAATTAGAGACAATTCATAATAATATAAAAATAAAAAAGAGCATATATAATATATAAAAACATACGTCAATATTACATTTCATATATATATATATATATATATATATAGAGAGAGAGAGAGAGAGAGAGAGAGATAGATAATATGTTACTGAAAAACTGATTAATCAAATGATTAAGTATAACGGTGGGTAATTATTCTAATCACCAACACAATTATTTGTAATTGCGAATAACTACCGGTAAATACGCAGAATCCCAAGTTTGTTATATTTAGACTAATACTCACACACGCGCGCGAACGTACGCACGCGCTCACACACACACACACACACACACATATGTACTATTATTTTGTTTGAAGCAGAAGACAAGTTTGAAGACATTGAAAAGACTTTTGACATTTTTAAATTAATTTTAATATCCATTCCGGGAAAGCATAATTATTTACAAGAAGGCGCGGACATGGCATGTCCGCCACAGCGCGGCACAAAGCACGAGTAGAAAAAGGGAAGAGGAGAGAAATAAATTATCCCTCGTCTTATATAACCTGTGATTTTGATAGGAAAAAAATTTTTTTACAGTGCTAATATATTATTAAAATTCTGATAGGGATTTCTGACGCATGTCAATCACATGTAAGGGAAACACAGGGATCTTTTAAAAAAGAATGTGCTTACTGAACATTTTCCTATCACTTCAAGCGGACCGTAAGAATGTGTCGACGTTTAGCCGATTCATCAATTTTATAAAGCTTCTCTTAAATTAATTAAGTAGAGAAAGTGGAATTGGATCAAGAAATAAGAGAATGAACTTACTATGGGATAAATTAAGATAAAATCTTGGACATCAATTAGATTGAAATTAAGAGTTTAAAATATCATTACACACACACACACACACACACACACACACACACACACACACACACACACACACACACACACATATATATATATATATATATATATACCGGGTGATTCAAAACTTATCGCTCAAATTCTGTGGAGTGGTAGGGAATAAATCAGGAAATTGATTTCAAATAGGAAAGTGCGTCCGCAAATGTACGCATGTGTAGGTAAAGGGCGCTGTGTGTACCCAACAAGTGTAAAGCTCTCCCGACCACTACCGCTGTCATCAGTGTACGAGCTGACTTACTAGTGATAAGATGAATCGTTTTATGTATCAAGAGCTAGCGGATATGCGTCTCTTATATGTGGCAGGTGGCGAATGTGACCGCTGAGCTACGCAGGTTTACGAAGACTTTTACTCCAGCAGAAGAATACCGCACCATCAAATGTTTGCACGGGTGTATCCTATATTCAGTATACAGGGAGAAGGCGATTGACGCCGACTGTCAACATTTCAAAATAAATCCCACCGTCCATCGTAGATAATATGAATACCACGAGATACAACTCAACAGCTTGGGGTCTCTCAATCGGATTAGTGGTGGATAGTGCACGAGGAAATTGCGCATCCTTATCAGCTGCATCCTGACGATGATCCGAAACGTGCAGAATTTGCACAGTGATCCATATAGAAAAGTACCGTGGACCTCAGTTTCCCAGAAAATGTCTTTTTTACTGATGACGCTACATTTAGCCATGAACGTGTGTTTAAGACACACAATTCACATGTGTGGGCTTACGACAACCCGCATGGTACGATAAGTTACTTGCTTAAATTACTACCTTCCTAATTGGATGGTCAGAAATACCTAATCTTTTGTGAGACAGTGTCACGGACCTTTCTGGGCTCAGTTCCTGTGCATATACGCCGAGATATGTTATCAACATGACGAGATTCCACCCCATAGCACATTAGTTGTGGGAATTAGCAGATCAAACATTCGGAGCTCGATGGGTGGACAAAGGTATACCGATCGCTTGGCCACCCAGGTCACCTGATTTATCACCCCTAAATATGGTGAAATCCCCCCCCTTTTGAGTGGGGCCGTGTAAAACCATGAGTACGAAACCCCAATCGATAGTGAAATACACCTTGTTGCACGAATAGTGCCACCGCAAGCATTGTCCGTGAGTCAGACGCTTTTGAAAATGTTCGACGGACGTTGCGTATCCTGTTTTCGTGTAAATGGTTGTAATTATGAGCACTTACTGTGAACTTGTACTTTACCGTACTGAAATAAAAATCCCATTCGTTACTACTTATCTTCACTGCTACCTAGCTTTCATTTCATATTCCTATTTTGTCCATGCAGATGACATTTGTTGACATACGTTTCTATGTGAAATCGGTTTCCTGAAGTACTTCCTACCTCCCTACGGAATTTGAACGATGGATTTTGAATCATCCTGTATATATAGGAAGGAAAAACTTGTGAATTAAGAATTAAAAGTAATAATAATGCGAAACTGATTGCAATAACTTACTTTACACTACTGAAAATTTAAATACAATTTTTTTCATAATCTTTCATCTTTAATGGGAAGAACATTTTCAAACAGAATGTTATATCTAACCGTATTTAAGAATCCTCTCAAAAGTTTTTGCTCTGAATTACTCTTTGAGTGAAAAGTAGTAAACAGTGGAGAAGAAATTCACAAACTCAAATAGTGCAATGGCGTGAGTTTTAACCCTACGTAAATATTATTTTATAATAATAATGGATTTTCTCACCGCCTAAGAGCATGAAAGAACATAGACATTAATGCTTGTGTGAACTAGTTGCATTTTAAATGCAAATGTATTAGTTTTATAAGAGGATGAGGTTTCATTGTAATTTTGGGATAATATTTGCTCTGCTTTACAGCTTAGAACTCTATTACAGTCACGTATATTCAAATGGATTTGGTTATTAAATGTAACAGAGGCAGAAATGTTATGCTGCTGAAACGGTTATTCTATTAGCAATGGAACTCTCTGCCATTAAAGAGGGGGCTTCGTTTTGAAATGACATTTTAAACATTGAAAAATCATCCTTTTACAACATTGGCCTTTAAATAGAATTTCTCAGCGGTCTCTTTCAAATTATACCACTAACGAGCTTACCATTTTTGAATGTTAATTCCGTTGATGTCTCTTCTCTACTGAGTATGGAAGGTTCAAAAGGCAATTGTCGATTTTCGTATCGCCTTTGACTTATAATCATGGAATTCCTACTCCACTTAGCCTCATTCAAAACTGATCTTATCAAGCATATATTTTTTATTTAATATTCTGAGAACTTTCAGATTCTCTTTTAATAGTACGATTTGTTCCACTAATATGATATCTTGAGAGCAACTTCAAATTAAATATCACTTCCTTTTATTTAGTGCAAGGAGCTTATGTATTTTCTGATAAATTTTATTAACCAGAAATGGAAAAGATTCCATCAGTAATCAAACTCTGAAATAATTATTTGTGCTTGAAACTTTTCCCATTTTAATTTCTTCAGAAATAAATGAATTTATTGTTGAATATTATTTTTATTCTCTTTCTTTTGGTATATTCGTTATAAGCTTAATTTGGTAGCAAACAAAGTAGAAAATATAAAACCTTTACTTCATAGAAAATTCCATTTTGCTTATGGATTTTTTTGTGTGCTCATTTCAATACAAATACTAACACTTCAATTCTTATATAAATCCTAGTGAAATATATATTTCTTTATTCTATTCTGTACTCGAAAGCAAATCATTCTTTTTATTTCCTATAATTTTAAACAAATATTTAAAAAATGAATATCTCGGCATTTATATATCAAAGCGAATATATTCACAAGTGAAGCATTTACTTTATAGAAAATATCTTTTTAAAGCATTTTCTTCATAGAAAATGTTTAAAACACATGCCAATTTCAATACTCGTGCGAACACTTGATATCTAATATCATTCCTAGTGAAATGTATTTTTCTTTAATCTATTCTGTAATCGAACTCAAATCTCTCATTTCCTTTCCCTTCGAATTATAATCGAATATTTAAAAAAATCACCTTCTCAGAATTCAAATATTAATGCGAATACACCCACAAGAAAATTTATTTTATAAAAAAACATCCACTTCGTTTAATAATTTTTTGCTCCCATTTCAATACACGTGCCAATATTTGAATTCTGATGCAATTCCTAGTGAATGATAACTTTTCTATTCTGTTCTCGAACGCAGAGAAACCTCTCATGAAGAAGATAAGTGTCCAACCAAACGCATCAGAGGATATCCACGATGAGTGTTCAGTTAGCGCTGCATGTCCAATCAGATCAATACTCCCCTTCTCTGCTTCAGTAAACATTATCCGACAAACAATGTTCGACAGATGAAGGTAAGCAGTTTTCTCACCAAATGAGAATAAATACGAAAAGGAATAACATTCTACATGGTGAAAGGAAAAGAAATCTTCAATATTTATTGTAAATCAGACACTTTTAATCAACGAAACTTTAGTTTTTTTTCTTTGTAGAATTAATTTAGAAAATAGTTTCTAAATTGTATAGTGCTTAAAATAATTTGAATAATTTTTTTTCATGCAAATCATATTTCTAAACCTAACTTTACTAATCTTATGTTCTGGTATAATCCATGCTGCATAGATTTTTGTCATGAATATTCTAGATTATTTCATAACATGAATGTTGCATAAATTAAATTTTTAAATGAGCTTAGAACATTCATCCTTAGAAACATTTGTAAATGAGCCGTACTTACAACTTTGTAACTTTCCGTTGGAAAATACTTATAAGTAGTTATTAGTAAAAAGACTATATATGTTCCCGGAAGATAATAATGGGAAATGATTCTACAATTTTCAGCTTATAAAATAAGGGATTTTGCATTGATTATGGAAAGATATAATGTCAATATATTTGAAAATTGTAATTCTTAATTGTGAGTAGACACTAGAATGTAATAATTAATGTTTTCTAACGTATGATTTTTGTTTCAAATTTTGGTAAGCCTAGATAAAACAATTTTTTTGAATTCATAAATATTTATAAACATTTTGTAAATGTAAAAATATTTTTATTTATTTATTATCATTAATAATATATATTTTTAGTGATTACTTATAACAAAAATATGCTTTTTAATTTCTTTATTTGCATGAACTCGATATTTTTTATTTTAAATATAGGGTTAGCAAGAAATAAGTTACCTACTTCAGAGGGATCTAAAAGGGGTTTCTTTTGGTTCAAATAAGATAAAATTTGAACTACAGATTATTCAGATTATGCGCATATCATTTATTAGTTAAAAATAGCACAAAAATTCACCAATAGATGACATTGTAAAAATGGCATTTATTTGCATGTATTCAAAATGTGAAACATAATTTGCGTTACAGCGCAAGTCTATTAATATTTTTCTTTGGATAAAAAGAATTTGGATTCTGTACGAACATTAGTTTCTTTTATGTTCGTCATGCCTACGTTGCAAGAAAAAGCGCCACTAGTGAAATTGTTCTACCAGAACCAACAAAATTCCGTTGCGGCTCTAAAGAAAATTTGTCGTATGAAGCAGATAAGAAGAGGTCTAATGAAATTTGTAAAATCTGGGCAACTTGGAATTTTTCCAGGTAGACGGCGAAAGAAAATGCCTTCTTCCAACTCGAAAATGTTGCGACCACCCCTCGTTGAAGCCAGCAGTCTGTAGCTGCATAATAGTGTGAGTTTGCCAGTTGTTCCCCGTGTTCTGGATATGCCGTATTCAACTGTACGAAAACTCGTACGGCAAATTTTACATTTTTATCCTCACAAAAACAAGTCAGTACACCTGTTGCAGGATGGGGACATAGAGTCCATAAAAATGTTGCCCTCCAGTTCCTTGCTCGAATGGTGGTTGACACAACTTGGCCATGGAACATTCCGTGGAGTGATGGGGCCCAATTTTGTCTCAATGGGCAAGTCCCCACCCACAACTGTCGAATTTAGACAGAGGTAAACCCTCACGTTTACCGGGAACAACCCTTGCATCCTGAAAAAAGTTACAGTTTAATGTGGTTTGTATTTCTTTGAAGAGATGACTTCCAATGGAATCCACGCCTGTTACTTCACAGGAAAACGGTACCATGATATGCTGAGGGCTTTTGTAATTCCAATTCTTTTACAGCGCGGATGCTTTGAAGACATCAGAATAGTGCACAGCTTATATTGATCATCGTGTAAATCGATTGTTAATACAGCATTTCACAGAAGCACGAATTATCAGCCGTCATTTCCCAATAGCATGGCCTCCTCACTCGCCAGACAACTTTTGGTTGTGGGGTTATTTGAAGGACAATACGTACCGCCAAAGGACATAATCTCTACCAGATCTGAAGGACAACATTCGACGCCATATTCTTAATATTCCGGCAGACTCACTCCGGTCATCTATAGAATATATGGTTCTCCGATCAGAGCATATTGTTGGAAATGAAGGAAGACATATTGAACAATTTAAATGTTACTTTTTTTACAATTATAAACCAGATTAAATGATTTCATGCATATTTCAACGCCACCTAACGGTGAATATTTTCACTATTTTTTTTTATTTAATAAATGTAAAGCTCATCATCTCAATAATCTGTATTTCAAATTTTATCTCATTTGGATCAATAGAACGCATTTTATAGCCCTCTGAAGTTGGTAACTTTATTCTTGTTGATGATGATGATGTCGTGTCCGCGTTACCACGGAAAGGGGGTGCAGTAGCTTCTGAGAGTAAAGACCCCTGAGCACTCGAAGGCAGAAGTCTGACTTCTAGCTCGTATGAAACTCACACATTTTCGCTTGCACAACCCCTTTTTACAAGGGGCATTCACACACCTCACAGATAGAACACAGATGGTGATGAACAACCATTCCCGAACCGGGATTAGAATCCGAGACGCCCAGATCATGGGGAAGATGCGCTACTCCTATGCCAGGACGCCAGCTTATTCTTGTTAACCCTGTATATTGAAATGAAAACTAAATTCACTGTTATTATTGAACCTATTCTCATATATTTTTGTAAATTTACAGTGAAGTTACTGGGATTTCCGCTATTGGTTATAAATCTGCAATTTATTATTAATTGGTTAGAGTATATGTTAGAATGGATTATTGGATAGAGTATCTGTTAGTATTGATTATGAATGAAAAGATAATGACCTTGACTTTCAATTTGTTATTAAAACAAATAAAGAAAAATATTTTTATGTTGTTTTTTAATTAAATAAGCTTACTATTTTAATATGCAGTTGATTTTACAGCAAATGTTTACAAGAAAAAAATGTTCCTTAATTCAATATCAAGTTACAAAAATATTTGCCGCAGCTGATGTCCGAGTTCCCCTCAATGAATTTTACTTTGTGACACTTTCCTTTATTTAAAAAAAATATATCTTAATGTTTCCTATATCTTTTACTGAAATGTTATTTTACCTTTTATTTACTAAATGTGGATAATTTATTTCACTTTTCATTTAATAGTAATTATTAATATTTATCATATTATGTGTAATTTTGTTTTCTATAGATATTTCATGTTTCATTTTTAAATGGAAAATATCTAAAATGGAAATTGTAAATTTTCTGCAGCCTAGTATTGTCTTTCAGAAAATTTGTCTTAACCTTAATTAGCATTACAATTAAGGTAAATAAGTTTTTGGTGAAATATCTCAAAAATATAATTATGCTATTTCTCTTTTTGCATCACTTAAACTTATTTGCATTTTAAAAAGATTTTCAGTTGATTAACATGATTTAATTTACTAATTATATTAATTTTTTCATAAATTTATCATTGCTATTCAAAATTAAAGAAACATTAGCGCATTTTATGCACATATGGTCCTTGCGTCATAAAAAAAAAACTACAAATTAAACCAATTTTCTCAACATTATAATGCATAATATCGAATTAGTATACGTAAAACGCATTTAGTTGATTAAAAACGTTTTCAATTTCTTAAAATTATTTTATTTCAATTTATTTTTTTTAAACAGTCTAGACAGAAATATTTTTTGTAATATATTACCAATATAAATGTTGATGCAGGGATTTCAGAAAGAAAACTTCCACCAGATCTAGACATTTTATATTCATTTGTCTATAATAGTTTTTAAACGATTTAAAGTTCCCGTGAATGCTTATTAAAATAATCGTTGTTTAAGAAGCTCAAAGAGCTAATGTCTTGATAAAATATTAACACTATAATTGAATATGCATTAATTTTAGGAGATTCCTTTTAGTAGTTCTGGATTTTTTAGATTAATTTCAGTATTATTTTTGAATGATATTGAGTGCGAAAGACATAGGAAAAATAAAAATGAAACATATTATGTGCTTTACAATACTGCTGTATTGCATTGTAAAAGTACTTGTTTTAAAAATAAGTTTATTAGTAAACAGACATTTAAGCTGCTACACAATTACCTTTTCATTGTCAAAATGAATGATTTAATTTATGATCTTGAAAAAATTAAAATTGATGTTAATAACCTGGTTAATTTTCCAGTTGTAGCTTAGCTACATAATCCATTTTTATTTATTAAAAATCTTAAACACATAGCCTCTATTAATAAATTTTATAAGTTTTTAAATTTAAAATGTACTATAAAAAGCCTGTTGAAAATTCAGAATATAAAGGTAAATTTCCTCTGTTTGAAGTTATAAGGAAAGCATAATTGAGTACCCCGAGCCATCTGAAGGAATACAGTTAAATTGAATAATCAGTCTAATATTGCAGTGGCAGCAATAGGCGATAACTATGTTGAATTCTAAGAACACCACGTGTTACACTATAACTCCCTTCTTGGAAAGAATTATCCCGTAATTAGCAAGTTTAAAAGTGACTTCATAACTTTAATATACTCACCAGGATAGCGAGAAGCCACCACCATATCAGACGCTTCTCATTATCATACCTATGGTGCCCTCTATTGAGATAAGTTTTAAAGAGCCGGATATGAATCAGGAATATAAAAGACAATGGGACAGAATGCCACTCACAGAAGCTAGTTTACGAATGAGGTTGATTTTTGATGAGGTTGAAAATTATTCCACTCTTTCTTCTAAGCAGATTACAATTTTCTGAAAAATTACAATGTGAGAGAGTTTTGTGCAATATATCATTTATGCAAGCAAATTGAACTGTTATTCAACCTTCAATAGTAAGTAAGTGAAGAGAAAAATGAAAATTTTTAAGCAACGATTTTCATTCCTCTTGAGTTGGTTGGCTCAACAACGAACTCTTGATGGTTTTTTTATACTCTCTACAACATATTATTTGATAATTCAAAACGGAATCAAAATTAATCTAGTAATTTTGTTCACTATAATACATGGGGTAGATTGCGATAAATCATCATTTAACACTTCACAGGTTCAGTTCTTTGTATACACATGGTGCTATCTAGCTGTATTCTGTTATTTCACTACCTAACTAGTAGGAGTTTTGAAACACTTTATAATCTTATATGAGCTTTTAAGATCTCGTTTGCTTTGAGTATATTTTTAAAAAATTATTTCGTGCCTCTTTTCTTTAACATTCTTTAAGCAAGTAATTTATTATCAATTATTACATTAGGGCTACATATTGCATTAAAATATTAGTACGTATCAGATAAAGAATATACAATTAACATAAGGTAATATTTCATTATAAAGATGTTTAAATGTGATTTAGATAAGACTAGTATTGCTCTCACTTGTTGTAATGAAATCAAGTTATTAGACAATGTGCAAATTTTCTTGACCTCTCTAGTTTTCCAACTACAAATATTACCGCCTTGTTGGCGCTTTTTGTAAAGAATGTAGCAAACATACGCTGGCTTGGCTTCAGCGATAAAATTATTGTAACCCTGCTGACATAGGATGAGCTTTCAAAAACAGTTTCGTACTGAGTTCGTTGCGGGGTCGTTGCACCTCGATGAAATAAAAAGTTGGCTTTAGAATTGTCGTTTGATTTTAAATAAGAATACAGTCCAGTGACTAAAAAATTGAAATGAATTAGCTTAAACTTATGATAAATTCGTACCAACAAAGGTACTAAAAAAAAGAAAAAAAAAACCTTCAACCGAACTTGATTTAAAAATATTGGAGATATATTTTAAAGTTTGATTTTTTTTCTTGCATTCTATTTCATTATTAGAAGAAACTAGAATAATAACTAACAGAATAATAACTAAATAAACAGAGTATTTTACGACATATAGAGGATTTTTTTTAATCATAGATAGCATTGTTACATGTCATGCCTTTATCGATGAAAATGTTAACATACACAATTTAAGTGGGAAAGCAGAATTTGAGGAAAATACTTAAATATTAAAAATTAAGTACTAGTTTTAAGTTGGGCAATATAAGAAAAAAATCGACTATTACTACCGAATCTATTGATGAGATTTCTATATATAAACACCATTGTTAGCAATAACTTCATTTGAAATACAAATACGATAGTGTTAAAATATATTTGTAAATTTATTCCAAATACTTTCTTTTATTTTAAATCATAATTTCCACTTTAGATAATTTCAAATTTGCTCCAGAATTATTTTTATACGACTAATATGCAATAATATAAAGTTAATAGAATAATATTAGGAATTTTGCAGTTTCAATGCAAATTCTTTTTGGAATTACTCCAGATGAGTGAACATTTTAACTAATATGAAGTTGGGACTATTAGGAAAATTGAGGAATTAAAGAATAAGAGTGAAGCAAAATAATAAGCTGTATTGAAATAAATGATATTTTCATTTGAAAGGTAACGTCTTTATCACTTCAAAAACTGGAAGATTAAGTTCAGATAGAAACTACGAAATGTGCAGTAATGTCAACTCTTAAGAATTAGCAGCAGGAATTTGCATTATAAGAAGATTAAACTATAGATGTCATGGATTAAGTACAACGAAATTCTCAAAGGAATGAGTTAAAAGTCAGGATAAAAGTAATAAAATGAAATTTTTAATTTATATTTTAAGAATTATTAGATACAAATATATTACATAGCATCTTTAAAACTTTTCCTCGATTATAATTCCAGTACTAAGCGAAGAATATTTTCAACTATAGATTATGAACTGTAATCCTCTTTTCTAAACATGAATTTATGCAGTATCTTTTTATCTAGACGGTGGATTCCAAATCGTTAATCTAAAGCAATTTTACAAAATAAAAATAAAAATATTCATGCCGTCTTTCTAAAATGACATTATTTTCGGCAAAAATAACTAATAAATAATGCTTAGTAAGTTTTAGTGATAGTTATCCCTATATTTCATGTAACTTAGTTTGAATTCACCCTTTTGAATGAATATAGAACTTTCTGTCATTTAAGTCTCGCAATTATTTAAATAAAGTACTTTCGAAGAAGTAATTATTCCAGTAGAAATTCGTGAAGAGTTTGGAAATAGGATGACTTATGTAATTCCTCATCTATACTTATATATAAAGTTCAATGTGTGTGTGTGTGTGTGTGTG
The DNA here is from genome assembly GCF_947563725.1 of Argiope bruennichi. Lineage (NCBI taxonomy): Eukaryota > Metazoa > Arthropoda > Arachnida > Araneae > Araneidae > Argiope > Argiope bruennichi. The sequence continues at coordinate 37,554,558 of NC_079154.1, read as the reverse complement.
TTTGTGTGTTGGCGCTCTACAGAAAAGACCATTTGACCTACAGCTACCAAATTTGGTACATGTATACCTTAGGGGTCGGGAATGTGCATCTGGGGTCCCTTTTTTGCATTTTAATTAGAATTTTAATTATTAATTAAAAACTAACTTTCCCGCCAAAAAATCTTTTCATTTTCCCCAACGCCAAATGAGTAAGGCTTCAGTTTTTTCCCCCCACAGTAATGAGGCTAGGGTTAACATTTTTCGGCCGATTATTTCGAACGATTCTGTTTATTTTCTTAATGTTTGATGCATTTAAAATTAAAGATTGTTAATTAATCGATCATTCAGATTTATTCTGAAGTACTTTTGAATTAAAATAATACCGAATAAAGGAAATTAAAAATTTTTAATCTGCATAGCGTTACCCCAACTGGCGTAGAAAAATTCACGCATTTGCGTTACCGTAACTGGCGTTGAAAATTCACACATGCGCATTGTGTTCTGATTGTTGACAATAATATCAACGGATGATTCTTGATTTAAATTATTTTTAGGTTAGTTGCATGCTTTTGTAATTAAATTGTATTTATGTTGGCTATATATTTTTTGTATATGCTTATAGTTTTAAGTACATCGTTTTTTAAGTAGTTTTTTAAAACTTTTTTTCGACCGATTATTTTAAACTATTAATTTTATTTTCTTAGTGTTTGATGCGTTTAAAATTAAACATTGTTAATTAATCGATCTGCTCATGATCAATCTGAGAAAATTTTGTTGATACATTCTTGAGATATTACATAAATTAAGAAAAATATTCTTTACTGCCCATAAAGTTTAAACGCTCAGTGACTCTACTATTAGTAATCATATTATAAAAAAATGCTTTGTTTCAGTAAAAAATATTATTATATTAACTGCAGATTAATTCTTTCCATTTTAAATTAAAGCATAAATTCTACGAGAGTTAACAGAAAATTAGAGAGATATATATTACGTTATGACTGAAGGCCTTTATAATATTATGAGTGAATTATATGACTAACAAAATTTGAAGTTTTAAAATACTTTGATGAAGAATCTATTAAAGTAGGAATTGCGTAAAATATTTAATTATTAAAATTTAAACGAACATTAAGATTGGCGAACCGGGTGGTCGCCAAAGGCCGCTAGTGTAGAATAAAACGAGTGTTTTATATTGATTAAAACTGCTTTCTATATAAAGATTTGAAATAAATATTTAATTCAGGATTAAATAAAAGGCACGCATTTTTTACGTCTTGAAATTATGGGTTTTGAAATTCAAACTTTTTATTACTGAACATACCAGCTTTACTGGAATGCCCAAACTGTTGAACATACCAAGAATACTGGAATAATCAAATGTCTCTTTCACAACTAAGAAAAATCCCCTACTACACAAAATTCATAATGACAACCAATAGGTTCATAAGGGACCCGTATGCAAAAGAAATAGTTTTAAGCAGAGAGCAAGCTTTTAGTAGGTAGTTTTTAAGCAAATGTATGCTTTTGAGAATTTTAAGAATTCTATGATCTTTCTGCTCTCCAAAGCCTTCAAGACGAGCGGGTCTAACAAAGAAAGCACACGCCTCAGATATTAGATGAATAACATCTCACAAAAAGAGGGGAGTTTTATAGATATATTCAGGCATCAGGGACGCTCAAGTAATTTCTTTGAACGGACGTCTGATGTCTTTCAGTATTAACAGAGTTTAACAATTAAGTCAATATAACGATTTCTGGTGATTTCTGATTTTTGGGGTTTAGATAAATATATCATCGAAGAGATTTAAAATAAATTTAACTCAGTATTGTACGATCACGATATTCATTTTGTAAAAATGATTTGAAAGTACATATAGGAATAAAATTTAATAAGAATTAGCATACCTCACAGCAATAAAGTTCCGCACTTGATAAATGCAACATCATAGAGATGTTCAAAATTGAATTCAACTCTGAATATCTGCTTTATGTTGCTTTTAAACATTTTTAATGCAAAGCAAGAAATAGGAAGTAGCACAAAATGATGATAGTAATCAGAATATTCTATAATTTTTTTAAATATTTTTATGATATCAAAACATTCGAGTAATCTAAAAATTTTGAAATTCACAAGAGCGAATATTATATTTTTGTTTAAACCTTTCAAATGATTGAGAAATATTCACAAATATAATTTCTAGAAAATCAGAAAATCATTCGATAATGTTCTTATTTCCTAAACGGATATAAAGACAAAATGTATGACAAGAGAAATTAGATTCTCATATGCATTAAACCAATTAAATTTACTTGACTATTGAATAGTCTCATCATATAGATCCGAAATGATTCATAAAACATGATTTTTTAATAATTTAAATCGTAGTCAGTCTTAAAAATTATGACAAGTAAAAAATGATGAAGCTCATCAGTTTTGTAAGTAGCTTCTGTAGAAGATGTTTAAAAATTTATATATATATATATATATATATATATATATATATATATATATATATATCGAAAAAAAAAAGAAATAATAATTTTTAAGCAATATCATTTTTATTCAATATTCAATTCGCATATAGATGCAGGAAAACTAATTTAGTGAGCTTTCGTTTAAAAACCTCTCCGGAGAAAAAAAATTAAGTTCCTATATCAAACGATTTAACTAGAACATGCATAAAACGATTTACGATCGGAGATTTGAATAAGTCTTTTATCAATGAAGGATTTTTAAATGCATGATACGCGAATACGAAATGCTCTGCTTGGTGAATTATTCATTCCGCAGAATGATGTTTGCTGTCGAAGGGAAGACTCTTGTTCGATCGCATCCCTCAAACAAAGTTTTCAGCAAGCAAAATAATTTCCACGGAGTTCACTGATCTTCTGAAGCATATCGACGATCCGTTTTGCATACAATCCAAGAGGCAGGTAAACCAGTCTTTGAATGTGATTTATTGATTTTGCAGTTCGTTAGTATGTCTGTGGGTTGAGAAAGCTGAAAACTAACGAGGGATCCACTAAAGAATTTAAAAATAAAAAAATGGAGCAAGAAGCCCGCTGATTTGATCCGTGTATAATTAATGATTTAAACATTTTTTAACTTTTTTAAAATTTTACTCTTATATTAACTTCATCTGTATAAAGAGGGAGCTTTGTATAAAGCTTTGTATGTTTAGAAAATTTTGCATTTTTACATTATACTGGACTGGAAATACAACAGTCTAATTATATGAGAGCATTATCATATCTTATTAGAACAACATCCTATTCGGTGAAAATGAAATCAACATCACAAAGTCATACATTTTAAATATATCGTTTTCCCTTATGTCATTAAAATCAAAAATAAAATTGACTTAATATTTTGATTTTGTGAAGAGTATTATTAAAACTTAATTACTAAAATTAAATGAATAATACATGATGACATATAAATTATATATAGAGCTCTCTCTAAACATATGCGGCGTATTATTAATATCATATTTTAAGATTATAAAGATTTTTTTTTCTATTTTAACATTTGACTCGATTAAAAATATAACAGTTTATATAGATAATTTCACAGTAAAATTTATTGACGCATGTAATTAGAGCACTTAATTTACTAAAAATTCATATAGTGAAACCAGTTTCCACAACATATTTAGTATTATTTTGAAACTTAATCCCTTAACTAAGTGATTTTTTTACATATTTTTATAGCCATATGAAATATTGCTATTATAATATTTTCATTTTAGTGGTAGTTTTATATGATCCTTTCTCTGTCTCTCTACAATCAGAAAATATTTAAATACTTAAATTCTTTATATTTAGCATTAACGTTTATTTCATATTCTAGCGAATAGAATTCAGAAAATAAAAGAGCGTAAAATAACACTTGGATGCATTTAAAATGATGGCTTGGCGAAAGTAATTACTTTAGATCTGAGAGTACAAGTACTTACTGCCGTAGCAAGGTAGCCATTTTTCTTGTTTGCAGCATATATTTGTCCTGTTTTTTCTCTTTCATTCCATATATTTTCCCCATCTAGCTGAATGTAAAGAAAACTGGTACTTTATTTTTCTTCGAGTTCCCGAAAAACTTTGAAATATTGCTTTAGTTTCGAACTATCTCACCTTATTTTTTCTATTTATTCTTTCAGCTATTTTTTATTATTGCATGGGGCTCAGTCAGATGGAAACTTGAACTGAAATAGAAAAATTCAAGCATGTGATTAGACTTTGGATTCTAAAGAATAAGAAAAATGAAATATAACGTAATTGGCACAATTTTATTTAAGACATTTTTTACTTACAGCTTTGAAGTTTTATGGGTATAAATTTTATAACATTTATTATACAGGTGAAGTTTATTATACAAGCGTTATTACATAAGTTAAATGTTGTTTAATTTTATCCAAAGTCTTTAATAAAATTATTCACTTCAAAAAATAGGAATCATTTACATCCATATTGGTGCGAAAAAAAATCCAATCAACTCGATAGGCGTATGGTGAAAAGTCCATCAGGCTCAGCAAAAGATAATAATGTTACATGAAATGTGAAAATAGATAACAAAACACAGACAATGCCACAAAAGGCCCCACTTGCCGAAGTCAGCAACACAGAAGCTGAAAATTGCCATATTAAACAACTTAGAGGTGCTGAATTCACTGGAGATCAGCACCTCTAAGAGAGACTTGAGCTAAATGAACTATTTACCACTCTCAGCTCGTCTATGACCATTTCGTTATTCCCTTGGCGGGCATGGATTTCGTTCCAATGGAGATATCGTTGAAAAATAGAATATTTTGAATTTTTCATTTCAGTCGCCAAATTCATCGCCAAGTAGCTAAATAATCGTCATGGTGTGAGGTCTCTGACTCGGCAGCAAATCTTATACTTGTAAAACTACTTCATTTCCAGGTGACTTATTCCTCATGGAATCATTAATTTGTATTCATAACAATCTTGTAAGAGGAATTTACCAAGGATTTTTCTGAAAATAACTTACTTACTTAATTAAATTGTTAAAATTATTTACAAATTGGCATCATCTAATATTTCATGGCACATCAATCGAACTTACGGGATATAGAAATAACATATAACTATGAAAATGAGATAAATATGAAGAACATACACTGCTTTGGCAACACCAGTGTTGGGTGTTCCGTTGTAACAGACGGTCTTAAATGTCCTCAATCTCTGAAACTGGATATTTATTTTAGCCATTGATTAGGCAAGATATAACTTTAATGTTACTTTCACGTTAGCGCATGTACTATATAACTTCAATTCTGTTTTCTGCAGCTTAGGAAAATTGGTAATTCTGCAAATTTTGGTTAATCATATGTTATTTCTTATTTTTACATTCATTCTACTTTCATTCACACTTCCAATCACCCTTATTGTCATTTCAATAATAATAAAAAATAAATAATTTATCAGTCGGAAGTTATGACATCGTTTCGTAAAGTCGTGTATGTTCTTTGGCACTGTTATTGGTTTAAGTTATTGCTAAGATTTGTGTGGATTTCATGCTTAAGTTTTCAGGTCTAGTAAAATTATTGTACATGAATAATATTACTACAATATGCCAAAAATGAATTAATGTACATGAAAATATAGATTAATATAAGTAATTTAATGTATTTTCCACTCCCGTTTGTTTTATTTTTTTAAATGAAGATATTTCGTTTTTAAAATATAAGAACATCATTAGTGGAATGTACTTCTATTTCATATCTATGTAAAATAGCCTTTCTCTAGCTGAAGTCCATTTTTGGCTTAATTTCCACACTTACTTTGTAATGTCTTGGATGCAAAGAATACTGAAACGCCCAATATAAATATGCTTGAGTCCCTTTGAAATATTAGAATAATCCCCCATTCACACTCCAAAACCGCAATGACAGTACATCTTTGAAAGGGGTTGATATAAAAAGATCAACTACTGACGACTAAGTAAAGCTAATAGCAATTAAGCAAATGGAGATCCGAGGATCTTTTGAAATAGAATCTTTTGAGATTTCTGTCCCGAAACTTGTCTATGCGAGCGTAAATAATGAATAAACAGTCGCCTCAGGTATTCAATCAACTCCTCTTACTGAAAGGAGGAGGATTTTGTCAGTGATATTGAGGTGTCTTTTTGTTGAAAAGTCATTTGGGACGTTTCAGTATTCATCGAGTTAAAACAGTAACTTTCTAATAAATGGCATTCAATTTTCTTCTAATGTTGAGCATAATTTCATCTTCTGAAGCTATTTTAAATTCTGTTGTTCGTGCTTTTAATATGTCAGTCGTTAATTTTTATCTCCACCGCAGGTGCTTCGTATTATCTCACCAAGTTGCAACTTCTAAATTTTTGTTATTCCTTTATCTGGATAAGTTCCTTCTCATAAAGAATTTTACTATATATCTTAAATTCATTTATCATACATTTCGATAAGGAATAAAGCCTTCGTAAAACTAAATTTGGAATTTATTATCCATTCATAAGAGTACTCTATATTTAAAAATTTTTCAGCCTTCATGTTTAAGATAATACCATTATTAGATAACAGATTTTAGTATTCACAAAAGGAAAAAGATCGAAGAATTCAAGTTCTGCCATTTTATCTATTAATGCCTCTCATTTCATAAATACAGTTTTTATACGAACTTTAAAATATTTCTCAAATAGACTCTATCATTAATAAAGATTGTATATTTTTACGAAGGGACAAAATAAAGAAATTTAATCATTCAGATAAAAATCAATCCACTAATTCCTTTAATTTCTTATTCTTTTTACTTCTCGTCGATAAGTCACAGAGGTGTCTATATTTTACTGAAGCCTATAGATACTTATACCACTTAATGACTTTTTAAGATTCATATTAAATGTGCTTTGAACCCTAAAGGAAATGTAGATTTGTTAGTGATTGCTTCTTATTCTGAAATAGTATGATGACGATTTCGAAGGTGAATAGTGGCGGACTTGACAATATAGTGAAAATGTCTTAGTGTGAAATTTAAATATGTTCTAGATATTTTTGTTGTATAATTTCTGACTGTGCTTTGATTAATCAAACTCATTTTGAGCAAGAAAGTCTAATGATATGAACGTCACACTTAGGAACAATCTTCTAGAAAGAACTTAAAAATTGGCACGTACTTCTTCCATTTTCTGGTCAAATATCCAGAAATTATTATGGAATTGTCAATTTTTTTGACAAATGTTGCGATCAAAATCGAAAGAAAATATAGAATCGTTATTTATGCACTTGATTCAAACAACTCATATCCAGATTATTGAGGAAACTTTTCAGGAATCTGGACTGAATGCAAAGCTGGATGAGCACCAATAAGGGACCGGTTCCGCTAGGATGGGGGTAGAATATTCTCCCATATTGTGTGCAGAAATTAGAATATATCTCACATCTTTCTCGGATACTATGCAGAATACAACTTTGGATACTGTGTAGGGGAAAATGTATCTCCTTTGAGAAAAAGTTTTGATAGAAATCCCTGTAAAATTATAACAACATTAAGAATCTAAATTCAGATTCATGTTTAAAAGAAATGAAGCTGATTTCACTTAGATAAGTGATAAACGTGTCAATAAAATAAATGCTGAAAACGTTGTTTGTAACAACGATATGGTAAACAGATTTGATGGAGATTATCAAAAGCAACTTTAAAGTAATACAATACATTTGAATACAGTATTGAAATATAAACAATAATTGATAATCTATTTTCCTGTACTAGTATTGCTAATGCATAACTTGTATTCATATAAATAAAATAAATTGGGAATATCAATAAAAAAATCACAATAATTACTACCTATTCAAAGTAAACTTCACATTTTGGCATGTGAAAGAAACAGAGTCAACAATATAATAAATAAATAAATAAACTTCCAATTAAATATCGTATCCTACGAAAAATCTCAATAATCATTGAATGATACAAACCATTTCTGTAGTCAACAATAAATCCACTATAAAAGTTGCAAGCATCTAAAATGCTTTTTATTACGCTTCATAGTGAACCAATGTTTAAATTTGCAATACATGAAAAATCTAGTACAAACTTAAAAAAAGGATTTTCAATTTACAAGAACTTATATGACAAAAACGATACTTATGACAAAAATGAATAAGGTTTGTCAGAATAAACAAAGTATTATAAAATATTATGTTATTTTAAAATATTGATATATTTAATTTATGCCTATAATATAATGGGGTTTGATAAACTGAAGAAATTTACTGATATTTTAAAAATAGTTCTATTGACATTTAATATTCAATTGTTACAAAGGTTAAATAAAATGATCGCCATGAAAAGTATTTCATAATAAGTTATTTAAGAGAATTAATAAAATTATGAGTGTCTCATTAATCTTTTTGGTGTGCATTGAAAATATTTAATATCCTCTTATTTTATTCTCTAGAATTTTATTTAAAAATTGTTCCCATTATTAATTAAATGCATTTTTTTCCTTTTTCTATCTCACACCGTAAACAGGATTACTTCTAATATTAGAATGTCAATAAATAGATGCAAAATTTAATGGTGTTTTACTCATATTTAACATTATTTCATTCAATGTATCATTCAATGACTTGTTTTATCGACCAGTTGGTACTTCTGCACTACTGGTTGAGTTTAATTTCAATAAAATCTTTTAGGCATATATTAATGTCTAAGATATACCATGTCTCTATCAATAATATATTTTTGAACATCAAATTTTGCCACTTAAAAAGGCTTTCGAAGATAACACATCTCTTTTGTTCTATTTAATATGCACATGTGGCTCCCTAATGGAAAGTATAATGACATTAAAAACATAACTTTCTGGTTAATCTAATTCTCATTGAATTTCATAATACTTTAATTATGCTCATATTAACAGTGCAGTTAATAATCAGAATCTCTTTCATAGCGTTTGGAAATTGAAGAAAATTATGCAATATATTTGTTGAAAGGCTGAAAACATTTGCATTACATCACTGCAATGCAACATATTGTTAAAAATCATTATTAATGAATATCAAGAAAAAGATAATTACTTGAATTTTATTGTATAAAAATTATTTTTTGGCAATCAAAAGAATTAAAAACAATCACCATGATGCACATATTCCCATCATCCAAATTATATCTGTGCTAAATTTTGTAGAACTAGGTGAAGCCATTTGGCTTGCAGAATCCAACATGCAAACGCATTTATACTCTTCTTTACTATTAGTTGAAATTATTGCTATATCATTAAATTTAAATTACTTTAATTGTTATATTAAAAATTGCACACTATATTCTTCGGACTTTCCAAACAAAATTTTCGCAGTAAAAGCATCATAACATAAAAATAAAGAAATCATAATCAGTTTACATGTTTCATAATTTTATGATCTATTTAAAGCAGCTTATCAACGATTCAAGAAAAATACTTAAACCTAAAACCAAAATTATTATGGAATAAAGTTAACATATTTTTGATTAAAAACTTTCAATAGCATATTAACTTTTCTATTTATATCCTCAACTCCTCAAGAACTTTTGCTTAAAGGAATTTTATAAAACCGAGTAAGAAGAAATAAGCAGACTTGACATGTTTATTGCTAAAACTTGTACTCACACATTGCATAAATCAAAAATATAGTTTAAAAACTCTAGAGAAGTGTTAAGTTTTCTTATTTCTTCAAATTCTTAACAATAATACAGCTAATATTTTTGACCTTTACACGTGGATGTAAGTTAAGGGCATACATACATAAAGGAAAAGAAATTTATTTTAAGCTTTGTAGTTACTATATACAAAAGTATTAATGCTTTATATTAAAGAAATATATGAAGCAATATTCGAAATACAAAAAAAAAAAAAATGAATGCTTGAAATTCACAAATCTCATAAAATGATCTTAACTGTCTCAGTAGAATAAACAAATCTCATAATTTTTTTTACTATTATACCGAGAATTAATTATATATACTATATTTTGTACTTTCAGTAAAGCTCGTTAGGAACGTTTTGGAAGTAAAAGGCTTTCTATTCGTCATTCGTACAGAAAAACGATATCTCCAAATCTCCATCTCCGTATATTGGAATGAGATCATCAATAAAATGAATTTACTCATGGAAAAAAAAACACTGTGACAGACCAAAGATATATTTTTTTTTTTTTGAAGAATCGTGCAATGAACTTTCTGAATCATTTTGCCATTCCACATTTCATCATGTTCGTCAAATGTGTTGTGAAAAGAAATTTCACAACAGGATTCATTTTTGCTGCAATGGTCATTACTCTGATTATTATTTCATTTACAAATCCAACATACCAATTTGATTTGTGTAAGGGATATTCTCTTCCCATCAAATATAAAATTGTGGAATCTACCTCCTGAAATCCAAGAAAATTCTCTCGAAGAGCTTCAAAAGATCATTTTCCAGTTTTCACAAATAAAGACTTATTGGAAGATACTCATCACTGTCTGACAAAATGTTTTTTGAATGGGAATACTTGAATTTTATTTCTTATGATTATTCAGTAGATATTTAAAATGTTTTTTCACTTGTTAGTCCCTTTATAACCACTGTAGAGATAGCACATTTCAATATATTAGTAACTGTATTTCATACATGTGGTTTCCCACTTTGTTATTATTTCGGCGTTATTTTGGAATCTGAAAGGCTTATATAGCAAACACAGAAACCAGAAGATTTGAAAAAAAAATGTTCAAGGTCGTAAGAAAAAGGCAAAACGTTTAGTTCTCAAATTTTTTCTCGTTTTCACACCGATTTCTGGTGTAATTTGCCACATTATGTTACCGAAAAGTACCATGACATTTAAATCTAAAAGTTATTAAAAATAAATTTACATGTGGATTTAAGCTAAAACAAGTAGTTTTTACTTACGTTATAATGAATAATCTGTTCGTGTTTCCTGTCTATTAAAAACGTCTGATCAACAAGTTGAAAATAAAAGTGCTGAATAAAACGTGGCGACAACTTATAATAAGTTGAATGAGCTAAAAAGCCTCTGTTAAGTGTTGTTAAGTGCTTTTTATCTGCTTTGAAATCATTAGCATATTTATGACTTCATTCAATATCTTAATAGGTAATCAAACATCATCTTTTTTTCGAAAACAAGCAAAGTTTTTACATGCGGCAAAGTTATCCCACTTTTCGGCATAAAGAATATCATTTCATTTTGGGTGATTATAACTCATAAATTAGAAACACAATTTCTTACAATTTGAAAAACAGAAAAGAGATATATCCATTCATTGAGGTATAATTTGTACTGATCCAAAAACAACAGAAAGCATCATTAAAAATACGTATAATTTAGAAGTCATTTGTATGAATTTATGAAAGATTTTCACGACATAAATACTCATCTGTTAAGACTAAGTGTTTCATTTTATTTTATAAATTGAAGATTGGTTCGTTTTTGATGAGATTAGAAGTTTAACATTATCGGCTTTGGAAAATAGCAATGCAATTGAGTATATAATGAGGCATAGATTTTGCATCCGTTAAGTAATTGGTGTTTCAAAAATATCTTAAAATTTTAATAAATGCCATCAAAAAACAGCCGTTTATAATAACTTCATAAATTTAGTGATGTAAAATGTAGAAAATTCGTCTTAGATGAACCATGTTTCAGTAAACCATACGTTTCCTGTCATTTTCAAAACATTAAAATCAAAGATTTAACGCTTAATGACGGTCTATTAATACTTAGTTAAAATATGAAAAAAATATTATAGCGAAAAAAGGTTTGAATTGAGGCGCATAAGGCATGAATTTTGTACTGTGATTATGATCTTTCTAAAATTATCATTACTGTTCGACATTTTTTGGAAGAGGTTTCACCAGTTATGAGATCCCAAAACATGTATTAGCCAGATATAGCACCATGTGGCCATTTATTATTTCTAACATTGAAATTATACCTCCACGGCTACAGTTTTGAGACCATTGATGAAAAAAAAGGAAAGTTTGCTATGAAATGTATATTGGTGATTGGACGCTAGGAAAGTTTAATTTAAAGAAGGATTCCAGGATTAAAAAATATTGATGCTATTTCTTCCCAATTGGAGAAGTAGCAGTTGTAAATACTGACGAATAAATTGCATGCAAACTATAATAGTTTTATTTTTTTATTTTTCATGTGGAAACTAGAAAAGATAAGAAAATGTGTTTTAAGAATGTCTTTGTATAAAACTTTTGGAATTCAATTTTAGTATCAGACAATTATTTTACTTTGATAAGTTAAAGTAAAAAATGTCTAGATTATCAAGAAATATTTCGATGTAAATTTTTTATAATTAATTCTATAGTATTTGGGAAATATCAATAATATAAAATAAATTAAGAAATAAAAATTATCAATCAGTTAAGGATGCTTTCCTTTGAAGTAATAAAATATAAAAATAAATATAAATTATAATTGCTGAATTATTGCGCACTAATCCCCTTTTTTAAAGAAATAGAAATGAATTCCCTAAAATGAAAGTTTTTTCTTCATTAGCGTGATAGAAACTAGATTAAAAAAATATGTGTAATTGCAATTTTTACAATGATTTTCTAAGATTTTCTTTTTCCTATTTTTTTATAATTAACTTGTATTTTTTATTGGCGTTACAGAACGACATATTTTTTTATAAAGTGTAAACTATCGTTAATATTAGTCAGCATGCAATGAATATTAATGTAATTTAAATCCCACTCATAGACAATAATTTTTAATGGGGCACCTACTCAAGAAATTCTTTTGACAGACGTTATCTAGACTAAAAAAAATGCATACTTTCCTTGCGAAATAATAAAGTACTTGTTTCGTTTTTTTAGATAGATGCTTTTTTCTACAAAACTGGAATGAATAGGAAGTTTTAAATCTAAATAAAGCATAAATGAGCTTTTCTTCCTAAAATGAAATCCTTATTTATAGAGTCTGTTTAATCGAACGATTTAAGAAAATAGTACTTTATCAAACTCTGATTTTTGTATTTAAAGTGCCTTTTTTAAACTTCTAACTAAAATAAATCAGAATGAAAAAAAAAAAAAAAACTTGAAAGACTAAAAAATACTTTTTAATCTTTAAAGTAGAATTTTCGAATAAAAATAAAAAAGAGCTGTAGAATTTAAGTAAAAGAAATGCCGAAAGATTTCTGATAGAAGCGGAAAGATGCAGTCATTATTTAATATTAACAAGTTGTTTCCCAATGTAAAGATATTTTTGAAGAAAGAAAGAAGTGAAATAAATACGGAAAATAAATTTCAAATTTTCAAACGAAAAAAAAAAAAAAATTCAAGTTTTCTGAACTGTTTTTGTCACCACAATGTTTCTTCTGTGAAGAAATCAAACAGTGATACATTTTTTAAATTGTATCGTAAGTTATTTATGTATTTTAAATGCTAAATTATTTGATCTTTTTTTGAAACTTTTTAAATAAGTATATAATACGTTTTCATGCTTGTAAATTTCTCTTAAAGCTTCATTCATCAAAAATAAAAAATAAAGGAATCTTGAATGGAAGTAAATAAAAATTTACACTTTCCCCATGTTTTTATTCACATGCAACACGAAGAGAAAGTATTGTTTCAGACCACTCTGCGATTCAAAAACACACTCTTGGCAATATATTCTATCTATCCACTTGTGAATAACAACACTAAAAATCTTTGAAACAGACGAATGAAATTTAGTGTGTGACTTTTACACCAAATTTGTGAATTTATTTCTAATTTTGAACCAAATCTAATAGCCTGACATCTGCCTATCCGGCTAATTGAATATACATGAACTCGATAATTTCAGAACATAAATAATTAGATGGATAAAATTTAGTCCAGAAATTTAACATCAAATATATAGATATATCAAATTTGGAAACAAATCCGTTTGAAAAAAATTGTAACTTGAAATCAACAAAACGTGAAATCCTTTTGCATACTTTTGTGTAAAAATGTATTTGAAATTGAAATATACATTGCCATATGGCGATTGTCATATTGATATGTCGATCTAACGTTTTACTGACTAATGTTTTTACCATCGAATGCTGGTATAAGACGAATTATATCGGGAAGACTCGAGGACACGCCAAAAATGCTGGAATAGTATAGGTTTTAAATATTATTGGTAATAATATTGTAGTTAAGGGTTTGAAATGTTTCATTAATGCCTAAAGACCATAGGACAACTCTCATATGATAGCGGTGTTTTATTAGTCATACCTAAATTCCAATGCCTATTAAGGATTAATGTAGTGGAGTTAAAGAGAATTGAATCGCAGTTTACATCTCTTAATTATTTGGCTGTAAGTATTTGATTTGTCATTGCTAAACTACTTTAGAAGATTTGATACAGTCGTAATTTGGACGATAAGGAAACATTTTATATTTTTATAAAAGTCTTCCCAATATTTTCTAAAGATGAATATATCCTTGCGCCGCTTTGCTGATCAGAGTGATTGTAGTATGTTGGTGCCATGCTTACTCCTTTAACTAAGTTCAGCAGCTCTTAAATGCTATATTCAGATAGCAATGGACTGGACGTGATAGGCTTATTTATAGGTCAGCTAGATCATCGAGACTGCAATACCTTCAACGCTTCTTCTCGAGCCATATGGAATCAAAGATGTATGAAGCACTTCATCAAATCACTTAGAAACTTATTGTTCTAGCATTTATTTATTATTTTAGTATTTCATTCTGCGTTTTCTCTTACTTATGATCTCAAACTTTTTCTCAATATTACAACGATGGCTCTGCAACATATTAGGAAAGTATCTTAAAGTATTGTTGAGTATTTTTTGCTAATAGGTTTTACATTCTCCTATCGTAATTTGTATTAAAAAGTATTTCCTATTTTCATAGTGTCGTATCTGAATAGAAAATAACTTCCTAATTCTGTGTTATTCATAAAAGTGTTTTTTTTTTCTGTCGCTAAAATCATCTGCCAGCTTTCGCGATGGTACTAAAACATCTTAGATTGTATTGTCCTAATATAGAGTAATGGGAATGGGGAGACATCAAGCATATGAATCCTTAAATTGTCTCTCATTTTGAAGGAATTTGCTTTAATATAAAGATACGAAAAGGAAGGAGAAATGGATGTCCGAAAGTAGTTATTTCCGACATTAGGAAAACCAGCGTAATCACGTTTGACTCCCGAATTTTTCTTGATTTTTTTCGGTTTTAAGGCCATTTTAAACATCTAAAGATATAGAGACTAGATATAGAAAACAATAAATAATTGAAAAAAAAACATTTTTTAAAAATATTTTTATTAAAAAGGTAAAACATTATGTTTAAAATTAAAAATAAGGAATACAAAATAAAAATCAAAAGGCATACAACACAGCAAATGCAAGGAGGAATCTATAAATAATACTGAATACAATAAGAAACAAAAAACATTTCAAGCCTTCATTTTGACTTATTGTACAGTTTGCTTAAATATCTTTTATCTGAGTCTCACGCTTGTGAGTTGATCTCCAGTGGATTTTTGATTAAAGAAAACGGTTGAGACTAAAATAAGAAATGCTTTTACTTATATATTAATATTAAATTCTAAAAAAATCATTCTGCTCTATATTTTCCATTTGCAAAGCATGAAAACTTTTCCTTATTTATTCGAGGACAAAAATGCTTAAAACGTTTCTGTGGATCACATTATTGATAAACCAAATGTAGGAACATTTGCAATAGACAGCTTGTAAACAGCACGACAGGATAAGCTCTAGAAAAGAAAATATACCTTTCTTTGAACATAAAAAACGAAATGGAAACAGCTGAACAAAAAGAATTCCAAATATATTTAATGTTAAATCTCAGATAAAGTATTCTAAAAGCTAAATAACTTACTGAAACTTATTACAATTAAAAAAGAATAAGAGAGTTATAACTCTAAAGGATAGATCTTTAAAGCTGTTTCATAATCATGAATAAATCGTAAGAAATATCAAATTAAGAAACAACATTATTATAAATCTCTTACAGTGTTTCGCATCGCAGGTTAGTCCATTTTAAGTGAGCGAGATTTGCATATTTTTAATGGAAACCTAATCAATGATCCTTGAATTTGGCCTTGACGATGAATTTGTCAACATTGACAACAAAATCGAAGATTAAATTAAATGAAGATTTAAAAGATCGAAGAATTATGACAATATTTATACTAGGAAATGAGATCAGATATAATTCTAGAAAATTCTGAAGTGCTGTTACGGTAGCTATATAAGTGGAGGTATTAGATAGGGATTAGAAAATTTACACTCGATATAATAGTAAAAAAAAATATGAGTTTTTTTTTTTTTTTCTAATGAGATAGTTAACATAATTTTATGAGATTTATGAATTTCAGGTATTCAAATTTTTATATTTTGAATATTGTTTCGTATATTTCTTTAATATAAAGCTTTAATACTAATGTATATAGTGACTTCAAAGATGAAAATTTCCTTTTCCTTATGTATTTATGCCCTTAACTTACGTCTATGTGTAAAGGTCAAAAATATTAGCTATATTATTCTGTTAAGAATTTGGAGAAATAAGAAAACTTAAAACTTCGCTAGAGTTTTTAAACTATATTTTTGATTTATGCAATGTGTGAGTACAAGTTTTAGCAATAAACATGTCAAGTCTGCTTATTTCTTCTTACTCGGTTTTTTAAAATTACTTTAAGCTAAAATTCTTGAGGAGTTGAAGTTATAAATAGAAAAGCTAATATGCTAGTGAAAGTTTTTAATGAAAAATATGTTAACTGTATTCCATAATAATTTTGGTTTTAGGTTTTAGTATTTTTCTTGAATCGTTGATAAGCTGCTTTAAATAGATCATAAAATTATGAAACATGTAAACTGATTATGATTTCTTTATTTTTATGTTATGATGATTTTACTGTGAAAATTTTGTTTGGGAAGTCCGAAGAATATAATGTGCAATTTTTAATATAACAATTAAAGTAATTTAAATTTAATGAGACAGCAATAATTTTAACTAATAATAAAGAAGAGTATAAATGTGTTTGCAAGCCAAATTTCTTCACCTAGTTCTACGAAATTTGGCCTAAATATAATTTGGATGATGTGAATATTTGCATCATGGTTATTGTTTTTAATTCTTTTGATTGCAAAAATATAATAATTTGCACACAGTAAAATTCAAGTATTTATCTTTTTCGTGATATTCAAGAAATTAGTATAAAAGATTTTTAACAATATGTTACATTGCAGTGATTAAATGTAAATGTTTTCATCCTTTTAACGAATATCTCATTGCATAAATTTCTTCAATTTCCAGACCCTATGAAAACATTCTGATTATTATCTGCAATGTTAATATGAGCATAATTAAAGTATCTACCTGTCATTTGTTGATTTTTAAAGTATTGCTATTTTGAATGCCGCAGTAGTGTTTTAATAATCTGTCTATTGATTTTTCTTTCTGAATGAAACATTCTTATTTCAGCTTTTAAACTTTGTAGTTTATTCAAAAATCTAAAACATTCTGTAACATTATTTTTTTCAAAAAAATGAATTTTAAGGGAAAGTTTTTACAAAATATCTGCCATTACTATAATAAAGATGGATAAATAATTTATCCCATCATCAAAATATTTTAAATACTTGTATTGCATGGTTCATTGTTAGCAACAAACAACATTGCAAAATTGTCAATGTATAGAAGATAATAAGTCCATAACTAAATTTAGATTTTATGATTTAGATACCTTTATCTTGGAAAGGAAATTAGTATGTGTATCTGCTAGCTAAATATTTATTCTGATAAAGCGTGGTGTAGTAATAATGCTGGTCTTCGTAAAAAGGATAGTTCTAACTATTAATACTAATGGTTTCTATAACAACATTGACTGTTCGTTTGAGAGAAAGGATGATGGTGTCATAAGTGGTGATAATCTAGTACCTCCGAAGCAATAAAGATAAATGTATAGAAAAAATGAAAATGATTATGACTGCCCATTAAGTATTTAATGTCGTTTTTCATTTTTCATATGATAAGGATTGTGTATTTATCATAAAAACATTTCAAAGGAGTGTAAAATGTAATATTATTGATCAAGAAAAAATTCTATGTTAAAAATGTCTATGATTTTTTTTTTGTTGTTGTTGTTCTTTTAGCTTTATTTATACCCATGTGAAAAATAAATGTTCTCATTTTTGAAAGATCCAAGCCTTTCAAAAATTACATTTGAATGTTTCTTATTCTTTCGTAGAATATAGAATTTAATTATAAAAAAAATTATAATATACTTGATACGATAGTCAATGTATTTCTATTAAAAGACGAATTTCCACTCTAATGAATGTATTTTTCTAAAATTATATGTTAGAAAATCACTTAATTTTCTCTTTCTTTATTTCCTAATGTATAATTAATAATAATAATTTATATATATATATATATATATATATATATATATATATATATATATATATATATATATATATATATATATATATATATATATATATAAAAAGCTGAAATTTCCTGACAAAGTATTTTGAAGTGAGATGAATCGCATTAGCGATGGATAAATCAAAATTATTTTACTGAAAATACTTTCTCAATTCATTATCTTCTGTACTTTCTCAATTCAGTATATATATATATATATATATATATATATATATATATATATATATATATATATATATATACATATATATACATATATATATATATATATATATATATATATATATATATATATATATATATATATATATATATATATATATATATATATATATATATATATATATATACTGAATTGAGAAAGTACAGAAGATAATGAATTGAGAAAGTATTTTCAGTAAAATAATTTTGATTTATCCATCGCTAATGCGATTCATCTCACTTCAAAATACTTTGTCAGGAAATTTCAGCTTTTTACAAATGTTTTTCTATGACTTCCACTTAGTTCTTTCCAAATCATTTGAAATTTGTCATTTACGAAACACAAAAATATAAATATGCAAGATAAAAATTGATGATAATTTCTATCTATCTGCATCTATTGTTTTTAGTAAAAAGGGACAGAACATGCAAATATGCAAATTTTTGCCTGAAAGATATTTGACTGAATTTCTTAAATAGTTGCAAAAAATTTTTAAATCCATCTATTATAAATTATTATCTATTTCAAATTATGGCTAATTCAAAAAGCGTGACATATTACTTCGGTATTAAAGAAAGTAAATCAATTTATATATATATAATATTAAATTTGTGTTAAATTCAAACAAAATGCTTTATTCTTATATTTTGCTTAGCGTGTTTCATGCTTGCATGATTAATGAGGATAAGATGCGTCCAATAGTTATGATGTGTCGGCAAAAATCTCATTAATAAATAATTTAGAATTTTTATTACATAATTTTTGTTGTATGTAACACATTTTATATAACTTTTTTTTCTAAGATTATATAAAACTAACCTTAGAGAGATGCCTAGACAAACATTTACTGAGTGCAAAGCAAACCGGAGACAGTTAGAGAAAATTAAAATTTAGAACTCAACAAGCAAACAACATAGGAAGAATTGTCGTGTAGACGTTTCGTATGACGTAAGCAGCAGGGAATTTAAATAATCTTACCTTGATTAAGGTCCTTCTGTAATATATTATTCATTTTTAGGAGCATTTTGTAGATAACAATATAAGGCAAACAAGTAAAGCAAAGAACAAAATGCAATGTATAAAGCATTGGCTTCGATTAGATGGTTTAAGAGTGAGAGAGAGAAAGAGGAACAGAATCAAAAATAAGCTGTAGCTAAAAATAAATGATAAACTATAGTTAATAAATAATTTCTAATCAAGTTTGTGAATATAAAATTTTGCAATCATTTTTTTGATCCATTTCATGATTTCTAGATTTCTGAATCATGTAAACTCTGCATTCTCATTCACAATACATTATTTTATGATTTCAGGATTTATCTGCCTGTTAATGATTAATTATGTGGAAAATGATTGCGTTATTTTAATTCCAGATTTTGGAGGAACAGTACATCATCAGAATTATTAAAAAATAAAAATAATAAAATTTGTAAATTATAAAAGTAATAGAGAAAAACTGTTAAAATCTAAATTTTTACTGTTAAAAGCTAGATTATTACTGAATTTATTCTGACATTCTTATTGCATTCCTTATTGCAATAATCATAAAATAATCCATTTCTTATTGACAGATTTATTTAAAATAAATGATTTTCTTTTGCCTTAATAAAGGCTTAATAAAAGGGTGAAAATTAGCGGTTTGATTTTCGTTCCATTTTTTATTTAATATTTTTAATTATTTTTATTTTAAAAAAAATTAGGTTTTTTTAAGCAACAAAGAGTAAAACCAATTAGTTTAATTTACTTGAAGTATCTACTTTGCTTAAAAATAACGTAATTTAGTTTTATTTGATATTTTTTTAATAAAATGTATGACAACTGATTACGAATTGGCATTTCTACTTTATGCCTCATATCAAGTATTTAAAATCGTTCCATTATTTGATTTCACTTCAAAATATGAATGCAAAGCATTTAATTCTTCATTGATTCATTATATGCATCCTATCAGTCACGTCGATTTCTCATATTAAACGATATTCTTTTCTCGTAATAAGCAATCTTTTCTTTTATACTTATGTGACAAATATACATATATTTTATATACATTTTTTATTTTTATACAATTCCAAAAGTATGCATTTCTTTTTCTTTCCAAAAGTATATATTTCTAAAAGTTTCTACGCATAATAATGTATATATTTTTTGCTAATCATTCAAATATTAGATAAAAAAATGACAGCAAATTTACATAATTATTCAAGATTTCCAAACGAAATTCTTTCCCAGGAAAAATCCATCTTTCACTGGAAAAATTCAATGGCCTACAGCTTAAAATATTGGGGATTAATAATGAAGAAAAGAAGGATTAAAGCAAGAACTTTGCTTTAATACTTCTATAGAAGTTTTTAATAAATTTGCCCAATCCTTTGAATAGAATATTTAAATAATTTGAATGAATTTGGAAATCGCTTTACTTAAAATAATATTTAGAATTATAATCAGAACAGTCTGGCATTATAAATATAACATAATTTTTTTAAAGAAAATTTAAACTGAGATTAAATGAAATTTAATCTCAGCTTTTATATTATTTTATTTAAAGTTTAACTATAAGTATGTACAAAATCAAGAAGAATTTTACATTTTAAATTAATCTATCTATTAATCGATCTATTATGGAAGAAAGTTGGCAAAATAAAACTGATAAAACTATTTTACATTTGAATAAAAATTATTAAAGGAATAAGAAGATTTTATTTATTATAAAAAATTCCCATGTATCAAATGTCTGATATTACTATAAAATTAAAGGTTTTGTTTTGGAATTCGCTAGTAACCAATAATTTCAGGGGATTGTGAGATTTAAAAAATATGATTTCTTTTTTTATATAAAAGATTTTAAATTTATTATATCAAATACGTTGTTGGTTTGTAGTTTTTTATAAATAAGTTGGACAATAAGGGTATATATGATCTATAGAATTTCTTTTCTTTCCAAAAACACTTAGTATAATTCTATTTTTGGATATAATTGCAAGCCTATTTTATATTGCAAGCTACTCTAATGAAGGCGATTTTCAATCACTAATGCATAGGTTGAAGCTATGAAATAAAAGAGAATTTCAAGTTAAACTATTTAAAAATAAAAATTAAAAAAATCCTTCAGTTTAATCGAAATAGCATACTTTTTTTTAAATGAAAATCACATTCGGATAGAAATTTCCATTCAAATTTAAATATTTTTGTTTCATTTTTACTAATTTGTAGTGCTACAATAATTTTTCAAACGTAAAGAAAATATTTTGAAAATTAAAAATGAATAATGCAAATTTAAAATGTCAAAAAATTTTGTTAAGACAACAAACCCAACATCTGTCAAAAGTATATAGAATTGTGAAAAATATTTCTTTATTAAAATTTCTAGTAAATTCTAGATAATTCTAGGATATTGATATTGCATTGATATCTTTGTACCAAAATTTGCTTTTCTAGGTAACTTCTACTAGTCAAAAGCAAACATTTTATTGACACAACATAATGAGACTTACAGCACCTTTAATTATCAAATATTTTTAACTTCTTTATAAATTCAAAATATTAATAGAGCAGAACACATGGAATCATATCCTTTATTCTCCTCTAATATAATTCATAAATTCATCTAAAATCGATTTTTATTGCAATCGAATAACATATTACAATCGAAGCGAACTTTCTTTATAAATTCAAAATATTAATCGATCACAGCACATGAAATCATATCCTTTATTCTCCTCTAATATAATTCATAAATTCATCTAAAATTTATTTTCATTGCAATCGATACAATCGAAGAGTAAAATTCATTGATTTTAGGCTTACTTTCTAGCTAATCAGCTCAGTAATTTCAATTTAGAATGAAAAGTTATTGCTCTTCCAAAACAGCCCAAATCATAACACACTAATCCCAATTTGTATTATTTTTTTATATCAAGAATCTGTGCAGTGTATAAAAAGCGATTCATGAATTATCGAAAGAAGTATTAAAGGAAACTGAAATTTATTCCGATTTCGGACAAAAGACTTTTGATGAGTAGTTTTTAATAAATAAATTTAAATTTTAAATTCTTAAGACGAAAATTCAAAAAGTTCTCTTTAAAGAGTATTCTAACCCGTTAAATATCTTTTCTCCCAAAAGCGTAGTTTCCTGTTTCATCTGCAAACAGAACATGTACACAAAGTACAACTAGGCTTTCAATAATCTGATAGGTTCCTTCTAGAAGAATATTACTGATTTGTTTTCTATGCTAATGTAGGTAGTAGGAAAAGAGATTTTGGACAGCCTTTCATTGATTTCACGGTTCGTTAATCCGACACCTGATTCAGAAAAGTAGAGAACAAAGGAATAAATGTTTGGGAATGTAAAGTCAGTTGCTTTGGGATAAAGTCAACTTATCTTTATTCTATTTATTTAAAAGTGTGAATCTCAAAGGATAACATACCTCTTTTAAGTTTATTCCATAATTTTTCCTTCGTCCTCTAAAAACGGCTATTTAAAATTCTGAAGTTCTTAAATATTTGTAATAACTATTTTAATATATTTTCATAACGCTGTATTTAAATTGATAGCATTATATTAATATTCAATTTTGAATTTTACAATGGGAAAATATTTAAATACACCAAATTGTTAAGTGGTAATGTAAATGGTAAAATAAAAACACATATTTGAGTAAAAAGGCAAAATGATTTTAGAGTAGAATTTAGTTTAGTTATAATTGGCAGATAAGCTGAATAAAGTATAGCAAACATTTGTCTTGTTGTTATTTCTAATGGGACGTCATAGACAAGACCACTGAATTTAGAAGTCAGTGATTTTAAGTCAAGGGTGCGTCTCTAGTTTTTTTCAGTAGCGCCATCTAGGGCCAAGAGTACGACTTAATTACACACACGTCAAAACCCTATTTACAGGGCGGACTTCATTCATGCATTTCATTCACTCATCCACAGATCGTAATTTACACCT
Organism: Argiope bruennichi; assembly: GCF_947563725.1. Lineage (NCBI taxonomy): Eukaryota > Metazoa > Arthropoda > Arachnida > Araneae > Araneidae > Argiope > Argiope bruennichi. The sequence continues at coordinate 37,530,984 of NC_079154.1, read as the reverse complement.
GAATCAGAGAACGATCACTCCTGATCCGTTACCCCCAATGGTATTTCTCTCAACATGGAGGACTTTTTGACCACGACAGATTTATGCGGACGCTAGCCACCACACACACGCAGAGTCTTCAGCCGGCGGAATTCGAGCTCTCAACCCAAGGGACGTGAATCCAATGCCCTACCAACCAGGTTATCCAGACCCCTGCAAATATTTGTAAAAGTATACAAGAAAACTTAAATCACAAACAACCAGCTTATACTATTCTTACTGCCGAAGAATGTTTAGAAATATGGATCCGATGTTTAGAAATATGGATTAGTGTTTATACACCTTTTACGCGTGTTAAGAAAGTAAAACATGTTGCAAACTGCAGAAATGATGAATATAATTAGCCCGTAGCCGGAGACATGACGCTACCAGAGACATTAGAGTAAAAAAAAACTCAATTGCTAATTATCGTTTTTGCCTTTCATAAACAACATTGGAATTCGTAAAGCAGCATTGGAATTCATAAACGTAAAGGTAATTCAAAATTGCCTTACATTTTGCTTAAAAACCCATTTAAATACATTATTTTAAAATATTCGATTTTTAAAATTGTAACATCTGAAAATTCAAAAAACATTCAGCTTGTTAAATAATTATAAAAGAAAACTTACCCACTATCACGCATTTTTGTAAAATGCGCATTATTTAATTAATTTTATTTTTGATATTTTATTTATTTTTCATTAGTTTTATAATCAAGTATCATTTTATCATAAATTCAACTGATAAATCTTTATCTGTAGGTTTGCAGAATTTACCACCAACATATAAGCAGATAAGATTTTGTTCATATATTTTAGCCACATTCTAAACTCAAATAAGAAATAATAAAAATATTCGCAAATCTGATAAGAAGCATAGTTTACGAGGGATATATTTTCATTTCGTTCTTACGAGTAGTTTATTTTCATTTAAAATATTCTGCGTGACGATATTGTTTGTTTATATTTCTTTAGCTTTGCTCATATATCGCTTAGAGATAAAATCCCGCTGGAAAAGACGGAAAAACAAACCTTACACTTTTATTGCGAAAAACAGGCATTCTCCTACGCATATTAAATTTTAAAGAATATTATTTACACATCTTCCATTCTGCACATTTAGTTTTTTTCTTATCCCTTTTTTCGAATATTTCTCTCGATATTGAATCTGCATACCAACAAATATATTCTGAATTTTGCACCAACACAGATTTAAGTATTATTACGAAAAGAAGGAAAATATTTGTTGGAAAACATATGATACAGAAGAGATGAAAATTAAATATATTTATCTCATGAAAAGGGTAAATTATAATTATCTAAAGACTTGCAGGTAAAATAATTTAAAAAAAAATGATTTAAATTATTTTTTTCTAAAAGTTGGCAGTAATTTTTTTCGTTTTATTATTATACTAGCCGCCTTTGGCGACCAGCCGGTTCACCAATCTTAATGTTCGTTTAAATTTTAATTATTAAATATTTTACGCAAATATTTTAAGCTACTTTAATAGATTCTTCAGCAAAATATTTTAAAACTTCAAATTTTGATAGTCATATAATTCACTCATAATATTATAAAGGCCTTCAGTCATAACGTGATATGTATCTCTCTCATTTTCTGTTGCCCCTCGTAGAATTTATGCTTTAAATTAAAGTGTAAATGATTAATCTGCAATTAATATAATAATATTTTTTACTGAAACAAAGCATTTTTTTTTAATAATATGATTACTGATAATAGAGTCACTGAGCGTTTAAACTTTATGGTCCCTAAATAATATCTTTCTTAATTTATGTAATATCTCAAGAATTTGTCAACAAAAATTTATCAGATTCATCATGAACAGATCGATTCATTAACAATGTTTAATTTTAAATGCATCAAACACTAAGAAAACAAAATGAATCGTTTAAAATAATCGGTCGGAAACAGGTTTAAAAAAACTACTTAAAAAACGTTGTACTTAAAACTATAATCATATACAAAAAATATATAACTAACATAAATACAATTTAATTACAAAAGCATGCGACTAATCTAAAAATAATTTAAATCAAGAATATGATTACCCTGCGCCAAAAAGTGGTATATTCACAAAACAAACTCTTAACTTCAACAGTCATATATTCAGTCTGGCATATATTGTAACAAGTGTAAAACAAATTTCGGAAGCCAAAGTCTAAAATAATGAGGTGCATTTCACGATAATTTTAAAATTATACGACGAAAACAATTCAGATAAGAGCTTTAGACGAGGATGCCAAGAACTTACAGGAGCCAGTGTATTCCCAAACAAGCGTGAAAACTGTATAAGACTTGATTCATTTTCACTATCATATATAAAAGTTTGGTAATATATAATTGTGCGTATAAAAAAAGTTTTAGATTAAAGAGAATGATTATATTTCCTTAACTGATAATTTTCATTATTTTTACAAAATGAATTTTTGAAGTTTCTTAGGAATTAAATTTAAATAGAGCTGAGACTGAAACCCATGCCTATGTTGTATTACTGACAGCAATTGACATTATTGGAAAATATACACATTTCTTAGTTTCGAAAAGTACAATTTCTACAATTTTCGAAAAGTAGAATTAACAATATGGACCCTCTACAATTTAGCTAGTTTTCAAAATTAGAACAAGAAAATGTGTCATGGGCAGAAAATAATAATATGCAACTAGATATAAACAAATGATCTAAAGGAATCTAAGTTCCTTGCAGCGTTTTAGTTAAGTGCGTACATTTTTATGAGGATAAGGAATAAAGACTTTTAAAAAGAAATAAAACGTCGAAACCTTTTTATATTTATCAAAAAAAGTTCATCCAAAGTTCAATTCAACACAATTGTAATTGCTTTATGTGAGCTCCCCCCCCCCCAGAAACAAAAAAGCAACTAGGCTACATAGTTTTTTTTTTCCATATCTGGTGCAAAGATTTAAAATATTTTAGATATGCGTGTATTATGTCCATTAGATTGAAGGTTGCAATGTGATACATTTTTTTGCTGTTAAGAATATGTAATACTGCTTCCCTGCGCAGTTTGTTTTATGGTAAGGAAGAATTTTTCACATATTTTTTCAATGGCTGTTGAATGGATGCCAGGTTGCAATGTTCTCTCAGTCTTCGCCACAAACTTGGCGCACATTTGGCAATTGAAATTAAACTTTTAACTGTCGTATGTATTTTTTTTATTTTTAATGAATAACAATGTTGCGCTAATTTTCTTTTCTTTTAATAGCACTGTAAAGTTGTAATTTTCGTTTATGATCACCCTGCATAGTTTTTGTGTTAATTAATATAGTTATCGCATATGAAGAGAGGCAAGGAAAATTAAATAGAGCAAATAAAATTGTCCATCCTTTGTGGTCTACGATCTAATATCACAGGGCATCACATTTTGTTCGAACGGATCCTTTGTTTAGTGAATTTTGGATATATTTCATTGGTACTCTAATAAGTGTTATTTTCACATTTCTTTTAATTTCCATTCTAACCTACTCCTATATATTTTTAACCTTTAGAGAATTTCCAAATTCGTTTTTTAAAAAATGGATTACAATTAATGGATTACAAAGGATAAAAGTTGCTTTTATCAGAATAATTTAACTAGAACATAAATAAAAAATCGACAAAAGCATATTTTCAAAAGTGAAACAAGTCGAGTTAAATAAATGTTTCATAATAAAAAAACCAGAACAAGGAATTTGTTACTCTACTTTTGATGCAAAAGATTGCATGACTGAAATAGCTTTATCAAATAATTACAACTACTTAGTTTCAAATGCTTTTGGAAACTTGCATTAATCATCAGGTTTTTGATTTTCTTACAATCCTAAATTGTTTAATATGTTCCTTATTTTAAGCGTTTATAAATATTTGGATATTTTCATTTGTAAGTACTGCAAAAATTATTATCTTTTTTCGTTTCAATTTGCATTTTTATTTTACTTTTTTCAGCACTGAATTTTTGCGCGGTATTTCATAAAATGCCAATGCATTTTTTATGACTATGAATACTTTGTGTCACCACAAAAACTATTTAAATCACATTGGGAAGTATTTAGAGCATCCCGAAGATGAGTTATTTCTGTAGAAAAAAATCTGAGAAAGTTAAATCCTCTAACATTATCTGGTGAACTTGCTTTGGATTATATTTAGACATAATAGTCGCACTTATTTAGATACTGATTACAATGAGCTATCATATATGATTACCTACATCCTAAAATGATTCCTGAGTTGAAAGTATCATTGTCTGGAAACGTTTGCTTTTAATGCCCTAAAATTATATAAATGTTGACAGAAACCACAGTAAGGATTGTTGCTGTAGAAATCATTTCTTTCTTGCCACCAATATAATAGTAGAATATTATTTTATCTCGAATTTTAAAAAAAACCCTCCGTACTTTTACGCATGCGCCAGGATGCGTTTATTTAGTCAAAATAGTTTTGAGACGTACTATGAAAGGACGAAATACTTACATTTAACGATAAGGTGAATCGGGACTATCAGAGACGTGAAATTTGAAGATAACGTGTAAAATTATCGGAAAACGATAATAAGTCGTAATGAAATACTTTAGAGCAATTTTTATTTACTGTGAGGAGCTAAACATTAAATTATAATGAATGAATGCACGATTACTGCTCTTAAACTTTTTTAGAAAATAATAATAACTTTTATGTTAAAAGACTTTTTTATCTGTTATTGAATTTTTTGATAACATTTTGAGATTCACAACTGTAGATGATATCAATTACATTTAATGTTACATTCTTCGTACCACACCTGAAAACGTTTATTGCCCCTTAGACTTACTATATAAGCAATCAATACACAGTTTTGATCTAGAATAAAATAGGGCGGTCATAAAAGACATGACTCTCCCAGTTTTGTAGGGAAAAATGAAAGAAAAAGTATTTAATGGAGCTTAAATCAAGATGAAAGAATAAGTAAGAATTCCAGAAATATCTCACCCTTCCGAATTTCACCCTTTAACAAGGTAGAATCTTAGAAAAGTGATTGTCTCGGGATACTGTAACGAACAGTATATCGATTTCCAAAATCATTAGTACGACCTACTGTTAATAATCCACTTTGCTGCCTTCAGTAATGATATATTTTATCTTTCAAATCGCTTAAACTAATTAATTCTGATGTGCACTCTGAACTAATGGCAGAAATTATTAATAGAAGTAGCTCTTTGTCTAAATCAAACAAACCGATACAATGTTAACAAAATGTTAATTGTTCATGCAGATAACAAATAGGAGACCCCTACAAAACTTTTAAGATATCTGAACAGTTTTACTATATAATTATTTTAATTAGTTTAATATGTTTACTTTGTACTTGTTTTAAATATTTAATAATTTAAATATCTAATTGTTTAAAGAATTAAATAAACGAAGTCTCTTTGAGATCTACTGTGAAACGGAATTCTCAGAATTCCACAAGTAAGCAGAAAGTGAGATTTAGCAATAGCACTTTCGCGAATACTCCATTTAGAAGGAAGCGCGTGCCTTAAACTAGATTTCTGGAATCAGATAATTTTGAAATAGGACTTCAGTTGTTGACTTGGCTTTGGAATAATCTTTATAAATAATATATTATTCGCAGATTCCATCCTAATTCGTTTACTAGGAACTCAAGTAAGATTTGGAATTCTGAGGAGTAATAATGCATTTTTAACTAATATATTGTATTATGTTGAAGGTAAATAAAGGTTAAAGTGTTTGTCTTCGATAAACTGTAATTTTTAAATTGTCTCAAAAACTTGCAGGTAAATGTCTGATTGCTTTTTTTTTCTTTTGCAAATGTATTTGAAAGGTAGGGAAAAATGCAAATTTTAGGAGAAACAAAATGTTTTTAATACATTATACCCAAATGCCTTTTTACTAAAATATAATTGTGATTTTAAAAAAATCCTTTACTCTTTCGTCTTTCCATTCTTCGTTCTTCAATAAAAGAATAATTAAAAGCAATGAAAGTAAAACTTCGTTATAATCAGCGGTATTGCAATGCATTCATTGATGGAGATTAAATATTGAACAAGAAATTTTTATTCATATGCAGGGTTTAGTTTAGTTTAATTATATTAACGTCCCGTTATAAAGCAAAACTAGGGCTATTTTGGGACGGACCTCGTCATTTTGAACCGCTGTCAGATGACGAGTACGACACCTGAGCTGGCACCCCCTCTTCACATCAGCACAAGGACATTTGGCATTACGGATTTAACGAGCAACAGACCCCTTCACACGACGGTTCTTCGGTGGAATCGGGTCTCAGAACCTGAAACCGTACTACTCACAAGCCGAGACCTTACAACCAGGCCACCGCGGCCTCTTCATATGCAGGGATAGCATTAATTTGAATAAAAATATTTCTTATGGTTATTCTTTAATATATAAGAAACTAATTTTATACTAGTTGTTTTCTTTTCTTAATGTTAAGAGCTGTTTCTGTTACTTTCATATATACATCATATTTCATTCGATATCTTGATATTATGATTTATTACGAATCTCGTAGCGAGATATATTTAAGGATATATCTATTATTACATACCATAAATTAGATATGTAGACTTTACAGATCCCATACTCTATTTTACCAAGTATTAAATCTTTAATATTTACAATTAAATTCTAAAAATATATATATTTTAGTATTATTGTAATTAATTCAACCTTGCATTACATAAATTTGTCAAAAATAAGGGAAATGAAACAACTTTAATTAAAATGAAATCAGATTTACAGATCTGTCATGCATGTTAAAATAACTAAGCATTAGAGGTGTCTGAATTCGATGATAGACATTTTTATTCGGACACAACCTTTTGACAGAAAATTACGTTCGTCATAACACACTATTTTTAAAACATAAATATACACCATATAGGTAATAGATCAATTTTGTCTGCTTTCTTTTCTTAGAGTTTTTACAGGATTTTGCGATCCTTTATTGAAACACGAACTCAGGTGAGCAAGAAAGAAGATCATTTACTTGCCTAGAATCAATTAAATTTCCTGGTCTAGAATCAATCAAGCTTCATTGCTTAAAATAAATCCAACTCCTTTGGATAGAATTAATCAAGCTTCTTTGCTTAGAATCAATCAAACTTCCTTGCCTAGAATCAATCAAACTTCCTTGTCCTAGAATCAATCAAACTTCCTTGTCCTAGAATCAATAAAACTTCCTTCCCCTAGAATCAATAAAACTTCCTTCCCCTAGAATCAACCAAATCAAACAACTAAATGTAACTAAAGGACATTATCCTCAATAAATCCGTTGGAATTGAATCACCTCCAAATATTGTGAAAATTAGAAGAAATGTGTACCGGGTTATGTGACATTCTTGTCAAATGTAGACTGAGAGCTATAACAAAGTTCGTTCATAAAGAGATTAATTTAAGTCTAAAATTGAAGTTTCTTTTTTTAGAAAAGAGTTATACTTATAATAATATGGCTTATAGAAAGAATTCCATAAACTATTATTACACAATAAGAAAGTTTGGAGGAAGGAATTAGATTCATTTTATGAGCTAATAACACTTAATACTTCAAGACTCAAATGCTTTGGAAATATATCAAAACAAATCGTTTTTTTACGTGTGAAAACTTCCATTTCACAACAGTGGTAACTCAGTACAGGTATTTCAAGGATTCGCCTCATTATTTTAATCTCAGATAATCAGAGCGTTTATTAATACGAAGACACAGGAGATAAGTACACAACCGAGATGTACGCAAACGACACACAGCAGCACTTAGAATCAATAGCAACCCGCAAGTAGTAATCGGTAGTCAACAACCATAATATCACACAAAGTAGTCAGATAGAATTCAGCAAAGAGACAGAATTCAGGTGGTTGTTCACTATGGTTTCTCTAAACGTCTGCCGTTTTCCCTTGTTTAGTTGTTTTAGCTGCATATTAATAGAAAAGATACTGTCTCCAACCGAAATGTTATAATACATGAATGTGGATGGATTAAAAAAAAGATGCGAATCAAATACGTAAAATGAATAAACAGATAATATAAGAATAGTGCAAAGTATGTCAATGTAATTTAAAAATGAGGATAAAAGATGAAGAAAAGTAAAAGATGAAGAAAAAAATGAGATTTGCAAAAATGTACCAAAATTTCCCGCTGGCGAATGCAACCAGTAGATGGCATCGTGTAACGAGACTTTGATGGTTATTTGGAAAAGTTCTCAAATGACTGATAAGAACTTATGTATGTGAGCAATGGAGATATCAGTAGAAAAATTATATTTGAAATAAAAAAATTTAAAATGAAAAAAAAATATTTTTTAAATAGAAAGTGGTTGGCAAAATATTACTTAAAATTGTTATATGTACTTACATATGTATACATACGTGTATTTATACGTGTATACGTGTATTTATACATCCGTGTATTTATATACATATATATATATAAATACACGGACTCTCACACATATATAATAATAAAATTTATTAACGGGCTAATTATATTCATCATTTTTGCAGTTTGCAACATGTTTTACTTTCTTAACACGCGTAAAAGGTGTATAAACTCTAATCCATATTTTTAAACATTTTCAGGAAGAAAGAATAATATAAGCTGGGTGTTTCTGATTTAAGCTTTCTTGTATACTTTTATAAATACTCGAGTTCGAACCCCGCCGGCCGAAGACTCCCCGTGTGTGTGTGAGGGTGGCTGGCGCACCTATAACTTTGTGGTGGTCACAAATTTCTCCATGTCAAGAGTAATACCATTGGGGGTACTGGATCAGGGGGGATCGTTCTCTGATTCTGTTGTAAATTACGATCTGTGGATGAGTGAATGAAATGTATGAATGAAGTCCACCCTGTACAAAGGGGTCAAAGGTAACTCTTGGCCAAGAGTTACATACTCTACGGCCAAGTCGTACTCTTGGCCGTAGATAGCGCCACTGAAAAAACAAAGAGACGCAACCATGGCTTAAAATGATTGACTTTTAAAGTCATTGGGTTTTTCTATGATAAGTGCCATTAGAAGCAACAACATTATTCTAAACGATTTGTAATTCTCTTTATAAATTTTTATTTTACCAGTCACTTGTAAAACAAAGAAATATGCTTCAAAGCTGAAAATTTTGCTAGTATATTTTCACTGCTTCACAGCTACAGTTTCAAGACATGAAACTGTTGCAAGGAGTTTAGTTCTTCTCTTTTAATTCTAAAAAAATACTATCTACATTTTAAATTGTGGTTCATATTCTAAGTATAGACATTATATCGAGGAGGTGAAGATTTTAGAAAGAATTCAAAATTTAAATTAAAAAACTGCTCCAATTAACTTCGCTTTTCAAACTAAACGATTCAGAAATTTTTCATTAATTTTCCTTCGACATTGTTCATTTACAATGTTGAAATCTAATCACAAAGTTGCTTTATCCTGTAATAAACAATGAATGTAATAAATGTAGTAATGTGTTAACTTGTTTTCCTTTAATAAACAATGTAGAAAAAAATGGATGAATGTTCACGAAAATTTTTAGTATTACATGATAAATTTAGACATTTATTTCTGGATAAATTTTAAATCTGGTGTATATAGATTGTTTTAAAAAACTGTTTATATTCTTTTTAAACAAAATGGACCAGCACAAATAAAAATCATAAAATAAAATTACATAGAAAGAAAATGAAACTTTTGAATAAAAGATGGTTGAAAATTTAAAATTATATGTAAGTAAATACTATTCTATGTAAATTAGTAAGTACTATTCTCATGAGGTTGCTAATGGAAAGACTTTTTTATGAAATGTATATGGCATTTTCTTAGTTTCACACTTGAAAAGCGAAAAGAAGTTTGCTGTGAAATATTATTTATGCCAATCAATTGTGACGACTACTGTGGAGAATTGAAATGACATGTGGCGCTTTCAAAGCTGTTTCTTAAAGTAAGCATTTCTTGGCACAACAATCAGACGATAAATTTATACCGCATCATGATCTACTTTTTTTTGCTTCTTGTTTTGATATTGAATTTGTAATTCGGATTCTTCAATTTATATTTTTGTTTTTAACATTCCACACGGAATTTGACACATTTTTACAGAATTTTACAAAAATGTAATTCAAACGTAGAGAAATATTGAAATTAGGTAGAATTATCTATTTACGTATAGATATAAACATATAGTATTACATGTAAATAGAAATACTTCAATAGATTTTTCGATACATTTCATGAGTATTTTAGTAAATTTTACATATCTGCTTATTATATGTTTTTTACACGTTTTAATATTAAGCTTACAGAACATTATTTTATCTAAAATTATTTCATCATCCTATAAGATTGTTTGTTCTTGAACAGATTGATTTCTTTATGCACGAAGTAATCGATTATTAGTTTATTTACTTAATGAGTTTTTTTTTTGTACAAAGATATGAAACCAATTACGAAAGATATTTTCGCTCTTATAATTCTATTTTCGATCACAAAGAAAACACTAATGAAATAATAATTGTGTTATCAATTATACGAGAAAACCTTCACCATGCCTGCATTGTTAGTATTGTGTGTCCATCCTAATCAATACTCCTTTTTCGCTTCTGTAGTAAATAACATCTGACACGCAAAATTCGGCAGTGATAGTAAACGAGTTACTTGCCAAATGAACACACGTAATGTCAACAAAAAGATTTTTCTAGGGAAGTAAAAATAAGTATTATGTATCTTTAGAAGATGAAACATCACAATATGAAAATAATAAATATTTTTCCTTCCCTTGAATTTCATAGATTAACTTCATATATTATGACAATAATTTTAGGTTATTAAATTAATTTTATGATATAATAGCCTCGAATTAATATTTTAAAAGGATAACATAGATTGCAATTTATTGTACGGCTAATATTTTTTTTCAAATTGCTCTACAGGACAGCCTTTTGAACCTAAAATTAAAATACTTGTCGTACAATAAATTCTTAAGAAAAGAATGTTGACTAAATAAGCGTTTTCAAAGTTTTTATTAAATTTTAATTAATTACAACGATTAAGATCTTCTGTTAAGTGATTACCTCACAAAGTATTTTAAATCACTTAAAAATCTAAAATTATTTTTTTCAGACGCACTAATTTTTCAATATAATTGCAGTCTTATCTATATTTTCAAAATCAGTTATAAGCATAGTTTTGTGACGGTATTTTTTTATATCTGCAAGCATCAAAATATTATAATTTGAATATTTTAATAGTTCCCATGTATCAAGCTAAGATAGAAATTACATATTTAAGTTTATTACCAGTAAATATCTTATGTTTTAATATATTTTATAGCAAACTTTCCTTCGGTAAGTTCAGTGATGTCAAAATTGTCGTTCATAAATGGCAAGACCGGATGCAATTAAATTAGATGGATGCAAGATAGAAAAATCTGAATTTTAAAAAAAATATCATGTTATAAGACGGATATGAATCGACTTTTTCCAATTTATTTACACGTTATATTATGTATTTGCTTTGAAGAAAGAAGCACAACCTATTTCTTACCAGTTGCCAGATATAATCTAAAACATAAATTGTGTACAATAGTTAACTGGGAGTTTTATATTAACCCATAAAAATCTTTTTAATGTACCCTCAGTGGAAAAAAATCCTTGGGTTTTGTTTAAGATATAAGAAATATTTTTAAACGACAGAAGATAATGCATTTATTATACAAGAACAAATTTTTATACCTTCAATGTAATATTAGTTTTAACTTCTTTCCGCAACAATCCTCAAAGTTAATTAACTAATACTTCATGTTATGGCATGCTACCAGTATTTATTACTCATCATTTTCATTTTTTATATTGTTTTTATGGTAGTTTTACTTCAAATGTATTTTCGTATGGCAAGGAATATTATTCATAGTTAGAAAGTATTATTCAAACAAGAGATATTAAAGTATGGATTAAACATGGTAAGCAATGCAGAAGGAATATTTTTGGTATTGATTGAATAGTAATTTTCTTCCTTCTTCTATTACTATTTTACGATCAGAAGATAACATATAAGGGAGTATCTCTAAACAAAGATAATTATTCTTAAATAATTTTACAATTTAAATTAGAATAAATAAATTTTATTTAGAGCACTTCCAGAAGAAATCTTATTTCATTGACCAAAGAAAACAAATTTTTATTAATGGTTCATCAGTAACGGTTCATCTCAGCAATTTTTCTTCCTTTGCAATCACATTTAGATAGATTAACAAGGGTCGTCTTCATCTTGTACTCTATAAAACCTTACTTTAGTTTATATTTTCTAGGGAGAAAGTTCATTAAAAGATTTAATTTATCACAATCTCTAAATTTAATTCGGTTTGTTTTGTTTTACAAGAAAGCTCATGACTTCATTTATCATAAATGGCCAATGCATCAATGGTCAATGCTCATGACTTCATGCATCATTAATGGTCAAAAGCCCTTTATCTCTCACCTTTTTCGAAATAAATGAGCAAATGCTGCTTCACTATATATTTTCTAATGAAGATAAACACGGCAGAGTTCTTAAGAAAAATTAATCACCCACTTCGAAAGCTTTTATTTCATGTCCCCTATGATATATCATCACTGATTGAATATCCTCTTCTTATCCATTTCGAGAAATTTTTGACAGATAGTTTAACCTCAAGTATTCCAGCAATTTCTTAATTCTTTCTTCACCAAATCCATAAAGTACTTTGAAGTATAACAAGCAAATTAGAATGCTCTATCATTATTGAGAAAGTGTAATTTTAATTAATAATTAATTTGGTTTTGATAAGATGCAGTGCATCAAAGTTGAATGATATGATTCATTGAATTTAATTAATACTAGTTGCATTAACACCACATTATGGCTATTAATATAATAATGTCAACGAATTTCGAGTCACTTTTTGGATAATGGAGAGAAAGGCGATAATATCCTTATTGACCTAGCTATGAGTTATGCATTTTTGTACGAAAAACATAGCAAAATTAGTACATCTGGCATCTTGTTTATAGCAATAACTCCCGAATTCTTTTAAGATTTTCCCCACAGAGAAATAGGAAATATGCAGTATTTTATTGTTTTGAGAATTTTCTCGAAAATAGAAGATGGATGAGAGCAAGAGAGCATTAATGGTGTTTAAGTGTCATTAACTTTCATATAGAATAAAAATTGTCAAAATCATTTTTTTTGTCGGGCATGTCCTTTGATTTTGAAAATAACTGTAAATATATAGATCGAGCAGTTTACCGAACATTATTACTATGTAATTTGTTATTTATAACGTTGAATTGAAAAATCAGTTGCCAACAAAAAATTTTCAACAATACATCGAAAAGCTCAGTGGTGGTATTGTGAATGTTTTACATAATGCGTGTTTTCAATTCCCCTACGACTTTAAAATTACTTTCATAAATAATAAAAAACAGAAAATATGAATATTGGTGATAATAGCGTTGGAAAATAGTTAAAATATGTGAGTTTCCCCCTCTAAATATTTAATACGGCAAAATTGTCTTAATTAGCTACAACCACTTTGAATCGAAACATATCTTTTAAATTCTTCTTTTCTAATTAGTGGTCAAAAATTAATGAATGCCGATAAGCAATAATGAAAATTACTGCTTTTTTTAAAAAAATCAGTTAATTAGAGTTTGCACTGGCCGATAATTGTAAACAATCTGTAATTTCCATTATAGAAAAATTACTGCTTACTCTCGAATGAATTATTCAAATTTAGAAAAATTCCTAATTGAAAATTGATTGTTAAAATTATCCTCATATTTCACTTTTGTTTTCAGATTTTAGCTTAATATTTTTATATTATATTTTTAATGAAACAAAAATACACATTAATAAAAATTTGGATGAATATTAAGTTTATAAAAAAGTAAGTACTTCGATTTCAAATCCGCTATTATTGGGCTTAATCAAACGCAATGTGATGTAAATCTCACTGTGAAGGTTGTTACACCTTGAATACATCCGATAATTAAGTAGTATTTTACTTCCTCATTTGCTATGACATTGTCCAGGGTCATTCCATAGACAATATTCTTCCTAAAAATGAAATTGGTTCACTGTAATTGGCCCATAGAGTGTCAGTCGAAACAACAATAATCCGGATTGCCATAGATTTTTAGTTAAGATGAGTGTAACAAGGTTCCTGATTATTCTAAATTTATCAAACAAGTGCATATATCAGACGCTCATCACAATTAAGAAATGTAAGATTTTTGAGCATGTAGATGCTACTGGAGATAGAAGCCTGACTTAGAATGCTTGGACATTCTATTTTCATGGAAGACTAAGGAAGACTGACTACTTATATTTTTCAGGTCTCCTCCCCTTAGTCCCCTTTGTTTGGAAGACGCTTCTGTAGTCAGTCTCATAGTAATGAGTATTTTCTTCCTAAACTACATATCCAAATATCAGTTCCGAATATTGATAGTTAGGGAAGCTCCTAGGTATGGAATTATCATTCAAATCAAATATTTTGATTGTGATCATATTTTTTAAAAACATATTATTGGTTTCATTAAGATTTTATGACTGACATACACATCTTTTCCATTTGAGGCATTTTGGCATCCGCTGTTTCTAATATTTAACAGATTCTCAAAGTAGGGGGTAGAAAATAAGGAGAAAATAAATATGCTTGAATTATGAATATTAAAATGCTAAGACTTAAGAGTTTTACTTAGAAAATGCAAAATTGTGAAAATCATTTGATGCATTCAAAAATATAACTTTAATGCGTGTGGAGTAAAATATAATATAATTACTGACAAATTTATGAAGTGAAACATAATCCAATTAAATAAATTGTTGCAGGGTTATTGTTCCGTTTGGCAAGCAATGAAGGCCTTTCAGTAAATTTAATAAAATCTTTAAAGTTATTTCAAATCTTATTTTATTTCCAACATGTAATCAAAAAATAATATTCCCATAAATAGCATGACATATATTCCATAAACATTTGACAACGACACTGCCATTCAAATTAAATATATGAATAAATAGTAAAATTAAATAAATTATTGCGGTCAGCATAGCCTGATTGGTAGGGCGTTGGATTCGCGTCCCTTGGGTTGCGAGTTTGAACCCCGCCGGTCGAAGACTCCCCTCGTGTATGGCGGCAGGCGTACTTATAAATATGTCGTGGTCACGAAGTCCTACATGTCGAGATTAATACCACTGGGGGTACTCAATCATGGATGATCGCTCTCTGATTCAGGTCTAATTTACGATCTGTGAATGAATGAAAGAACATGAGTGAAGGCCGCCTCGTTAAAAGAGTTGTGGCATGTGGGTAGCTAAGTCAAACTCTTGACCCTAGATGGCGCAACTGAAAAAATAAGAGATGCACTCTTGGCTTAAAATAACTGACTTCTAACGTCAGTGGGCTTGTCTATGGCGCCATTAGCAACAACAAATAAAATATATGTATATAATGCTGAATATGCGTCATCCCAGCACAAACCCAGAATAATAAACAGGCAATAAAATATTTTTATATGTGATTTGGGCGCATTAAATTTTTTTTAAAATAACACAATTTGTAAAAAAAATATACTAAAGAAATTTAGAAAAAATAAATAAAAATTTCTAAAGAAACATTTTACAAGTAATAAAACAAAAAAAAAAAAATCCAAAGAAAAATGCTATAGATTATATTATGTATTAATTATTCTTAATTACAGACCATGTCAGAATTCTGTTTCGAGATCACATTTGCGAGATTTTATTACATTTGTGTAATTATAAGAAAAATGTTCTTCTTCATTATTGCTATCCAAATAAAAAAGAAAGAAGAAATCCCTCAGTATTTGCAATGGAAAATAAAATAAAAAATTATAAAAAAAATTAGCAGATACTGATCATATTAAGTTCATGTTTTCAAACATCCCACACATTTCAAGCATCCCATGTACAGGACAGGCAATTTTATCCAAAAGTACTAATTTTGATATATTTTGGTGGTTCGACGAGATCTCTTCTGAGCATTTCTAAAATAATTTTTCAGTTTCTTTATTAGTGAAGTGCCGAATTCAAAGCTATTGTAAGAACTTTCAATGAAACTGAGTAAAATATTCGCAAATCTTTTGTTTGTTTGCGTTTGTCTATTGCCATTCAGCAGCAAATAGTAACAGTGACTTCTGTGGCACATATGTTAGTTTATATATATATATATATATATATATATATATATATATATATATATATATATATATATATATATATATTAAGCTAACGTACGTGGCGCAGAAGTAATTGTTATTACTTGTCGCTGAATGGCAGCAAGTATTGACCGATACACATAGTTAGATAGATAGATAGAACCTTGAAAACTTTTTTTCTTATAAATAATAAAAATAGCACTAAAGGTATAGAAAATATTTGATGAAATTAATCGATGAATAGATAATTATTTTTTGAAAATATTGAAGTGAACATATAGAGGGAGCGTCATTTTAGCATAGTAGATATTGAATGACAAATTCATTAGACATATACCTGGTCAAGAGCGTAAAACGAGTGACGATTAATGATAGTGCTAAAGAAAGTTCATTCGATAATGGTAATTCGTTTGTAATGTTTTATGATTCTAATTAAATCAAGGGGAAAAATACCTTTTGAAAATTATTGGAAAGCTCCTGTTTATATAAAAAATAATAATATTACAATACCGATATTCTTTAAAAAATATCATTCTTAAAGAATCATATACATAATTACTTATATTTAGAGGAAAATAATTACGATAATGGACTTCTGTATTGTTCATGGAAAGTATATCTTCCAAACCAGATGGGGGAAATAAAACAATTGTGGCAATATCAGTTTCCATAACTATATCATTTTGTCTTATGTGATTAATGATACAGTATAGTCATAAATGTAGCTCCTCTATCGAATCCGAAAGAGTGATCAGATGTGTACAAAAATAGAAAAATATACAGTATTATGAAAGAATTATTTCATTATATCCTTACTTATTCCTTAAACATTATTTTTTGCACGATCAAGATTAGGAATTTCTCTGTTAGCTGATTCATTCTTAAATGTACAAGTTAGTTTTTAAAAAAGAGCCATTGAAATTAGCGCTATTATTTTGATTTAAAAATAATAATGGAAGAAAAATATTAAATTTATTTTTCTTAGGCAAAATTATCTAAGAAATTCTGGCATTTTAAAAATCATTTTATATTAATTTTTATTTTATTTTACATTGTCAAATGTAAAATCAGATATTTGAAAAATAATCATTAAAAATATTATCAGAGATGACATTGATAATTATAATAATCCTCGGTAGAAAAAATAATTTTTTTCATCACCCATCTTAAATAATAGAAAAATTATTTAAATTGATTAATTAAAATAATGAGAGTATGAATTTATTTTAACCCTTACTAGGGCCGTGGTAAGTATGCTTCCCATCAAATTTATCGATCTTTGTATGGAATTTTGTAGGTTGGCATAAGTTCTGGCAATTTTTTTTAGAAAGACAGAAATTTATATGCTTCAGTTCTTTATCTCAATCAAAATGATGTGTCTTGATGTTTTACTTAATTATTAATTAACCAAATTAAATTTATCTAATTAGCTAAATGAATCCCTTTTTTTATTCTAATTTCAAGCCTAAAAATATTTTAACATAATATGACTAGAAAAAAATGACCCTTTAAAGGGTTAAAAACCTTTTTAAATTAATGTGTTTGTTTTCATTGTCTTTATTTTGGATTTTAGCACTATTTGGTATTTTAGCAAATTAATTCTGCCTTAGTTTTACTATAAATTTAGAATTGGGATTAGTGCACTGCTTTTATTTAATTTAACTTGTCTCATATTTATAAGAACGGATAATTGCATTGTCATTACATGCCCTGTTAAAATCATGAAATTTTGTATATTTACATAATCTCTATGACAATAAAAATTTATATTTTCATAATTTAATCATTCTTTAATTTATAAGTTAATTTTAATTACGCATGTTTAATGATATAGTAATATAAAAGTAAATTTTCAAAAATATTCAAAATTTCAGAAAATGTATGGAATTTTTAAACATTATTAAAAATGTCATAAATAAATATTTTGTTATTGATGTAAACGAAATACTATTTAAATACTTTAAGAATTTAATTGGCAGCTGATAAATTTTTTTCTTACCAGTGGAATGTATATTGTAGTAAATATGCGCTAATTTTGATTTTATTATTCGATAATATTTTTAATAAGGAGTTATGAAATATAAATTAAAAAAATAGAAAATTATTAAAATGAAAATAATATTTACGTTTCAATGCACTAATAAAAGAATTTTTAAAATCTAATTATCACAATTTTATCATTATTTCTTTATTTTCATCTTCTACGTATAGAGAAAAGGCATCTTTCTTTGTTTCTGTCCAATTTTTCCATACACTCTGCGCAGAGAACAGAAAACACATTGCTTTTCATTCATTACTTTGACAATAGAAGCAAGCAAGTCCCAAAGTGAATGAAGTTGTACAGCTATAGAATAGAACACATTGTCTCTATTGATTGAATCACGTACACTGACTGCAGTTTCATTTCATTTCACTTAAGCAACACATTCAGATCTTTTTTTTTCTTTTTTATTCAATACTTATTCTATCAGAAATAGTTGGAGTTATATGGAAATATAAGATTCTGTACAAAGTGAGCCTCTATTATTTCTTATTCAATATAAATCTTGATTCACAAAACACAAACAAGAATCCCGAGAGAAATGAATAGAAAAAGAATACTACTTCCAAAATGTGTGTCAAAGGAGCAAACAGTACTAACCTCTGATTTTTAAAACGACTGAACTTCAAATCGTAACGAAAGTAAGAAGGTTAAATGAGAGAAGAACGAAATTGAAATTAGATTTTATAAATATACTTTTTTAAAGTGACATAAAATAGTAAAATATTACTTTGATTAAGCCCAACACTTTAAGTATAATTATTTTACTGCTATTCAAATATTTCTGAAATTCTCACATGTCTGGGATCAAAATTATATATATGTTACCGTTAAAGTATATAATGCAGTTATTTCATAGAATACCTAGTCATTCCATGAAATAACTGATCGTGTCCGTTAAAGTGTGTAATATGTTATTAATTTGACACTTTAACTAGTTATTCTATGAAATAACTAGGTTTTCTATAAATTAACTAATGAGAGACAGTTAAAGTGTAAAATAAACAATTTATCTAAAATGAAATTAAACTAATGATAGAGACAATTCAATTGAAAAAGAAGCAATTTATCTAATTTATGCAGCGTATAAATGGTATTTATGGAAACGTACCATAAAATCATTTGTTACAACAGGGATTACTAAAATGACACTTGGAATTACAAAGAACATTATTTCTAAAACAAAAACATTTTTTTATTTCTAAAACAAACAAACAAAAACATAAATGCAGTAGGGGTGGAAGGTAAATGTATTTGTCGTGCGAGATATATGATATAGATTATTTTACACTTTAACGAGCTGCAGATCGTTATTCTATGAAATAACTAGTTAAACCATGAAATACGAGCGAGTTTTACACTTTAACGAACACGATCAGTTACTTCATGGAATAACTAGGTATTCTATAAAATAACGGATTTCATACTTTAACGGTAATATATATATATATATATATATATATATATATATATATATATATATATATATATATATATATATATATATATATATATATATATATATATATATATATATAGTTAGATTATTTAGCTATAAAAATATATACTAGGAAAATAAATTTTTGGATTTTAGCTTGTGTTTATTCAAAATTAATAATATTTATTTCTATTATCTCAATCAAGATATCTTCTTTGAAGCAAATTATGTATAGTGGAGGATTTCCGAAAAAGAGGGAACAATCTATTATGTTGAATGGATGAAATAGCCAGAGACAGTTTAATTAAAAAAGCTTTTTAGTCTAATTAGCACATAAATAAATTTATAAAAATTTACAAATTCTATGAGTTATAAAATATGAGGACTATAACTTGTGTTTAAATTTGATTGTTTAAATCATTTTTAAATAAATTAAATTATAATGATTCATCTTTAAAAATATATTAGAATATTTATTAATTCGTTATTTTATTTAACTTGACAAGTCTCATACAATTTTTTAAATTATTTGTTTCTTTGAAATTTTTTTTTATTATCTTTCATAATAATTAAATGCTTTTATATGTATTAAGGAAATAACGGTATAGATTTTGCAAGAATTTCTTCATTTTTAAATATTTTTTTAAAAGATTAATAAATAAAAACATATATATTTTTTCAGAGTTAATGGAATAAACATTCTATTCATAATAACACATTAACACGTTTATTAAGTTAAATATGCCTTTAAATGTTAAATAAAGTTTGTGTCAAAAATTAATTAGGCATCATATTTTTACTATCCCATATCGGGGAATGATGTGATTTTTATTAATAAACAAATGGCAACAGCTTCCGTCAGAAATTGGTTTGTCTGATATATCTTTACAGAAAGGAAATGTAACTTTCCAATAAAATACGGATATAAAAATAGATGATATCTAAACTGTCAAATGAAACTGAAAAATGTTTTGCAGGCAATGGTCTGTAACATATCGTGACATTGCAGCTGCATCGATTTTCTTAAATATCTTCACAGTCCAATGAGAAAGCTTCAACGTGCTGTCTTAGTTAACAATAATATCTTGATCTTTTGGATGACTCAAACTAAAACGAAACGAGTTTTTTTTTTCTTGAAGAAATTGAAGCACTGGCGGGAAATTTCAATTTTAATTGGTAAACGAAGTGATAATCTGGATGTTAAATGCAGTAATATCATGAAGACATTTTTTACAATACTACTTTTACATTTTTCAGATATTTGGGGGAGGTTTAAGTTCAACATCAAAATAGAACCGAAATCTGATCTAAAATCCTGTATTAATCATGTTTAAAATTATGTTTAATATTTATTAAAATTTTTCTTCATCGATTGCAAATTCTTCTAAAATTGAATATCTCGCTGAATCTTGTGTTTTATTATGAGATGTTCATTATTTATTGTTTTCTGTATTATCACACAGAAATCTCTGTTTCAGATCTTATTTATTAACTTAATGTCTTGGAAAAATTACAAAATTCATGAAATTGAAATTTTAAAAAGTTGCAGTTAGAAATTTAAAAAAAATCCAATTGTATCAACAGTATTTGTTTATTTTTAAAAATTAGTGTTGAATTTAAATTAAATTAATTCAGTAACAAATAATGATAATTAAATATAAGAATACATTAGACTTAAGGAACACAACAGAGTGGTCATACATGTCTGAAAACTTTTTCCGGAATTAAAATTTAATGACTCATGCTGGGATTAAATGTCACTATATGGATTAAATGTCAACCCTTACATAGAGAATAGGCATTTTTAAGCATATTTACCACTTCTTAATTTAAATTATATTTAACTACAGACAATGTATTTCAGAGCTTTCAAGGTAGATCAATTGAAATTTGAGCATATGACTACCCTATTTATCATTATAAAATGGTTTTTTCAACTGTCAGAAAAAATCATTTGCAGGAGTAACGAATGTTTTAGGGATAGAATATATATCATGAAAGGCAATAAAAAAGAAGAAATGCAGAAAATAATAACGCATCTTTTAACTTTCAATAAATTTTCTAAAAATAGTCACATAATATAATAAGGTGCTTAAAATTTTTTTCAAGAAATGCAAGGCACTTAAACAAAGCTGTTCTCTTTAAACAATACTTGAGCATATACGATCATCTTATCATTTATGGCATAAAATACTGGTATTTTTATGAAGCATGTATTGCCAAAGCAAATTTATTCCTTAATTCTGAGATAATGATAATCATATACGATTAAATATGAGGGGCCGCGGTGGCCTGGTGGAAAGGTCTCGGCTTCGGAACCGGAGATTTTCAGGTTCGTGACCCGATTCCATAGAAGAACCGTCGTGTAAGGGGGTCTGTTGCACGTTAAATCCGTCATGACGAAACGTCCTTCCGCTGGTGTGGTTTGGTGTGGAGAGGTGGCTTCTAGCTCAGGTGTCGTCCTCGCCATCTGACCGCGGTTCGAAAAGTTTTGAAAATATTTTGGGACGGTTCAGGTCCGTCCCAAAATAGCCCTAGTGTTGCTTCAAACGGGACGTTAATATAACCAAACCAAATCTGATTAAACATAAAGACAAAAATCAGTGGACTTCAAATAGAACCAACCAAAGTTTTTCAAAAAGAACACATCATTCATTTAAAAGAATTGTCAGTATAGACGATGAAATTATTTTTGGATATATACCGAATGGATTTTTACCGTTTTAAAAAAGATAGTTTGCCTCGAATGGTTGATAGAACACCTCGAATGCTGTATGAGTGCCAGTTCCCACATTAAAATTTTTTATAAGTTGTATTTTTTTAAATGTTGACATATGGAATTATTGTTCTTATACTTGATTGAGGGCAATTTGAAAAATAAGCCAAAATACCAATTTATTTATCACATTTATAACGCCATATTTTATTCTTTTCTCTCTTGAAAATAAAGTAGTTTGTCATCGCAAGAAAATTCTATAAACACATTTGCTAGAAGCATGCCGAAAATTCGGAAAGTAACGCTTGCATTTGCCTATGATTAGTGCAGCATTACCATTATGTACAGGAAAAATCGTTTGCACATCGAATGTTCTCTATTACTGAAATCAGGCATTTTTTTAATAGGCACAAGTGCAAGCAAAGGATTTCATTTTCTTGCTCTGGATATATATATATATATATATATATATATATATATATATATATATATATATATATATATTGTTACGAATCTGCGATGCGGCTTCCCAGCATATTGGGTTCCATAGGAGGTCCCAGAACTTGGCGACCATTTGGCGATTTGGCGACGAATTTGGCGACTTTGGCGCCAAAATGGATTATACCCGAAACATCGAGAATTTTCCCGATCAGTGCAGTAGGAACGGAGATACGCCTCGAACGTTCCTGATTGGTTGAGAGGCTTCTAGCCCCGCCTCCTGATGCCTATAAAAGGAGGCAATCCTGTCACTGCCGAGTAGTGGTGAACCGATGGTGAATTGAGCCGTGGACCAGTGGAGTCGAAGATTAGTCCGAATCGACAGTAAGAACTGGCCTTCCAGAGATTAGCGGAGCAGCGACGGAGTCAAGTGAGTGCTGAATTAAGTTGTGCGCTACGGTCTGCATTAGAGTCTGTTGTGTGCTGTATATAGTTGTCGTCTTTGTGTTGTCCTGTGTGTCTTCGTGTCAATAAACGCCGTTGTTTCATCTTCTACTGCCGCCTGCTGATTGAGTGTTCTCCACACCATATAACTCCCACTATCCAAACGAACCCCGGGAAATTTCGCAACAATATATATATATATATATATATATATATATATATATACGTAGGGATTTTTGAATTGAAGTTTTAAAGACTATTTAGTATAAGAAAAATCTTTTCTTACTTAGACGCTACCTAATATATTTTTTCCGACACACACATACACAAACACACACATATATACAGAGAAAGAGACATATATAGTTATATACTGGACATTTATCATCATTAACTATCTGTTGTTACTTCAAACCTTTCACAATACAAAGCTTTTTCTCGTCAATGATTCTTTCATTTCTGCCTTGAGTGTCAAATCTGTCCAGTTTTCAGAACCTACAAACAGAAATTCTGCAGTACAGCAAGTATTAGTCCAGGAAATCACAGCTGATTCATACAGCTTTCTGATAATGTTCCTGGAACACTAAAATGAGAGTGACATACCAAATCCCGCATTTATATGAAAGGAAAGTTTCATGTCATAAATACTTTCAATTTATAGTATTAAAGTTAATTTATGATTTTTCAATATCACACTTCTTCTATATCATGCTTCTGCCTTATTACCGAGGAATAGAATAAATAATATATTAACATCTTCAGTAACAAATCATAAATCTTTTATCTCTTCAGAAATATTCAAAATATTTGAAATACAATTCATTGTGTAAATATATCTCATTTTTGTTATTTAAAATACATCAACTTCGTTTTATTTAATTTCTTAACTATCTAATAGAATGGAAATTATTTCACATTTTTCTGGAAGCTCTATTCTTAATTAAAGTAGAAAAGGCAGGAAAGCAAAATTACAATATAAGAGCTCCATCCATTTTTGGAAAGAGTCTACATGGTCACTTTTCCGTGACAGTTATTTTCATGCATATTTCAAAGAGTCTGCTCAGAGCGCTTAAATGTACGTCAGAAACGTTGTCACCAAGAAACCGATTACTATGATAATGGTGCTTCGTGGCACACGTGAGTGCTTATGACAGGATAAATGTTGCTTAAATCGAACTTCTATCCACTTAAGCATACAATTAGACTTACTTTTTTTTGAAAGTAATATATATTTTGGTGCATTCGTGTGGTTGAGATAAAAATAAACACTCGCTAAAGTTTAAGGTCGGTAACATAATTTATTCATATCATTGGAAATATATTTGAATATATCTAAAAATAATGCAATGCGATTATGTTTTGGTTTTGTTAATTATTTTCTATTTTAATGTTTGATTCAATCTGTACTTTGATAAAATACAGCTATTTTTTCAAATAAAATCTTTATTTATATTGTATATTATTCAAAGTGCAAATTAAAATTTTAAGTCGAGAAATTGAATGTTATCGAATAATTAAGTGGAAATCTACAAACATTAAATGAATTATATTATTACAGACATTAAGTAAAAGTTTCATACTTATGCTCTGATTCCAGATAATTAAAAAAAATTTCAAGGCTGTTGATCAATTTCTTTATTGTTATTTCAGAAACTTGACATACGTATTGTAGTTTTGAGACTCACTGTAATAATGTGGTGTTAGAGTAAATATTTTTCTTAAATAACATTCGTTAGTTTAATGATATTCATGTGTGCACATAAAATAAAAGTAATTAATAACTTATTCTTATCTTAACTCAATTCTTATCTTTTGATTACATTCTTAATTCATTTCACTTTATGTTTTGCATCTAGTTTTTAAATCACTTGTAAAAATGTTACTATTTTATCTTCGAGAATCTGAGAAAAATAGGGACTGGTTCTTATTTTAAGCAAACATATTCTTTATATTTTCTATATAAAATTATTATCATTGTCTAAACTCTTTAAAGCAAACTTCCCAATTTAATCGTCATGTAATATAGGACTTAATACAAGGCAGGCCTATATTTCTTCCTTGGAGAAAACTTTAAAATGATGTGAAGAATTTCACTTAATGCTCTTTGAATCATTAAATTTACTCAAAATTCCGATTTCTTAATTTTTATTCTTTACCCATCCCTTACCAATCATAGCGAATAAAATATAATTAATATCAAATATTATGAACAAAATATTTTCAAAACTTTTTCGATTAATACTTATCGATTTATGAAGCTATTTTATGAACTATTTTTAATAATTTAGACGAAAAACATTGCAGCCTTGAAATAAATCCTATATAATGATTTTCAATGTTTCCTAACTCTGTTAGTTGTAGTCCAAGAAGAGTGAAGCACTTTTCAATAAAATTTTGAAGTGGCAAATTTTATTAATGATCAATTATATTGTGGCATGATTAATTAGATAATTATATTGTAATATTTCATAAACATTTAGTTTTGCAGATTATTATGAACTATATTTTTTAAATGAAAAAAAAATATGATTTCTTTATCACTTTTTTCCCAAATAGATTTACATGTCTACCTCTAATGGCTTAAAAATTAATTATTTGGCTACAATTAGAGAGTATAAAGAAAAATATTAATAGTATATGTCTCTTCATGCAGCGAACGGTGTTAAAATGTCTTTTTAGAGAAAGTCGTATATTTATTATCTGAATTAGCTTTCTATTATCATACAATAAAATGTTCCAAATTAGAATCAATTAAATTTTCGAGACTTATGATCAACTGCAATTATTTCTTAGATTGTATAGCTGGTAATTATACAATGCATTAATGAAATTAAGCCAATTATGAAATTAAATCACTTAATGAAATTAAAAGTTTATAAAAGCATATTTAACTGCAATATTTTAAAAATCAGATTCAATTTTTAATATTTAGTGGGAAGTCTTTTTTTTCTTGCATTATTTATTTTTTTTCTTGTGGAATTCTGACAGGAAATGAAATTCCAGTGTCTTCTGTTTTTCAGATTGTCATTCGAATTCAGAAGGGGATGAAATTCACATTCATCTAAAAAAACAGTTTTAGAACGGCAAAGCGAAACATTCTCTTCCGACACATACATCTAGTTGTTTATCTGACGTCAAAAATGGCAACGAACCCATTCCATCAAAAGAGAAAGAAACTTGGAATTCACAGATCAAAGTAAGTCCTACATGTAAAATCCGAACAAGTATCTAGTGTAACCATTCCTTTTCTTCTCTTCTATTCCATATAACAAGTAGATCTATGTCTCTTCCATTCATGTCAAATTTCGATGAAACACGTCAGTTTTTTTTTTATCTTAACCAGTCATTCGCCGACAGTCTGTCATTTTAAAATCTCTTTTCTATCGAATTGAAATTTTCTTTTAGTTTTACGACAGTTTATTAAAAAGAATATTTTTAGATTTCATTTTTTTTTCTTCTCTTTTTATTTGAAGAGTGTGAAAGAGAAAACAACTTATTTCTCTTAAGGAAGGAAGGATCTTATAAAAAAGTTTATTCTTCTCTTAAGGAAGTTTTCACATTTTTTATGAAATATAAAATTAAGATTTAGATAGTCCATATAAATTTGAGTTTTCATAACATTTTTAATTCAATCGAATTAATTTATTTTTGAAATATTAAACATCAGATTTAGCCAATAATATATCAGAAGCACTTCTGGAATATGAAATCATATTCTTAATGCACATTCATCGATATATTTGTAAACACAACACATTGCAGGAAATGACTCCAATGCTGATATCACTGACATAAATTATTGTTTCAATTATAAAAACATTCAAGTGCGGGAGAAAAAACGGACTTTTAGTTGTTTTCAGATTGTATTATTCATATCACATAGTTTTATCAATATGTAATATTAATAATATTAACTGTATCATTCACTGTATTGTATCAATGTATTATTCATTCCACATAGTGGGGATACTATAGTTGTGATGTAGAAAAATAACATTGTATCAATTTATTAAAAGAATATAAGTCTATACAATGTACATAGATATGTTATAAATATTCATATACATGCTACCGTTGAAGTGCAGAAATCAGTTAATCTGCAGATTAACTAGCTAATCTGCACATTAAATAGGAAAATCCAATAAAAGTCGAAAAATTCTTTCATTTCTCAAATTACCTAAATTTAGGTAATCAAATTATCTATATAATCTGCGAATTACTTAAATTACCTACTAGATTTTAGCATTCACTAAAGTAAAAATAAGATCTTTATTGAAACAACAGCAACGTTTCTGTACACATAAATTAAATGTTGTTTAATTATCTTTTAGTAAAATCAACACATTTGAAAAAAAAATTAGTGATAAAATCACACAATCGTTTAATCAACACATTAGTCGATAGAATCAATCATCAATCAATTGATAAACTATAATATAAATAATCAAAGGTTTTGACATATTAGTATAATTAAGAAAATGGATTTGAGAAACATATGATAAAATTATACTTACTTATTATTGTAATCTCATTATTGGTGACACTTTCAATAGAATATAAATTGGATTTTGTGACAATCAGACCCATTTGTGGTACATTTATATTTATATGAATTTGAGAAACATATGATCAAATTATTATTGCAATCTCATTATTGGTAAAACTTTTAATAGAATAGAAATTGGGTTTTGCGACAGTCAGACCTATTTGTGGTACATTTAGATTTTTAGTCACATTTTTATGAAATACTGCTCGGTACTAAGGAGTTGTTTTATTTTGTTTAACTCAAAAAAATTTTAACAACGCTTGACATAACAAAAAAGACAACCGACAACGACCAGACGCTGGCGAAACCAAACAAAATGTAGACGGTGAGGGGGAAAAAGTAGAAAAAAGAAATGAGGGAAACAATCTTTTGAACTTGAACGATACGAAAGCCGATAATGTGCACATGGCCTAGTTAAAATGTGGAAAATTTGGAACAAATCTACCAACTTGATAGGAGCAAATCAGTTAATTTGCAGATAGGTAATCTGCAAATTAACTGCATGCTAGGCAATCTGCATAATAACGGCTTTGGAACTTTTACGATAACATATTTATTTTTGCCTTTTTTAAGAAGTTATCAAGATTATTGAATAATCAAACCTTCATTGTCTAAACATTTCATATGAATAATTTTCAGCGAAAAATCCACGACATTAGGAAACTAATCATCTTAAGAGTCGAAGATTTTGCAGCATTTCATAACTGCTTGTTATTCCTCTTTTGATTCCCTTTCTTTGCTTTTGCCTTTTTCATGTCTACCGTTATCGCTTTGATACCTTTGCGCATGAAAAAATGTTTCTTTGTATATTTTTAGGTGTCTTTCAATGTTCGTTAATATTCAACCAAGCTTCATAATTTTCTTTGGAATGTTCTGATGACTAATCAATGAATCGCAATGATCATCTTGATTAGCCCATGTCGAACTGCCTGGACATCTCAAGAAATCACAACAACAGGAAGAATTTCAATGAAATTGGATAAAGAAATCCGTTCCTTCGCAAATTTTGACCAATATAACTGATCGCTATATTTTCTCGCTATATTTCTGATGAATAACGTGAAGCACGTCTACTGTGTACATATACGTGGTGTCTTTGAATTCATGAACCAATTTTAAAGGTAGGTAAAGTACACATAAAAGATAGTTTTTGCTTTGCATTACGGGACCTAAACTGAAAAGTTTAAATGTATTCGAGGGCCAAGCTGCCCGCATCTAGAGTTTTGATATGAAATCAACTGTTCTTGCAGGGATGGTGGAGAAATTCAGGAAAGTTTTGTAATCCGGTTTTGCCCCATGTGGGAATCGTTCCTAGTACAACTTTATCACCTGCCTTCCGTTACATTCGTAGCTCCGCGCATAAGATATATGTCAGCTATCACAGAGAGCATAAATCTTTCAGTCATGAAAAAATGTTCTCTAAAAGAAAAAAAAATGTTTGAAGCTGGCATAATGCTATTCAAACTAAATAAAATTGTTTTACAGTCGATTGGATAATAGTAAATAAGATTCGATAACTATTCAATAGTTTCTTCCACAAAATGTATCTTTACTTAAGATACTTCATTAAATTTGGTTATCATTTGCTTTAAAAATATTATCTAAATAAATATTATTTAAAAAATTCCCTTAGGATTTCTTCTTCTGTTTTATCTATCCGTAAAGTTTGGATATTTAATTCAGGCACATTCTATATATATATATATATATATATATATATATACAGAATGTACCTGAATTAAATATCCAAACTTTACGCATATATATATACTGGCTGAATATTTCAAATCGCATAACAACTTAATTCAAATGCATAAACAAACTAATTACTAAAAATGAGCTCTTTCAAATTCCCTTTTATTTAAGTACATTCTTTTTTCATTTAATTAATTTTGAATAGTTATTGGTACATTTCGTATTAACTAAAGAACATAGTGCAGGCTTTTAACCAAGCAATATGAGCCGCCTGAATTACAAATGTACTAGATTATATAGCTATGCAAGTGCTTTTAATTTTCTAGTTCAGCTCAGTGGTGTCAGAACCATTTGACATCGCTTTATCTGTTGTGATATGTTTGGAATTTCTGAGATCTACATTATCGCTATGCAATTATTGTCACACTATTATTATTGTATGCAATTTTTCAAACGGTATTTTATTTTCTTGTTTTTAGTCAATAAAAATATTTACCATTTATGCTATACGTCACTTTATTTCATATCTACTCGAAGAATGCAGAATAAATTAGTTTTAATGAATGAATAATGACAAATTTTTAATCTTCATACGAGATAATACTTCTTCCTGTAGCTATAATGTGTAAGATATTTTTAGTGAAGTGGTAGTTAAAAGTATCTTTATTTTTATTTATCATATTTTTTAAATTTTTGGCATTTACTATGGTGTATTTAAATGTATTCTCAAGTATAGTTAACATAATAGAAATTTTCTATATATATATAGTATTTTTTTTATTTTGTAGATTCTTTGTGATAATGTAATAATAATAAATTTATCGAGAAAACGCTGTTAAGATTCTCAAGCTAGAATTGATATCTCCTGTAATTATGCAAAAATTATTTATCAGAAACTTTACTGAAAGCATTAAAATCTGGAATTAAATTTAATGACTGGATTTAAAAAATCTTTTCACCTAGAAAAAAATTGTTTCAGATTTTGTTTTCCGAGGAATTATTTCAATTAGAAACATGAAAAAAAATCGTTTTTCAATTAATTAAACAGATTAATTTTTAATGAATATTCTAGACACGAAAGTCATATGTTCTTTTGAAGCTGAAAAAAGGACATTCGAAAGTCAAGCGAAACTGAATCGTTGGAATTTCGACGCATTTGTGAAAAAAATTGTCTTTTTTTTTCTGGCGAAGAGTTTAATTATCACTGTGCTCCTTAAAAGCTTAGGTTTTAAAAAAAAACTATGTCACATGTGTGAAATGGAAAAATCATGCATATCCGAAATAGTGATTTTGCGATTAATTCTAAGAGCTTCTTACAAACATAAATGGTCTGAGCAGAGAAGTTATATTTGCATAAAAGTTGTTCTATCTAGTAACTGATGATATGGAAAACAATGGAAGCGACTAAATTCTAATGAGTACACATGACATTGCTCAGATATGTAGCATGACTCTGAAATTGTTAATGACGATCACTTGAACTATTAAAAACGAAATTAACTGTTTAAATGGATGCGAGTGCAT
Organism: Argiope bruennichi; assembly: GCF_947563725.1. NCBI lineage: Eukaryota > Metazoa > Arthropoda > Arachnida > Araneae > Araneidae > Argiope > Argiope bruennichi. Next base: position 37,499,926 of record NC_079154.1, on the reverse strand, counting down.
TGGCAATTAAAAATAAAGAAACGAGATCTTTTTATGGACGCATGCACCAGTTGTGAAAAATTCGTGAACAGTTTGCAAAATACTCAAAAGACTAATTCTTTGGGATTTTGAAGAAAACAAAGAATTAAACAGGTAGTAATATGATGTATAATTGTTAGAAACTCTAATGTCTTCTATATACCACTATATTTCTCAAATTTTAGGAAAGAACATCATAGAATGTTTTGGAAAATCTAAAGATCAGTAACGAAAAACATATATTATTTCTATTTATTTTCAAAAAAATCAAGTAGTATTTCTTTCAACTTGTCAGTTTGACGCAAATCACAAATTATATGCAATGATAAATAGGTTATTTCCTTTTATATAGTTGCCTTTTTAAAATTCTGCGCTATGAAGCCTGAGGATAGCATTGCAGGGTATTTTTAATGGGAGATAGATTAAGGATTTGGCTTTTTTAGTAACATTTTCAAATTATTTTACCGTGAATTTTGGCTGCAATTAGACCATTTGGCAATAAGATGTAATTTTTCTGTCTGACGCTTTCTGAAAATGCTTCAATTTAGAATTTGCTTGTTTTTGATTTTGAATTTAAAACTATAGAAATGAATCAGTATTCAAGTTTATATTGCTTTTGAATTTAAAACTGTAGAAATAAATCAGTATTCAAGTTTATATTGAACCTCATTTCCCAAAGCAATCAATTCACGTAACATCAATATCATAAAGAACCACATGGGGTGTAGCATCAAATTGTGCTCCTTTGCATGCTGCTTTATACTGTTACGAATATTTTTTTTTTTGTCTTTCGGTAGATCATAATTAGATTTACTTTAGATTGGAAATTTAAGGTAAGCATAAACTATTCTCTTAAAATTGTATATTCATATAATTTATTGAAATTTGAAGTGCATTGAAACTTACTTTACGAATAAAATATGTAATCTTGTTTCATTCATAGCGTCTGTACAGTGTTATTTGATAGGAAACTACTGAATAATTTAATGTTAACTGTTTGGAATTATACTAATATATATACGCTGATTAAAAATTAATGAAAAGTTACAAAAATATCATATAAATCACAAAAAATACTTACGAAAAAGCCAAAATGCATAAAATTAGAAAATACTGCAAAATAAGAGCTACTGAGTAAAATGCAATATGGAAATTTGTGGAGTTGCAATCAGAATGTGTCCTTAGGGAGTAGCATAAAATTGCCTGTTTGAGAGCAATCCTGCAAATTTAAAATACTGAGATTTAAATAAAATTTGAGATAATCAATCCGTAAGAATGACTCCACGTATCATTAATCCAAAGAACTATCATTATAAAAATATGGAGACTAGAAACAGGTTATAATTAGTTATCGGGCAATAAGTTAAGGCAATATAGTAAGTATTAGCAATTAAACAAAATATTGGAGACTAGAAGCAAAGTGAAGCCAGGTAAAAGTGACCAAATGGTTAAATGCTAGACTTTAAGTGACTCATAAACTTTGGCAACAATTTCCAACCATAGATTCGACATCCAGGAGACTCAGCCAAAGGCGGCCAATCTCTTTGACTAATGCCGATGACGGATATTTGATATTATATTCGCGAAGGAGTAAAACCGCATCTCCGACTCAACTCAGATCCTCCTTTTATGCAACCATAGGAAGTTGGTGTCAAAATCAACCTTGTGTAGGAGGCTTCGTGAAGACAGTGTACCAGGCAGATGACCAGGTATTTGTCTATCACTTACGTGATGTAATAGGAGGGAACACTTGAGGCGGGCACATCAACATGCTCAATAGCTAATCAGTGAAGGGATGTTCTCCAAACGTCTGTGTACAGGGTAACGCCATAGAAGGCGTTAATTCATTTGGAAGGATGCTGGATACCATTATCATCCATTAAATATCCATGAAAGACATGCGTACAGATGAAGTAATGTCTGTGTTTGAGATGGTATTTCTTTGGGTGGACGCACAGATCGTCATGGAACGTGGAACTTCCGACGTGGAACCGTGAATGCTCACGTCTATACAGATAATATCCTCGATGATTATAACATACATTCCTTCATTCCTTATGCCGATTGCTTCCACAGGGCGAGACGGTACAGGGCTCACATCGAGAATGATTATCTTCAGCAGGAAACAATTCAACGCATGGAGTGGCCATGAATCCTATTGAGCATGTTTGGAGTGGAACTCTGTCATCGGACCTGAATCCTATTGAACATGTTTGGAATGCTTTAGGAGTACATATATCTATTCTCAATTTTTCTCCTCAGATCCTTGCTATACTGGTAGCTGCTTTGCAAGTGCAATGGCTATATTTAACTGCAGAATCGATTTATTGCATAATTGATAGTATCACGCATCTCTGCAGCTGCTGTATTATTTCTAGAAGAGACCACACTTCATAATAAAAATACTTTAAATATGTAGTAAACTGATAAAGCCCGATTTGTTCACTCTATGCATATGCTAATTTCTATAAGACCTTAATTTTGCAGTAATTTCTTTTCCTGTTATTTTAAATTTTATTCTAGTTTTTATACTTTGGTATTGTATAGTATGGGTGAGTTTCATTAATTTCTAGATGTAATTTTTTCGAAAAATTTCTGTGATTTTATTCTTAATTTTTGCAAAACAATGTAGTTTACTGTGCAAATTAGATTGCATAGAACATATATTTAATTCAGTAATTAAACTTGGAATAATGCTTCATTAGAATTTTTCAGTAACTTTTAACAAAAATACTTATGCATTTAAAAATTAGATATTCATAGCGTAAGTGTTGTTTTTTTAAGCTTCTGTAAAAATCACATTGTGATAAAATCTGATAAAAAATACTGTATAATTATTTCTTAGTCGTAAAATTGGAGAATAAAACAATATTATGAATTTAAATTTGGCTAATATTGATTTATCTTATTTTTTTATAAGAGATTGGTTTAAAAATTGTAACTATAAAAAAAAAAAATTAAATTTATATTTATTTTCTTTTTATTCTTTCGAATTTTGGGTTAGTTTTCTTTTGTGTTTTTCATGATTAGTTTTTATTTTGTTCTTTTCATACTTTTTGTATCATTTTATAAGAGAAATATAATACTTTCAAGCTACAGTGCATTATTTTTTTTTTCTTAAATCGCTGTTCCATTTTATTACATTGCGAATAACTTTTGAAGTTTCTTTTTTTTTCATTTAAGTTTAATAAGAAAGCTCCTTGTGCAGTTCGTATTTATAAAAATATTTAAGCCAGTCAAAAAACACATATACTATTTTTATATTTGATGAAAAAAATAGTGCACATTTCTTTTCTTATATTTAGATTTTTTTTTAAGTATTCATGAATGTGGTTTCTATATATTTCTACAATGTATAGCAATAGGACATACGTTATCAAACATACGGAGCATTACATCCTGACGAATAATTATATAGATGATTAATTCATTCATTAAAACAAAACTATTAAAATGGTTAATAAAACGGTATGAAAATTATTTGAAAATCACTTTATAGAAGGTTGTTAATTAAAAACAATAAACTAACCCATGCCATTTATAGAATGAAGAAAAAGTGTTTAAAATGTAACAAAAAATTCAGAAGAATCTTTTTTTAACTGACGATGAAATTAAATCTAATTTTTAAAAATATTTTTAACTAAACCAATAAAGTTAACATTTATAAGTGATAAAGTTACTTCACATGAAAAATTATAAATAGTTCTTACATTTTATCAATTAATTAAGAAATATTTGACGACTATCCATTAAGAATATATAAATATTCTAATTTATATCTATTAATACTTAGATATAAAAGATTAACTTACACGCATTTTAAAGTCGAAAAATGCATCAGTTAAAAAAATGTGATTTATTCCATTAATGATTTTCTAGAACTAATTTACTAGACGAACTCTCTTTCACTGTCATTTTCTTAAATAATACAAAATGGGTGGTATTTATTTAAAATGGATGGCTTCAGCTACAAAACGATCTAAATTAAGCTGGAAGTATTTAAGCACATTCCGTGCAAAAACTATTATGTGCATCACAACCAAATTACACGTACACGTACACGTACAAGTTCACGTTACATGTACACATTCTCTCCTGAGTGTACCGTTTTAATTTCGGAATAAAAAACTAGTTCATTTTTGACAGATAGGGATTGCACAACACTGCTATTCAAATAAGTTGTTTTAACTTATTTGAACAACAGTAACTTATATTACAGTTGCAGTAACTTATTTTAAAAATATAACTGGAACAATATTTCTTAGAAAAAAATGATGTGAAACTATGAAACTGATGTAAAATTATATATTGAAACAACTGAACTAATATAAGCGTAAATGTTATTGCTTATTTAAAAAATGCAGTTGGAATTTCTAAAGTTCTTTTCATTGTAGTCACTTCTAATTTTGTTGCAAAAGTTACAATCTTTTGAAGGAACGAAACAATTCTTTGAAGGCATGTAGTAATGAATGGTCCTTGGCACTAACTTTTTACCAGCCAACATGCATTGAGTTCGGCAGAATCATTGTAACTTTTCAGATAAAAATGTTTGAAAGGAAGTTCTCAATCTGATAAAGTTAGTGTAATAGTCATGAAAATATTAATTTAATGAAGAATTGATTCATATATTCATTATATAGAAATACAATTGAAATATTTTTAGTTTCATCCAAACTATTACTGCTTCATTGTATTTCTCTTTATTACCTAAAATATAAATGATTAAATTTATTTTCCTGAAATAGAATATGCATTTTTCATTCATTTGAAATTAAGTCATTGGTTATTATATAATTGTTTTATCAACTTACTTATAATTTCCTATTTAGAATTTCAGCAACATAACATCAGAATTAAAATTTGAATATCATTGTAGTTTAGTTCATTTCTTAAGGTGACTGGAAGTAAGAATTTTTCGATTGATCAAGAATAAGAAATAAGCATTAATCGACAAGCATAGTATTGATAATCAAGAAATATTATGAATGGCTTTCAGAAAATTAATTCATAGAAGAAAATATAAAATACTTACATAAATTTGAAACATAAATAAAACGAAATTATTCTGTGACTAAGATTTCTTTAAGAACAAATCTTACTATACTTAGATTTTAATATTCATTAAGATATTTTATTCTTTCTTTTATAATTTCCATTATTATCAATTACTGTCTAAAAATTAAACGTAACAATGAATAAATTTTATTGAGCGTTATGATCTATTTTTTCCTTTGTGTTGCCATTAAGCATCGGACAAAACAATTTAGGGAATCATCATCTTTAGTAATTTTAAGTTAGCAATTAAACATCACAACATCGTTTGCCATTAAATTTGAAAACATAATTTTGATCCTCAAGCGAAGTCTCTTTTTAATGAATAGATAAATTAATTTTAATAGAATTTAACTTTTTCTGTTCAATGTTTATTTTTATTTATTTACCTTTTAAAACAAGTTATCAAACATTTTTTTTATAAATACTAAGAGAAAGTTACTTTTATTTAAATAGAATTACCTTTGAAACTATATCCCTTTTTTATCATAAGTTTTAGAAATTATTGATTTCATTTTTTTAAAATTTCATTTAAAATATTATCTCTTAGCTATAAAAATATAATATTAATAGAAAAAAAAACTGATTTTAACCAAGAATAACTGTTAAATTTAAATGTTCCTCCATTTAAGAATTTTATTTCGTCAGTTTCATCTTTCCTTTTCTATAGTTTATTAATATTTCTTTTATTTTTAATAGTTTAAATATTCTGTTTTCCTAAACATAATTCTTAAAAAATTAAACATAAATCTTCTTTTATCAGAATTTTCCTATTTAATTACTCTTAGCACTTGAATGAATAACTATGTATTTTTCTGGTCTTTCTTTCATTGGAATTATCATTTATATTTTTCCCAAGCTAACATTGGTGCTTTTTAAATGAAAGATTCATCTGTAAATGTTTCTTCGCATTCCCATTCCCTGACGTAATTTGTAAATACGCTAATCAGCAATTGCAACATTGAAGTGGAAATTACAATTAAATGGTTAATCAATTTAATAAACGCAGTCTTTTTTATCACTTACGGTAAATATAAAATACATTTCGATTACATGGAACATGCTAGTGATTAAGAAAAAAAAAACCTTGTTAAGCAAATATCTGTATAATTATTGTTACTGTTTCTGCCGTACCACTGAAATCATTCATTCATTATTTTTCTGAAAAAACCTTCGTTAATACTTTAACATTAATGTTTCAGCACAAGTAATTTTCTCCATATTCAATCAAATTACAACCCTGAAGTTGGAAGCAAATGATTTGATTACGTAATTAATTTCAAAACAAAATTTTGGATTCGTTTAATCTTTATCTTAAAGTTTTTGTTTTGTTTCCTTGGTGTTCATAGGAATGTTAAATGGAATACTGAACCATTCATCAAAATATTTTGTACGATGCTTTTATCCCTATTTAAGACAAGCAAAAAATAAATGATAAATAATTATCCATATTCCATGAGTGAAAATAAAATAGCAGTTCTTAAGAATACGCATTTATTATATGTTATTTAATTTACCAATAATTTTAATTATTTCCAAGCTCTTAGTCTTTGATTTGTAATTCGTTGCTATTTTTTATATTTACTATCACATTTTTACATCTAATAAAATGTCATGTCTAATCATTACAGTTTTGGCGAAGATAATATCTTTTCACATTCATTTTGTTAAATTCTTTTAAGTGTGAAATTCCTCCAGATATGGCGGTAAAAGCATGCAATTGGAAATTTTCAGCGTAATATAGAGCAATACGAATTCTTTTTTTTTTAATGAGCAATATAGTCAACTTGATATCCCCTACCACCTTGTCATTACAATTTAGGTTTAGAATTTTAAATTGTTTAATTTTGGGAGATTTTAGATCGTGAAATTTGTATTTTTTTATTTTTTTTTATTAAATATCCAAATTTATTTAGACACAAGAGTTGTTGTTTAGACCAGGAACTAGATTAAATGCTCTAAAACAGGTAGTTAGAATTAATTCTACTAACATTTGACATTGCTTCCAGCTACTACAATTGGATCAGAATATGAAAGCAGAGCAGAGATATTTACAATTTGAAGTGATTAAAATTCATGATCATTATTAAGAACAAAGGAGTTTGGAATAAAAGATGAGCTCTGTTCCTTAATCATATAAAATTAAATTTTCGAATTAAAAAACAGGAAAATATGTTTGGAGCTTTTTTAAATTTTTTTACAATTAAAAAAATTCAACTATTTTCCAAAATAAATTCAAAGATTTCAGTGAAGGAAAAAAATCGTGTAATAGTAATGTACAATTTACGTAAAATTCTGCAGTGAGAAAAAACATGGAAAATAGCATTGCAAAAAAAAAAAAAAAAAAAAAACATAGCCATCCCAAAACCTGAATTGCAATTATTATTAATATTATTGGCTACAAACCTGAACAGCTTCAAAAAAGTTGCTGCAGTCAAGTCAAAATAAAAATTTTAGAAATTGCATTACCGTTCTAATAGAAGTGATAGAATCATCTGACTATTTATCCACTTTACAACTTTGACAGAAGTTAGAAATGGAAATGCGAAAGTCTGTAACAACATGAACGTCGGCATTGACAAGAACACTCCAACGTGTTTCATTCTTTAAAAGGGGCTAAATTCTACATTGATTATAGGAACATGTGATATATATGGAGTGAATCATGTAGTCTTCGTCATTGTTTCAACATTAATTCATTACCTCAGCTGCGAAAAATAATTGATTCAAATTTCCAACCATTCATCAATTATTGATTATTCAAATTATTTGTAGAAGTAATATTTGAAGAAAAGGGGTACATACATGACCTTCAGAAACAGCTATTGAGGGAAGGTGTAATCCGAAAATAACGTCCATGATTGGTAAGAAAAAGTTTGGATAGTTAAAAAATAGGTAGATGGACATCGAAAGAGGAAGAATATATTTTAGTTATTCATCTTATATCTTAGGAATGTTTTGTCTCTGTCTGGATGAATGCATAACAACAAAACAGAAACACTGGATTTCTTCATGAACCAAAGAATGTAACATTGTGATGTTTGGGTGCGATGAAATTTCTTTATCATCAGTCATGATGGAGTCTAGGGTTTGACGGTTTTTCAAACCCGGTTTTAAAAACTGGTTTTTTAAAGTAAATTAGTCACATTTGAAGACCGGTTTAAAAAACTCATATTATTATGTAAAAAATAATTTTAAACTTATTCATTAAATTTACTTCATAAAGTCTTGGGACCGGTTCGACTAGCAGCTGAAGGCTTAGGGCGATGAGATGCCAATTTATTAACTAGTAAAGGTATATTTTAATTTCTGTTAAATGAAATAAAAATTTTAAACACTGAAATGCTTGAAATTATTATATACTTTAGAAGAACGAGTTCAAGAAAAAAGACAAATAGAATCAGCAACACTTTTGCTGTATTTGCAAAATCCACAAAACATTTCTAGTTCAGCGAAGAAATCTAGTGTACTTTCTTTAATTTCAAATATCAAAATTATTGTTATCTGTAAAGATATTGTCTAGAATATTTCCAAATTCATATGTGGAAACCAATTCTGATGAAGGGAAAATCGAAGAAACTGCTTATCAGAGTAATGCTTTTTTAAAATAAGCCATGGAAAAATCAATTAATAAATTTCTTGATGACCCTGAAGAAAAAAACTTACAAATCCAAGGACACTGAAAGCTAAATTTTCATTATTTGAGGCAACGAATGAAAGAACAAAAAACTTAGATCTGTTATTTGATGTCATGAAAACTATAAAACTAAGCTAGTGAACGAGTATTTTCAATTTCAGGTAATATTGTGTTCAACATGAGAACAAGACTTATCCACCATCCATTAGGTATTTTAAGTTTTTTTTTAAATCCTATTTTATTAGAGGAAATTAAAATTAGTGAAAATAATATAAACATTATTGAAATCTTTGTTTGAGTTTCCGTTATTTTATATAAATTAAATAAAATATTTTTCCTATTTTTTTTGACAATATTCGAAAACTTGTCTTTTTGGAAATATTGAATTGGAAAACTGGTTTTTCAAAAAGTTGATTTTTTTGTAAATCCTAATGGAGTCGTTATGGAAGATTAAATTACCAAGTCCTTGCAGTTCATCTTCATTCTGATTTCCACTAAAACATTTAACATAAAGCTTGGATAGACCATCAACTGACCCTGAAGGATTTTCTGAGTCAGTCAGACAATTTTAAGTAAATAGAAGCATTTACCAATTAAGAAAAGTACGGACCATTGGTATTTTAGTACGGACTAAAATACTAATGGGTTATAATATATATTTCAAAACACAGCTGACCGAATCTCTCCAATAAAAAGCTGGAAGATTGTCACAAGCCAGTTGATTACAATCGACTGCTTGTGCTTCACTTAAAAAAAAGCGAAGTATTGGCTGATGACCGCTTCTTCCAATCAACTGCTTAGGCCGACATAAGCAATAGTAAATAATTAGAAAAATTTCAAGATATTTTTAAGTATATAGTAAAACTTTATGTATGATGACTCCGTTTATAAATTTTGTTTCAGTGTTTAAAAGTTATTCCGATTCAGTTCAGGTTTCTAAGTTTATGGAAATAAAATTCACATAATAAAGATTTTCTGAACTTTAACTTGGATTGTGCAGTATTGTAAAAATCAGGACCTTGCGACAGAACCCGTGTATTTTATCTTTTTAATCGTTAATATAAATTAAAGTTTTGAATTTGTCCCAGTTGTATATTGATTTTCATCCCTCGCTTATCTAGCAATTTAGCGCGAAGATGTAATGAGCTGTGCGATTTGGAACTTAGCAGTAAATCATATACCTTTTAGTTCAATCGTGCGAAATAATCGTTTGCATCTAACTGAGTTTGAGATTAAGAAATTCTGTTGAAAACAGCATTTCTAATAATTAAGGCAGCTAAATGTGCATTTAGAGAAGTTGCGTTTTTCTTTATTCGAAAATAATTAGAAATGTCTATCATTATTCATTGAGTAATGCATTTAAATTACTATGCAATCTTCCTACGCACGTGATTAATTTTTATGAATATTGATATGATTAATGTCGTTTAAATGTACATCAATCCTTTCTATAAAAGTTAAATCTAAAATTAGTAAAACATATTTAACTTTATTATTATCTATAATAACCAAATATAAAAAAATTTGAAACTAAAATTGTTAAAATATGGAATAATTATAACAATTCAATTTCATTAGTAACAATTTTTATGTAAATTTTTTACATCAAATGTGCATAAAATTCAGAACATAAGAAAATTTTAAAATATTTTATTTGCATTCAAATTTCATCATGTTGAAATTGCAATTTTTTTTAGAAAATTTGTATTTTGAATAATAAAAAGGGAAGTGAGACTGCATACTTGTTAATTGAAAAGAAACAGTTCATTTGAAAGTATAAGCTTATTAAGTTGAATTGAAAGGTATCCTGTCTACAGCTTAAATTAAATTTAAAGAAAAACTAATTCAACAGTTACAACGAAACTGCTGTATCTCAGCATGATGAAGTGAATTATATGATTAGACGATGTAAAATAGATGCTGATAGTTGTCAAGAGCCTGGAAATTCGTAAGAGTAGTAGAAACTCCAGTCTATTTGAAGTATGTGTACCCATTAATTTATAGGTATATACATTGCTATTCACTTTATTTATCACAGCAATTAATTAAATAAATAAATAGTAATTAAATTTCAGAAGAAAAGTCTGTTATGCTTATTTTCTATATCGAGAAAGTACATGATTTTCAGAGCATAAGAAAATGTAAAAATATTTAGCTTTCCTTCAATTTTAGATCAATGCATCAAATATATATCAAATCATGCAGATTTAAAGCATAACCCTGCACAATATTAATATATTGGAAAAAAGTTTCAAGAATATAATTGTGAAATCTTTCTTTCTAAGTAGATAAGGATAGACGAAAAGTTGGAAAAGCTAATATATCATTGCCTCATGGTATCAAAATAGTGGAGCTTAAATTTAATGCATTTTAAAAAGCAGTCGATATCGAAATATTAAAAACGATCTAGACGAAATCTGATGTTTATTGTTAAGTAGAAAGTGAAGACGAAGCGGAGATGAAATAATTTTTATGAAACAACCACGTAACCTTGCTTGATTTATCAAACCAAATTTAAATACTACAACACCTTCATATCGCAAATATCCTAAAGAATACATCTTCAATTTATTTTATACTTTAAGCCAATTAAGCCAATTTCAGTGATCCACTTCAGTTTAAAAACTAACAAGATTGTGCCATTTAAATGAGTGAATAAAAATTCTCTCAATTTAGAATTCAACAGTATTTAAAGAGTGTCGATTTCATTTTTTTTAATATTTTTAATTTATGCCAACTTAAGTATATATATTTGAAATTCTAATTTTCACTCACAAAATATTGTTCATTCTTATCTTATATATACTACTTCCATTTTTTTTTTTTTTTTTACCAAAAAAAAAGATAAAATAATGCAACCCTAATATCTCTAATTTATCAATTAATAGCATTGTATCTCAATAATGAAATTTCATTACTCAATTCTTACTGACGTTTTCTGTTTAGTTAACCTTATTAGAAACAGTACTCCTATTTGATTACATTATCCGCAATTGTTATAAGTACCACAGCAGAGCCGTTCAGTGTCCACTGGAATTCGTAACATTGAAACAAAAGCTCTGACACATTACCATTTTTATTTTGCTCAGACAGACTGAATTACTGCAATTACCGAGTTACAGTTACGATCCCAATGAAGTATCAATCACTCTTTATATCGCAGCAATCATCTTAGCGCAGCACGTATTATTTACTCGACCGCAGTTTTATGTATGATATTTCAGAATAATGACTGAAAATTGATTCGTATCACTACCTTTTTGTGATAGGCAAGGTTGGTTATGCAAATTGCCGAGACCGTAATTCATGTATTTAATTAATTATTCTATAAAAGTTCATTGCTTTTAGAGTTGAATGTAAAATATTAATGTAATTATGTAATATTTTAAAGGGCTGATTTATGATGAAATCTAAAGGTAATTCAATAAAGCAGAAAAATTTATTTAAAATAATATGAAATTTTTATGCCATTCTTAAGTTTTTTGAAAATGGATGCCCATTTAACAAAATGCCAGGTATGTAAAAAAGAAAGGAAAAATAAATAAACTTAGTTTTTTGTTTAAAACAAAAATATTGTTTCCTCAAAATATTCTATAACAAATCTGATTATTTATGCATTTTTTTTAATTCCGTTTTTTGATCAATCAAAGTTAAATATAGTATGTGCGAATAAAAATTCTTATTTCATCACGTACGAATCATATATAAAGTATTTTAATCATCAAAAAATTTGAACTCCACATTTTGTCGTATCTCCAGAAATAAGATCTCCTTAAGTCCGAAAAGAAAATTGGCATTTGTCTGTCTATCTGTGATCGCGATAGACAGATCTAAAACGGCTTTAGCTAGACGCTTGAATTTGGGCATAAGGAATCGAGACCGAACTTGTATATCTCTATTGACCTTGATGTTTCAAATAGACAGGCAGATAATATTTTTGTACAAAGATTTTGCACCATAAATATAGATGCATATGAAATTTTTAATCAAATTCGTCAAAAAACTGACCATATGTTAATCAGATTGCATGAAAATACAATAACTCACAAACGTAATGACTTAAATCATTAAAATTCGTTAAAATCATTGAAATTTTTACCTTGCGAATACCACTATAGTTTAAATTTCAATCTCAATCAGACAGCAAAAAGGTATCGGGTATACATATTTTCATACGAATTTTTAACTATTGTTCACTAATGCTATGCAAAGATTTTTCGGCCTCAGGAAAGGACCATAATTTTATGCGAAGAAAGGAGGGGGGGGGGTTGTCAAGACCTTTGTTCAAGAGAATGCACATTATTTATGGTGTTACCACTCTTGTTGATTTTCTTGTCATGTCTATTAGATGACCTATTACAAGACATATATTTTTTGTATTGAATAATTTCGATTATAAATTATATTCTGAACTAATAAATTTCTAAAACAAATGTGTTCATCTAAATTGTGATAATGTAAAGATATAGAAGTGATCATATTTTTTTTAAATTTAGTAGATAGGAGCGTGGAATTCTGCGTGTGTGTGCGTTTGTAGATACTTTCAAGAGAAACATTTTTTTAGTTAGCACCTTGACAATATGTTGACGCCTTGACACCTTAAAGTATGAATATTAAGCTCTACAGAAGCCGATGTGCTTCTTATACAATTGTACACATTTTTTAAAGAACTAGAAGTATAGCTCCAATTTCAATATTTACTAAATTAGTGCTTGTTTCAAATTTTTGAGTCACTCAATATAAGTCAATATCTCTGAATGAGAATCCACATTCTGTATAAGGTCAACACATGTCCAAGAGATTTAACAAATTTTATATATGTTTCATAAATGAAAAAAAAAATTGTTAATTTTGTTCCACCACCTACATTTATAAAACAAAATTAATTGAAGAGTAATTTAAGTTAACAGATTAAAGAAAGTTTAATTTTAATTAAACGAGCTTAATAATTCTTGAGAAACAATTTAATTCATTGAAGAATAAAGACACAACAACTTCCTATAACTTGATAAGTTAAAAATAAAACTTGAAATGTATTAAGATCAAGAAAACAAGATAATTTACTTCACTCCTAAAGTTTTATTATCTGAGATTCCTGAATGAATAATGTTTACAACTTTTAGAATATTCGAAGAATAATTTTCCATCATTATCACGTCTGCCCACTTTTGTATTTAAATCATGGTAAAAACATTTCCTTTGATCATTACGAAAATCCGAAAACTTTCAGGTCTAAATTGGTGCAGGAAAAATGAACCTGTATTCTTATTTTAAATTAAGTTCTCGTATTACGTTATATATGTTGTGTAGTAAATACTCATGGGTTTCGTACCAATGTTTGTCTAGAAATTTCTTGGCAACAATGAAAAAAAGAAGAGCTCCATGCTCTTCGCCCTGCTTTATTCATGGATTCTATGAAATGTAGATGGTTTACTGTCTGATCATTCCAAAATTTCATATTTTCAAAATTCTTTTTATGTATATAAAAAGAGACTTTGCACTAGTCAAAATGTTTGATCTCGAGATTTTGATGTCTCGAGATTCTTGGTGTCATATTTATCTGTCTGTGAACATGATAATTAAAAATCTCGTATATAATTAGATATTATGCACCTCACACCGAATGTATAGATTTCAATAACATTTTGAAGAAAACCATTTCATAAGAAGTTGGCTTATCCAGCTATCAGAGTAGAATTCAGCACAATGAATATGAAAAAAGCTAGAACGATAAAATTTGGTACACAGATTTAGCATCTAACGTGTAGATGAATATCAAATTTAAAAAAGAAAATTTCCAGATATTTGTGTATTAACCCCATGACAAAAATTAATCACCAAGATTGCAGGCCTAATTCTTTTAACTCTTTCTAGGGCCTGGAGGAAATATGCTTCCCACCAAATTTATCAAAATTTGTATAAAATTATGAGGTTGGCATAAGTTCTGACAATTTTTTTAGAAAGGCAGAAACTTAGAGACTTCAGTTCTGTGTCTCAAACGAAATGATGTGTCTTGATTTGTTACTTAATTATTAATTAACCAAATTATTTAATTAATCAAATTAAATATATCTAATAAGCTAAATGAATCCCTTTTCTTATTCTAATTTCAAGCCTAAAAATATTTTAACATAATATGACTAGAAAAAATGGCCTTTTAAAGGATTAAGATGTTAGATATACGTCATAGCTCAATATTTTGTATTTATTGTTCGCCGTTATCGTGCAAGTTATTCACTCTCTGGTAGAAAGTTTTGGTGGGACCACTCCCACAGATTTTTATGTTTATTGAAGCATTGTTTGCCCTAAGCGAGCAAAGTGAGGATGATCTTGAAGAAAGGTTTTACGGACTACTTAATTTCCTTTACCTTATATGCAGCAGAAGCAAGATGATTTTTGCTTCGTTTAATTAGATTTCCGGATATGATATTTCTTTCTTATACTACTATGTTCTTTCACGTGTAGTCAACTGTTATGTTAACCTATTGTTATGTTTGTGCTGTTCTATAGCAAGAAGAAGTAAAGATTTGTCTGTTACTGCTCTGCTGACTATTGAGAAAGTAAACCATTTTTATGGCTGCACAAATTATCCAAGGGTGTTCGTGAAAGCTATTCTCTCCCAGCATCCAAGATATGACATTATTCTTTTTTTCTATCATTCCATGACTTCCTGCTTACAAGAACAGATTTTAACATTTTATCTTTTTTGTTATATAAACGTATTTGTTCAGCAAATAACTTCTTTAAAAATTTAAATGTTTCATAATTTATTTCCATAGAAAATTTTTAATTTGCACCTTGACAATATGAAAGTCAAAAAAAAGAAATAATAATTGTTTTAAATATGAATATTAAGCTCTACAGAAGCCGATGTGCTTCTTATACAATTTTTCACATTTTTTAAACAACTAGAAGTATAGCTCTAATTTTAATATTTACTAAATTAGTGCTTGTTTCAAATTTTCGGGTCATTTAATATAAGTGAATATCACTGAATGTGATTCCACATTCTGTATAAGGTTAACTCATGTTTATCCCATTAAACGCCAAAACTCAAAATCATTATTTGTTTTCGATGCAAACAATGCAAGTTATTATTTTGACCACTTATAACAATAATTTAATGTAAAAATAGGGAAATTGCACTTGCCTTTAAAAATATAGGGTGTTGCGTTGGCGCAACGTCAGCGGAAAAGAAGTACGAATGTTGATCGTTATCACCGTGCATTACGCCGCATTTTCTTCGCGTTTTAAAAACTAGAAATTTTTGTGAGCTTATTAAAGGGTGTAAAATAGTCAAAACACTTCTTTGAAAATTTTAATTTATTAAAAACTAACAAATAAATATAGTTGACCAACTTATTATGTAAGAATAAGGTGATATAAATTTCAAGTATGATTTGTTAAACTACAATTGTGGTGTAAAGCAACTTCACAAACATTGCAGCGATAAATAGTTTGTCTGTGGCAATACTTGCAACGTAGTCTTCTACTGTCTGTAGACTTAACAATAAAATGTCCTTCGGATATTGGTTTTGTAAAGGTGAATTTGCTCGGATGTCCTGTAGCTGATCTTTTCTTATTTTTCTCACTATCTAAAGGCGTCTGTAACAGATGAAGCACAACCTCGTCTAAAATCAAACAGTGACTTTTTACTTCCTTCTTCAGAAAATCTTGATATTCTTAAAGCATTTGGTAGTGCAACATCGATGGAATTTGAAAATATCGGCCACCACCATCTTTAGCGACGGACCCTAAATCTGTAATTGGAAACAAAATTGTCACACACATCTCCACCACCTATTTTCTGATTATATTGCTCAATGCAGTGAGGTTGGGCTACTAATATTTTCTTCTTCTGATTTTTAGAGTATCGAGAAACATTTTTTAGTGTTTCAATTTTTCCAAACGTCGACCCTATTGTCAAAACAGAGTTGTCGTTCCACCGAACAAGTATCTTTTTGTTTTCTTCATATTGAAAAAAAAAAAAAAAAGATTGAAAATATCTGCACTAGTTTTATCTTCTATGATTTGTTTGATACAATCAATTGAAGCTTTTCTTCATTTTTTTAGTTGAGACCGATCAATTGGTTCCTTTCTTGTCCATCGTAATTCTACCTTTTTCCGTTTTTTTTTTTTTTTTTTTTTTTAGCAGAACTTTTGGTAGGATCTAAATTTTTCTTTACATGAACTTGAAATTCCCCTGCAGTATCTCTAGATAAAACTTCATTATCGTTATTTAAAATATTTTCATTGCCTTCTTCTTCATCACTAGCATCTGCTGTTTCTGTAGGTGCGACAACAATATCGGTCTCATCTGCATCTTCGTCATCGGAATTTTGTTCGAAATATTTTTCCAAAGCTTCTTCTAACGTAAGATATCTTGTTCTACGCATTTTAAACCACAGAGAGTAAAACGGTTGCTACCAACAAGACGAAGAGTACTGAAATGAAATTTTTCAAGAAAGATAACAGTCTGCCCTTTTTCCGCTGACGTTGCGCGAACGCAACACCTATTTTTACTTTCCCCTCCTCCCCCACAGAAATACCTCTTTTGTGGAATGTACCGACAAAGAGTGACCTTGGCTAATGTATTTCACAACCAAACCCCAATTGGTTTTAAATTTTTATTATTTCTAAGAAAAAATGAGTTTGGAAATTTGAACAAAAAAATTGCTTAAAGTAATCCTTCGATTATTAGATGTAAAATAATTTATTTAAGTCAATTTTTTTCACTTATTTGTTAGTAGTGCCATCCTTTAACCTGAAACTGTAATTTGTTCAAAAATTTGTTTAATTGTTATTTGCTCTATATTTATTTATATTGAACGTTGCGTTAACGCAACACCAGCGGTTAATGGGTTAAGGCGCCTAAGATTTTTTAAAAAATTTTATATATATTTCATGAATGAAAAAAAAAATACTTAGTTTTGTTCCACCAACTCTATTTATAAAACAAAATTAATTGAAGAATAATTTACATTAACAGATTAAAGAACGTTTAATTTTTTATTAAATCGGCTTAATAATTCTCGAGAAACAATTAAATTCATCGTAGAAAAAGACACAGCGACTTCCAGTAATCTAGATAAGTTAAAAATAAATTTGAAACGTATTAAGATCAAGAAAACGAGATATTTTGCTTTACTTTAAAGTTTTATTATCTGACATTCCTGAAAAAATAATGCAACTTTTAGCATATTAGAAGAATAATTTGACATCATTATAACGTCTGCCCACCTTTGTATTTAAATCATGGTAAAAACATTTCCCTTGATCATTACGAAAATCGGTAAATTTTCAGGTCTAAATTGATAGAGGAAAAATGAACTCGTATTCTTATTTTAAATCAAGTTCTCTTATTACGCTGTATATGCTGCGTAGTAAATACTCATAGGTTTCCTCCCTATGGTTGTCTAGAAATTTCTTGGCAGCAATGAAAAAAAAAAAGAGCAAAATGCTCTTCGCCCTACTTTATTCATGGATTCTATGAAATGTAGACGGTTTACTGTCTGAACCTTCCAAAATTTCATATTTTCAAAATTCTTTTTATGTATATAAAAAGAGACTTTGCACATGTTAAAATCTTTGATCTCGAGATTTTGAAATATCTTCACTCTTCTAACTCCCTAAATCCGAAAAAGCTATCAGAGTAGATTCTTGGTGTCATATTTATCTGTCTGTGAACATGATAATTAAAATTCTCGTATATAATTAGATATTATGCACCTCGCACCTAATGTATAGATTTCAATAACATTTTGAAGAAAACCATTTCATAAGAAGTTGGCTTATCCAGCTTTCAGAGTAGAATTCAGCACAATGAATATGAAAAAAGCTAGAATGATAAAATTTGGTATACAGATTTAGCATTTAACGTGTAGATTCATATCAAATTTAAAAAAGAAAATTTTCAGATATTTGTGTATTAATCCCATGCCAAAAATTAATCACCAAGATTGCAGGCCTAATTCTTTTAACTCTCTCTAGGGCCTGGGGGAAATATGCTTCCCACCAAATTTATCAAAATTTGTATAAAATTATGTAGGTTGGCATATGTTCTGACAATTTTTTTAGAAAGGCAGAAACTTAGAGGCTTCAGTTCTGTGTCTCAGACGAAATGATGTGTCTTGATTTGTTACTTAATTATTAATTAACCAAATTATTTAATTAATCAAATTAAATTTATCTAATAAGCAAAATGAATCCTCTTTTTTTATCCTAATTTCAAGTCTAAAAATATTTTAACATAATATGACTAGAAAAAAATGGCCTTTTAAAGGATTAAGATGTTAGATTTACGTCAAAGCTCAATATTTTGTATTTATTGTTCGCCGTTATCGTGCAAGTTATTCACTCTCTGGTAGAAAGTTTTGGTGGGACCACTCCCACAGATTTTTATGTTTATTGAAGCATTGTTTGCCCTAAGCGAGCAAAGTAAGGATGATCTTGAGGAAAATTTTTACGGACTACTTAATTTCCTTTACCTTATATGCAGCAGAAGCAAGATGATTTTTGCTTCGTTTAATTAGATTTCCGGATGTGATATTTCTTTCTTATAGTACTATGTTCTTTCACGTGTAGTCAACTCTTATGTTAACCTATTGTTATGTTTGTCTGTGTTGCTCTATAGCAAGAAGAAGTAAAGATTTGTCTGTTACTGCTCTGCTGATTATTGAGAAAGTAAACCATTTTTATGGCTGCACAAATTACCCAAGTGTGTTCGTGAAATCTATTCTCCTCCAGCATCCAAAATATGACATTATTCTTTTTTCTATCATTCCATGACTTCCTGCTTACAAGAACAGATTCTAACATTTTACCTTTTTTGTTATATAAACGTATTTGTTCAGCAAATAACTTCTTTAAAAATTTAAATGTTTCATAATTTATTTCCATAGAAAAATAAATAGGAAAAAATAGTTAAAAAAAACCGGAAATATAAAACCATATAAACCATAGAAAAAAACTGTATTTCTGTTTGACGCCATCCTATTGAATATAGCAAAACTCTGCTAAGAATTTTCGTGAAAAACAAAGGAATCGTTATTCTCTCTGTGTTATTAAATACTGTGGTAAAAATAGAAAATAAATTCTATGCTATTTATGAATTAAAATAGCCTAAAGACTGTAAATTATTGTCTTTGAAATGCATTTCATTTCTATTTCAAGAAATTACCATGTGTCTTTTAATGCAATGCATCTTTATTTCTGACCATTGTAAATCATTTGGTAAAAATTATTTATCACAATTTTATTCATTCATCTTTTTTTCCGTAAAAAGTTTTCATTTGAAAATTTTTCATAAAAATATAAAAATACATTTCCATTAAATTATTAAATGCTATTAAAAGATGAGAAAATATGTTTACATCAAATACTATTTTGATTAAGATTAAAATAAAAGAATGAAGTAATGTCATGAAAAAAAAATTATATGTTTCATCAAAAATTTCAAAGCATTTTTTAAAAGACTTTGCTCAATTAGCAAGTTTCTGTAGTTGTTCAATAATGTTTTACATAAATAGCGTCAGTTGTCCTTCAAAATCAAATATTTGTTTTTTTAAGCAATATATAAATACTTTTAGAAATCATCATTGTATTCTGTTGATTGATTCTATTCAATTTAATGTACAGAATAAAATTTCATTCTGGAAAATATTTTAAATATGTTAAAAAAAAAAAAAAGAGCACGTCAAATAATATAGCACAACATTTTTTTTTTTCACTTGGTAAAAATTGCCTCTCAACAAAAAGTAATTTACGCGTATTTATAAATCAATCAAGGTTTTCCTTTCACCAAATATGCTTCTGAATTCAATAAGTTTTTTCATGAATAATACTTTTTCCTAGAAATTACATAGAAGTTGTATCTATCTAAGTAAATATTGATTTTAATTCATTTTATTTTAAGAGGTGATTAATTAAGTTTCCAATATTTTTCATATCTCCATTTGAGAGAAAGATGTAAGGACAGATTAAAATGAAACAGTTTTAGAATAATAGCTTCATAAATGTTATTTTAAGAAATTATCACCTGTTAAAAAAATGTTTTTAAAGCGAATATTTTTAATAGATAAACCGATTTAACATCCAAGTAACATATTTTTTGTTTTTATTTTTATAAATTCACATATTCAACTTTCGTGCAGTTTCAGTATTCTAGTAATTTGTATAAAATAAAAATATATATATATATATATATATATATATATATATATATATATATATATATATATATATATATATATATATATATATATATATATATATATATATATATATATATATATATATATTTGAATAGTTGCTTTTTAAAAGGTATGCAATAAAATACAAACTAGCTTAATGTGACTCAAAGTCTCAAAAGAGCTCATTAAAATAATTACCAAAGAGTTTATAAATAGACATGGCAAAATATTTAACTGTCGACAAATTTTAATTTATCAATGGCCCAGAAAAGTTGAAACATAGTATTATAATTTATCTCAGTTTTTCTTCAAAAATTTGCATATTTAATTATAGTAAAGTTCATAATTTTGCTAAATCATAAGCTTATGCTTTCGGTATTGAATATTTTCTAATTTTAAATTTATTGATTAATTTTATAACTTTTAAACGAAAAATAATATTTGTTCTGTAATTCATCCTCAATTTAGAGTATAGCTTTAATTTAGCTTGCAATATTGGAAAAAAATATATTCCTATGCATGGAAAGGAATATTTATGCAGTTAATAGCAATTAGATTCCAATTTATATATATATATCAATTGCAAAAAAAAGGCAATAATACCTATCATCATAAAACAGGTCTTGCCATTGATTACACTAAAACCATGCACATTTTTGAGAACGCATTTGTTTCTACAATAGCTAAAATAGGCTTTATGATTTCGAATTGATCAAAATAAATTATCGTTTTCTATTAAACTGTTTTTTTACTTCTTAAGCATAAAAATATTTTTATAAAATAACTGTAAGTTTGATAATAATACCCAGTAAATGTAAATTTAACTGTTTTAATTAAATAATATAATAATTAATTGCTATTTATGAATGATATTAATTATAATTCATTTAAGTTTCAAACTTTCAATGCATTTTTAACGTGTTTCAATGCATATTTGCATTCAGATGAAAATTAATAATATAAAAAAATTGGAATGTATTTAAATCTATTACAAAACACTTATTTTAAACATGTTCATATGTTGTATATTTCGTTTTTAAGTAAAAATTTCAAATTATCGCATTATGACAATAGAAGAATTCAATTGATTTATATTTTAATTAATGAATAGAATTAATTTATATTTTAATATAATATCATAAGGCTCATTTAATTCCTTTCATTTGATTCTTATCCTTTTAAAATACACATTGAAAGTGAATATGTTTTTTAAAACCCAGTACAGAAAGTATAGTTGAAATAAAATAAAGACGATGTTTTTCTCCTTTATTTTCCTCTTTGTAGTTTCCTTTATTTTGAAACAACAGAAAACTGATTTTAATTTTTCTAAGGTAGCAAGTTTTTAAATAAAATTTTAATGATCATCCTAATTTCTTCATCGTTAAAATTCACATTTTTTTTGTTTGTTTCGTAAGCCGATGTAACTTAATTTCGGATTCTCTATAACCTTTTTCTCATAAAACTTCAAATCAGAAATCATTGATTTGATGGAATTAAAAAAGTCCCTAATTCATTTTCATTCAGATTTAAAAAGGTTTTTATTTTAATCTTATATTTTCTACGGAAAGAAATATGATGAATTTGCTTGTAGAAAATAGTTCATAATTCTAGTTTGTAAAATCCTTAATATTCGTATCCGAAATATCTAATTTATAATGATGAATAAATTTCAATGTATAAAGATTTAAAATTTTTAATTGTATAATTTTGCTATTTTTGAAAAAAAAGAAAACGTTTTGAAATTTCATGATTGGACATATTTATGATATGAATAAATTTTATATGCCCCTGAAAAAATCAAATGTATCCGTTGCACTGTTTATAAATACGATTAAAATTAAGCCTACAGATTTTCTTTAGTTCCAGATCTTTATATATATGCAATAAATAATCATGATTTTAAAACCATGTTAAGGATGGAGAAGATGATGCCTGTGATTTGATTCTTGTAAGTATTTTTTCTGCATTGCCCTGCAATGATATACGTTCGGTAAAAAGTCTAAAAAAACTCGATATCGGTTAACAACGCTTTAATCTACAAAAAGAACACGAAAACGCATATAACAAAATACAGCAGACAGTTCATAAAAACACTTCCAAAAATCTATGTAACAAACAGACAGAAAATCTTTTATAAAATAACATAAATAATACAGCTTTACATAGAGTGAAAGGGGAGAACAATATTTCTAAAATAATGCATCTGTTTATGTATTCCGAGATAGGGCAAATAGTTTTCCAGAATGAACTCTGAATTTCGAATTCTAATAGACACATCACCATATTTCTTGTAATTTCGAGAACCTTCCTTTCCCCGAGAATAACTAAATTCGTCGTTAAGACCGGGGCTCACTAATTCATCTTTTCATCAGAATACATTAAAATATCTGTAAATCCCTTTTCATTAATAAGAACTAAAATTCATAGAGAAACAATATTACAGATTTATACTATATCGCATGTTTAAAAGATTTAATAATCACAAGCATACTTAAAAGTAAAAAACGAATAACATATATTAGCTAACTTAATGCAAGACTGAAATAAAATTTCACCTTTCATATGCATTCAAACAGTTACAAAAATATTGGATAATTTTATTTATTCTTCCATTAGAACTACGGTTGAATTTTCCCAATGAATGCCATTTACAATGAAATAACTTTTCTGTTTCTATGTAACGTTTTTATATGCGTTAAATATATTTAAAGTCACCTTATAATTCATGGTTCAAAGAAAATGCCATTTCTGTTTTATTGTTTAAGAATGACATTTTCATTATGTTTGTTTGACACAAAGTTTTATTCTCAACTGTGAAATATTTAATTTTTTCTTTCTTTTGTAAGAATAAAATTTGTGGCAATGAAAATGTTTCTATTACAAAGTTAATAAAAGTAAAATGTGACAGAATTTGACGCTCGTTTCAAAAGTATTGGAAAATAAGCTTATTAAGATTCCAAATCAAAGGTCATTACTATTGCATATACATTTTTTTTTTTTTACTTCAACTGATTTCCTTTTATGGCTGTAACAGATAAATATTTTTACGATCTATTCGAAGTAAAATGACAAATAAATTGACATGCAAACATATTTATTACAAATTCAAAGCAAATAACAGCAAATAAATACTTTAAGCAAACATGGAGTAGTTGGAATTTTTCAAAGGAACAAGAAAATATTAAATAATTTATATTTATAAAATAATGCAAATTGAAGTTATGGATACTGAAATGACATTTTCTAGAATAATATAGAATGAGGTAATCATTAACTTTCATAATGAAAAATTACGAATTTTAAAAAATTCCAAGCTAGTGCTTTAATATTGGCTTAATTTAAAAATGATACTCTAAAGATTAATATGATGCATAATGTAAAATTATTTAATCATAGTTTTTTTAAATGCTTTCAAATCATAATTTAAGATGAACTAGCAAATATTTTAATTGTGTTATCACAATCATTTTCATTGTCTGTGAATATTCTGATTGTATGTAATCACAAACAGAAATGATTTTCGGAAAAACAAGAAATTTTTGAATAACAATCAATTTCGTTAATTTGATTATTATTCAGATATAGTTATTATTTGATAGAACGAGAGATTTATAAAATTCATGATAAATGAATCAATTCCTTGAATGGAGTGAAATAGTATGATCATATTAAAGAAAATATTGTTTGGGGTTATAGAGTATGATTTTACAAAGCAGTTGTGGTAATTCATGATATTGTTGTACACCTTTATTTTCATTTTGTAAGGTTTATAATTTTTTTGCATGCAGTGAAATTAAATTGTTGCAATATTGCAAAAAAAAGTCCTCTGAAATAATACTATATAAAGCATTAATTATAAGTTTATCAGAATGCATTTACATAATTAAGAACCAACTATCATTCGTTTTAGTTTTCACTATTTTCGTATAGTTTTCCGATTCAGTGTTCACTGATCAATCTTCGGTTAAAAGTTTTCTTCTATTTTTCACTAACTTATTTTTAATTAAATGAAGACAATAGTTTATACCTAAGATAAACTTATTTGTATGGAGGTATTCTATCTGTGACTTTTAAACTAGTTGCTGGGATATAAGATTTCCAATAATAAATAAAAATTATTGATAAAATTATAGAAAAGTTTGTCTTTATAATATTTAATGCAAAAACTTTCAATGCTGTCAATAGGCTATTTATAGCTAAACATATATTACCTACAGAAAACTCTTACATAAACGACTGCATATAACAAGGATAAAGTATATGACAATATGATATTGCATATGACAAATAAATATTATAGAATTAATGTTTATTTTTCGTAGAATATATGAACTATTTTCTACATTCAGAACACATTACAAATAATTTCGAAACATGATATTTTTTATCCCTGAAGTAATTTTAAATGAGTGGGACATAGTATTCTTTATATAATTGGAGTAGAATTTTCTTTGTAAAATGGAGCAAATTTGATTTGTTGCTCAGCAGCTCTTATACTGCAATAGTTTATCATGGAAAATTTCAGCATTTGTATTTTTCTTTCATAGATATAATGCTATATCTCAGAATCTCCTCTTTAGTATTTGATTCTAAGTGCTGAACAACACTTATTTCAATATTTGAATGATGTTTGAGAAAGGAAGAAACAAATTGGAGAGATTTTTGGAATTTTCTACAAGATTTTCTACAAGTGAATCATTAAAGTGATAATCCAAATAATGCAAAACATTCGTGATCTCTTAACTTTAGACATAGAGGAAAAACATTATATCGAAAAACAATATTATTACACTAATACTTCTTGGAAGACGAATGTCGTAAAATATTTGCTTATAGATCTATTAAGGTATGAACGGGAGTAATGGCGATTGAAATAAAGTGGAATGAAACATCAGATATAAATTAGTACTTAGTAAACTTCCAGTTTCCTTTCGTTTTCTTTTTTTTTATTTAAACTTTATATCTTATTTTTTATACCTTATATCTTTATTTCCGAAAAAAAACATTGTTTTTTAAATCGAATAATGATGAAAGCCATTAATTTGAAGCTTGCTCAATATAATTTTTATTTATTACATAGTTGTTGCTTAGGCATACCATAATGAATTGTTTGACAAATTAGACTAATGATATATTTGAGAAAAAAACGATATCTTTTCAATAACAATGCTATTACAAATTCTTTAATTTAAAATTTTAACATAGGCCTTTTAGTCGATTAATGAGAAGATAATCAAAATATTGCTTTCTTTTTTGACATAATATCTAACCATAATCCAATGTATCATTTCTATATTTGCAAGGAAAAATTTGGATAAATTTGAGCATTTTTCTTTTGGAGTCATTATTAATTTAAGATATTTTTGCCTTTAATACTTATTATCCATGAATGCAAGTAAGACCTAGGAAAACATGGAAACATTATTTATTTCAGTCGGAGTGTTATTAATGAATCTTCAATAAAAATCTGTTGACGATTTTTTTTGCTTATTTATAAAAATACTAGCCGCCTTTGGCTACCAGCCGGTTCGCCAATCTTAATGTTCGTTAAAATTTTCATAATTAAATATTTTATGCAATTCCTACTTTAATAGCTTCTCATCAAAATATTTTAAAACTTCAAATTTTGATAGGCATATAATTCACTCATAATATTATAAAGACCTTCAGTCATAACGTAATATGTATCTCTCTAATTTTCCGTTAGCACCCGTAGAATTTATGCTTTAAATTAAAGTGGAAAGAATTAATCTGCAATTAATATAATAATATTTTTTACTGAAGCAAAGATTTTTTTTTATAATCTGATTAATGAAAATAGAGTCACTCAGCGTTTAAACTTTATGGTCACTAAAGAATATCTTTTTCAATTTATGTAATATCTCAAGAATTTGTCAACAAAATTTTCTCAGATTCTTCATGAGCAGATCGATTAATTAACAATGTTTACTTTTAAATGCATCAAACACTAAGAAAATGAAACGAATCGTTTAAAATAGACGGTTTAAAACAGGTTTTAAAAAAACTTCTTAAAAAACGATGCACTTAAAACTATAAGCTTATACAAAAAAATATATAACTAACATAAATACATTTTAATTACAAAAGCATGCAACGAACCTAAAAAAAATTAAATCCAGTCCGCATCCGTTGATAATAATTCGTCAACACAATGCGGAATTCAGAACACAAAGCGCATGCGTGAATTTTCAACGCCAGGTAAGTAACGCAAATACGTGATTTTTTTTCTACGCCAGTTGGGGTAACGCTATGCGGATTAGAAATTTTTAATTTCCTTTATTCCGTTTTATTTTAATTCAAAAGTATTTCAGAATGAATCTGAAGGATCGATTCATTAACAATGTTTAATTTTAAATGCAACAAACATTAAGAAAATAAACAGAATCGTTTGAAATAATCCGGCGAAAAATACTAACCCTAGCCTCATTACTGTTGGGAGAAAAAAAAAAAAAAAAAAAAAAAAACGGAAGCCTTACTCATTTGGCGGTGGCGAAAATGGAAGATTTTTTTGGCTTGAAAGTTAGTTTTTAATTAATAATTAAAATTTCAAAAAAAGGGACCCCATTTGCACATTCCCGACCTCTAAGGTATACATGTACCGAATGTGATAGCTGTATGTCAAATGACCTGGCCTGTAGAGCGCCAACACACACACACACATTGAGCTTTATTATAAGTATAGATGAAATGAGTAAACATGAAAATGAAGTAAATTTTTTTATTAATAATACACAGTTTTAAAAACTTTTTCATATGGCTTACATGATATGTGATTTTTTATGATATGACCTATATGATATGTGATTTTTTTATGATACGACTTATATGATATGATATGACTTATATAATTGTTCTACAATTTTAAAACCACTATGGTGGGCTTATCAAATTCTGAGAATATCAAGAGATTGGTTTTAGAACCATCGCGAATGAAGAAATGTCAGATTCAGTTAATGATGCCATATTCTGGAAGCAGCGTATAAAAGAGAAGATGAAAAATTATGGTGAAGATTCAGTTAAAGCAGATAAAACTGACTTGTTTGACAGCTGGTATCTGACCTAACAATAATTTCTTGAATTGTAAAGAGTCAGAAACTATATGAATCAAATGATAAGAGTTGTGTTGGATTCAAGTAGTATTTCGAACAGATAATTTGACACCAATTGCCATTGGAAAGTAACGCGGAGGTAAAATATCAAATATTTACCAATTGGCTAAAAGACAAATCAAAAGTTTTGCATAATTTTCTTATCTTTTGCATAAATCTTCAATACTTCACTGTTTGATATCGATACAGAAATTAAGACAAAAAATTCCACTCATAGTTTCTAAACATTGCATAATTTCTAAACATTCCCCCAATTTTGAAAAAAATATATAAATTTGTTTTATCTTTCACCAAACCTTTCCTTTATTTACGCTGTTACATTTAGGCATTATCAAGACCTCTCGAGAATAGTAGATTAGTTCAGAATATTTTTTCACAATCTTGATAACATGATCCCAAAACTATATGCAATTTTTTTAGGGCGCACTTTGATATAGATTTAAAATTTTGTTGTAAAACTGTGTTGCAATTAGAATTTTTTTTCATTATTCATATTTAAATTTGAGGACTGATCTTTTTATCTTTTTAGATTTGTAGTCTTTGAATGTTATAAGTTTTGAAATATAGTTTTTAGGTTTGTAATTTCAAATATATAATTCCTTTAAATTTATATATATTTAGGATTTTATGAGGAAAGATGTCATATCAAAGCTAATTAAAAAACTTTTTAAGCTTTGAAACGTCGTATACAGAAGAAAAAATTCTATTACTATTATGTCAGTATCAAAAGAAGAGAACATTTTCAAAATATAAGATTCGTAGAAAGATATCTTCCTATTACTGATGTTTTTTCTCAGATAATCTTTTTACTGATAATTTTGAAGTTTTAAATTATAACTTTGAAGTTTTGAAGTCAGTTTAGTGATTTTTTAAATTCATAAATTTGAAATAAAAATTGTTAACAACATATATACTCACTGTGGCAGAAGTTGAATGAATCCTTAATATTTAATGAAACAGTTGCCATTTTAAAATCTTGATGAATCCTTAATGAGACATTATTATTTAATTCTTATTATGTCTAATTGATATGACTACTCTTTAAATTAGTAATCAATATATTTTTTCCAAAATTACATGCAAACATGCTATTTGATTCTTTAAGCCATTCAATGTGAACTATTTCATGCGATGATGATTTATGAAAGGAAATAATTATATAATTTAAGTGTTAGTCAGAACTTTAAAGTTGAATAGAGCAATAAATTCATTAAAAAAAGAGTTATTTATTATAGTGGCATTTCTTTTAGTTATATATCTGTCTTTAAAAAGCTTTTTATTTATCCACTTTTGAAAAAGGATGCAAAGTATTTTAATGCCAGTTATATCAATTTTTATTGCCTTGGCACTTATTAGATAGCGTTTAGGCTAATATAAAATAGAATTTAGGCTTATAACAGAATGACCTCTAATTATGTATTCATGAAATTTCCGTATATGTTTTATATTAAGGTAGATAGTGATAGAAAAATTAACCCCTCCAATTGGTGTACAGTGGAAAAGACAATTGAAGTGTGGTTGAAGTAAACGACATCGCACAAATAGCGTACTGCTATTAAACGATTAACAATTGCAACAGCTTAGAGGAGATAATTGTGTTGCAATCAGAATTAGATGTTCTTGGAGATCAACACTCTAAAGAAAATGTTCTGTAAAACTCTTTTCTTTGCTAACTGGCTACTTGAGGAAACACTATATATATATATTTTTTTGAAGATTGAAAATGAGTATGACAATAGAACTTAAATACTTTATTTAAACATTAGTTTATATTATATCTAAAAAATGGAATAATTTTGAAGTACTACAAAAAGAGGATATATTTGTATTTTTATAAATACTAAAATAATTTTATGAATATGCATTATAGAATGAAATTTAAAAAATGAAAAACTATTTTTCTATTTAACAGAAAGAATTGTTTTTCAAAAAACGTGGGTTTATGTTTTCTTAGTGAAAACTTTTATAAATTAAATGCTTTGCAGAATATAAAAATAATAATTTTTCTTTCCATTACTTTCTTTCATGAGCAGAAAAATTAAACTCAAAAAAGTAAAACAATAGTGTCAGTAATTTATTTCGTCGATTTTTATTTTATCTTTTGCTTCATTTTTTTATGAAATTACAGTAATTCAAATCTTAGATGTTTACTTAAGAGCAAATAAAATACGCACAATTTAAGTTTTCGTATTTTAAGTTCTTTATTAAAAATTATGTGGTATTTCAAAAAATTTACTAAATTGCTGGGCTTTTTCTTGGGAAGAAAATTTGGATGCGAACATTAAAATAAAGTTCTTAGTTTCGAAATTAAATTACGTAAAAAAGCTCAGAATGTTGTTTACTCATCTTTATGTCTTTATAGTTCGTTACTCAATCTGAGTAAATTAATAGTTTTTATTTGCTCATATTTCATCATCCAACTTTAAAAAATATTTGTTTAAAAATTTCACATTTTTGTTTCTGTAACTACAGCCATTTATGTTATCAATAAAATGATTGTTTTTATGAAGACGAAATAATTTAATCAAAATGTTTAAGAATAAAAAAAATTGTTTGAAAGTTGAAACAAATGGAAATAGGATAATATTAAGGTAAAATAAATTAAATAATTAAATCATAAAAATGAATCCTCATTTCATGGATGTAAATTTAAAAAGTAACATTAAATAAAAACAATTATTTATTAAGATGAAGATTACAAAGATATTTATTTTACTCGTTTTAATATAAATTAAAAAAAAGATTTCAATGCACAATTTATAATCCCTCCCCCTTTTTTTTAAGAAGTAAATATTTGCAATCTATTACAGGCTGTAGAAAATATTTTATTTTAATTAATTTTATTTGCTCCGTTGAGAAATCGGATTGTTTTATAATATACATTTTACTAAGTATATCAAATCTAAATATATAATAGTTATTAACATATTATAATAATTACCACAAGATTGTTATAAGATTATTTTTAAAAAAAATCTGTTAAAAAATGATTGGATAAATATACGAGGCAGTCAAATGAAAGCGAGTCAAAACTATATAATGAGCATGGCATTCGGAAGTTGGTAGCGTAGTTACCTTCGTGCATAAAAGCGTACTCTTTTGCGAATTAGAAAATAACAAAGCGGACATTCACCGCTGAGCCATTTGTCTATTAGACATGGTCGAATTGAGTTCGGTGATTCTAGTGTGATTCAGAAATTGCTATGGAAATCGGGAAAGAGGAACAGCGTATTGTAGTAGACAGTTTTTTTTCTATTGCAAATGGAATGTCAGGAAGTGAAATTCGTGACCAAATGACTGGTGTGTATGACTGTATAGAGCATATAGTGTGTAGTGTATGTTTGAATGGAATAAACGATATCGAGATCTATCGGGTATCATTGAAAAATAGCAATCGGCCAGGACAGTCGAATCTCGTCATTACCCCATCTGTCATTGCTGTTGCGGATGTTACCGTCGGAAAAGACGGACGATGTAAGACAGCAATATTCTGTAGCAGGGTAATTTTCAAAAGATGTCAAACTACGCTGCAGAAGTTTCGCTGGGAAAAATTAATCCATCCTCTGTACAGTCCAGATGTCTTCCTATGAAATTTCTATATTTTTTGAAGCAATGACGAAAGGCATTTTTGTCCGCAGGTTTGTTTCGAGCTAAGAGGTGTGCTCTAAAGTTTTGTCATGGTTCCGTGGACAATTGCAAACATTTTTCCCTTGAAGACATTCACCATCCTGTTTCATAAATGTATTATTAGTTATGTCGATTACATTGAAAATAATGAGCAGTTTACTTACATTTTTTCTATCTGTCTCGTTTTCATTTGATTGCCTCTTTTGTATAAATTATTCAGAAACATTCAATTTAATTTTGCAGCCAAACTTATAATTAGAACGAATTACATTTTGTAGAAACAGTAACGGTTATAAATACTTTGAACTTTGAAATTATTTACACATAAACTATTTCTATTATTTAGAATGTCAATTATTTGTTTTCTGATGGTTAATTTGTTTATAAGAAATGTAATGCAATTAATAAGTTTCGATTACTACAATTCAGTTTCGCATTTTTTTTTTCATTTTTTTTTCTAAATGAGGGAAAAAGCAACAGCAATTCAGAGATAAGTAAAAATAGTTAATTTTTAAAGAGAAAATATTGTCCAGTCCTTTTTGATGAGATAATTTTAATTTTATAAGAATAATTTATTGTTTTAAAGCCATTGGATGACGAGTTTTGGACATGCAACATATGTTGAAATATGTCACATGTGCTTTTAAACACACAGCATGAACATTATTGTAGACTCAGCATGTGCTTGATCTGCAATCAAATTGGTTTTCCAGTTTTAAAATCAAGATTCATATCACCAGGTAGAACATTCGATATTTCCTTCATTTCCAACACTTTCTACTCTAAATCATTTTTTTTTTAAATTCTTCGTTAAACGGATATTCGGTTGTTTTACAAGAACTGGAGGAACTGGAGGAGTTCCATAAACTTCTCTAAAAAATATCTTCATGAAATGTATGCCTATCGCATAAAATAAATAATAAGCCAAGAAGGTAGTTAATCTATTGAAATATGTTATATAAAAGATAATTTTTTAATTATATACTGATTTAATCTACACTGATAAATTAATATTCAAACGATAAATAAATTGTATGCACGATTTTAAGATTTAGATTATGTATACTGGAATTATCCTCGCTTTTTATTATTTTTTCTGGATTTATTTATATTTATTTAGATAATTATTTCAGAGATAATTTATCGCTAAGAATGTCTTTTATTTTATTAGGATTAATTAAGTGAAAAAATCTTTATGTTATGCTGAATAAGCTATTGATTCCCATCTTTTTAAAATATTATTTTATCATTTATAAAATTCTGGATTTAATTTCGATAACCTTTCATCTGTAAAATATTTTTGAAAAGAAACGAATTTTTCTCTTCATGCTCATTTAATTTTATAAATACTCATTAATGTGTTGTCTAAATTTAATCAAAAACTTAGAAGCTTCAATAAGATAACTTTACTTGCCCCAAGAGTTTAATATTATAATAAATAAATACGTATGTCAAAATATATGCTTTAAAAATGGCTTAGATGCTTTTATCCAGGAGGAAGTTATAACTTTATAAAGTAATAATTATAAAAAATATAAATAAAAATTTCAGGCACATTTTCCAGAGCAATTTATATGAAAGAAATGCTGATAAGAATTTAATAATTGACTTGATAACTTTTTATTAATGTACTTATTCATAACAAAAGATACTTGTTGAAAATATACAAGCTAATGTCAAAGTATTATCTGATTATAAAACATTAGCGTGAAAGCTACATTGAAACTATAATACACAAATTTTGGTCGGGCATATATATTTATATATATCTTTTTTATCATTAAAAAAGTAGTGTAGTCAATCTATGCATGAAAGAGTGAATAAAAATTTAATTTTTAACGACAGATAAAATGAAAAGCTAATTTTGCTTTGTAATTCCAGGCAATAGTATAAGTTATCTCTATTCATGGATATTTAAAGTTCGTTTGCTTTTCAGATCCTTTCAGGATAATCAAGTATTGGATACAAGAAAAATAATTAATACTTGCAGTGTCAAAGAACAAAGGCTGGATTATCTATGGCGAGAACTGGAATCGCACTTTGATATTATTTGAACAACAAAGGGGTCACTTATAGAAATCTGATAATTTAAACTGTCTCATCACAAATTTAATTAAGGAACATTACAATTTTTAATAAAATATTTGTAAGAATAATAGATACTGTGTAATAAATTTCTATAATATGGGGAAGACATTGCACTTTTCCTGTAAAGCATAGTACCACAGCAAACTAATAAATCAGTGCTGTATTAGTTCCATTTTTATACAGAAAATTTACCATTTAGTTACAATTCAGCATATACTTCTGTTTCGTTTGGTAGCGAAAACATGTGGTGTGATGTATTAACTAACCGTCACCACTGACGAACGCTAACTACACCTAGGGATACAATATGCAATATTCTATACTACATGGTCCATAGTTCCTATATTATTGCCTGTGGCAGTCAGATCATTCAAATACGCCACATATATTGTCAGGAAGTTCCATTTTTTTTCAAAAATGAAAATTTCTATAACTTTATAAAGAATATATATAAGGTAAGATTATATTATATTGCTATTGTAAGCAGAGTAATTTTTCTTAAGATCTTTCAGTTAGATCATTTTTAGATTTAAGTCATAATATTCTGCAAGAATTTATGAAATACTGACCACAAAACAAGAAGTTTTATGAGTAATTTAAAACTGTAATCTGGAGTTAGTTCTTGAAAATATTTAGAAATTATGTTATTAATGATTTTCGTAGGATGAACTGATGTAAATTAATGCAATAATAAAAATATAATTATTGCATTAATAGAATTATTTGACATATTGAAGTGCTATATAATTTATTGCCATTAAATTACATTATCAAGAATCGAAAGGTGCTCAGAGAGTATTCTTGTAACTTGGTCATATTCAAAGTTGCGGCAATTTACATCACATTAAATGGTATTCTTTTAAGCAAAATGTTCAGTTAGGTAAAGAAAAGCAAACTTTTAAAAACGGTATACTAATATCTAATTATTGCTATAGTTTATATGATTAAACAAGTAAATATTTTGTGTGAATAAGATTTTAAAATACGTTTGTATACATAGTTTACGTGATAAATAAAGTACTAAAGTACAGCAGAATAATATTTAAATTTACAGATAAATTTAATTCAAAAGATATGCATTAAAAAGTACACATGTTAATAAAAAATTAAAACTCATTTCCCATCATCTCTTTAAATAAATGGAAACTAATAATAATAAAAAAAAATATCTAACAGCAATTACGAAAATAAATCAATTGCGCAATAGCATTATTTTGATGTGTGAAAAATATTCTAAAGTCACCCTTAAAAAATTTGAAATAATCAATCTTAGAACTGTTATTGACTTAAGAGGCTACAATAAATATGGCATTGTGATTCTTGTGGCAATTTTCTTACCATTTATTTCTTCTATAAAGATTCCAAAATTAAATAAATCTATTTAACTTTTAAAAAGAATAGATATGCGCGTTTGCACGATTAGAGTACTAACCGTACTTTTAACTTGCAAATAAAAGGTCTATAGAAATCATTAAACCACAATTGTTGTTATAAACATTTCAAGATGAATATATGCTAGAAGCAGTCCTAACAATGGAATTTTCAGATAAAAGGACAATTTTAAATTTAATATAAACCATTTTATACTCAAATAAAGAATTCACTCAAAAGAATATTTAAATGAGAGGTAGAAAACATTTACAGTACATCTATTCCGAAGACGAAAATTGATGTAAATCTCTTTTAATGACTAAATGAAAATACAGTATTTAAAATTGACAATTCATCGTTTAGAACAACATTTGGCTGCAAGTTGCTTTCTTAAGAAAATATATGAAATTTGAATTATCGTGATGCCTGGAAGTGCCAAGGGTTTTAAAATAGAAATTACGAGCAGACAAAAGCAGTTTTTTGAAGAATTTATTAAAATCCCCGTTGGTTTATTAAATGACTGCATTTATTTGATATGAAGTGCATTTCAAAGTTTTAAGTATTCTAATGGAGGAGCAATAAGTTTTATAGCAGAATAATGCATCGATCTAATCAAGTCTTTATAAAACTGTTGGTTCTGGACTAATATTATTAAAACTATGCGATTGATCCAAGAAAATTTCTTTTAATTTTGCTGCTAAATTGCGCCATGATATATAAACATGAAATTACTGAAATTGGAGACATTTTCCAACAATTGATATTTATATTTGCGATCGAAGATGAACAATGCAGAACTGACATTGAATTGCGCCAAAAATAAATGGTTTATATTATATTCATTTTTTTTATTCTTTGAAGATTGTAAGCTTTCAGAATAACTCAAATATGGGAGAGCTGTGATAACAGGAAATGAAGTTCTGTTATCCCAGCAGACAAGCAATAGTTCCTTCTCTTTAAATATTTCCCCTGGGGTCCCGAGGGAGATATTTACAGTGAAAGTAGCAAATTCTTTCAGAAGTTTCTAGAAAAGAATAAAGTGAATTGATTCTAGAATCAGGACTACATAAAAATATAATATATCATCATGTAAGAATTGGAATTTTAAAATTATTTATTTTGTCTTATTTAATACTGAATACTTCCCATTTAAAGTAATATTTCTTTCTACATCTTTATTTCAATAATATAATAGATTTTATTTGATGGAAAGTGATTTTTTTCGATCTTTCAAAAATTCCCGAACAACACAATTATATCAAACGGTGTTCCCAAACGCCCATGGTTTAAATTAGGCCATTAATTTGAGTTACGTAATTGTTTTTAGTTTTTATTATAATTATTTCAATAACCATAAATAGGTGATAATACTTCAAAATGTTGCAAATAATTTTACTTCTAAAATACAAAAGGAAATTTTGACATTCGAAGTAAATTCTATAGAATGTCTTTTAAATTGTATTAAAATAAGAGCGTGATTTCTATGCATCCAATAATTCTAAAACCAAAATTATTAGCAGCATATTAAAAGTGATTCATTAAAATTGCATTTTTAAGTTTATTTTCCAGCAATAGCTTCGACTGATTAGGTAACTAGATTTGCATAAAGTACGCTGTGATACTATTAAAAGACTGTGCGCAATATCATTCTTATATTATTGTGAATAAATTTTAAACGCAAAACAAGAATAGACGAATCTACATTAAAATTTCGTAAAATTTCACTGTAATATTTTGGGCTTTTTCTTACATGACTCAAAAAGAGAAATACTTCATTTGGCAATTACATGAAGAACCTATAATCACGATGTCAGATTCATTTTACCCTAAATAAATAAATCCCAATTTATTAAAAATTAATGCAGCAATTATTATTGAATTTTCATGAAAGAAAAATACGGAGTAAAATTTTATTAAACTCCATATATACATTCGAAAACGAGAATTAAGAAAACCTTTTTAAATGTCTTCCAATTTTTGCTTCAATAAATTCGTTCTAGTGTATTGGTTATAATCTAGCACTCATTCACACTTTTTTTAATGACATAAACAGATACTTTAAGTTTATTTTATGGAATTTTATTAACGAAATTTATGATATGGTATATGCCCATCTAATAATGAAACCAAGGAGTAGATGTTTGAATGTCGCAAATTATTTTTTTTCCAAGCAAATTATTTTTTAATAGTTCCACATTAAACAATGTGTTTAATGTGTTAATTACTTAAAAGAGCTTGGCTTAATTATCTATTGTCATGTAATACAGTTACTCAAATATAGAAAAAAAATTATTTTACACTAATCTTACTGCTTAAAAATGAACAATAATAAGATTTATCCATGAATCAAAATGCCAGATGATAAATATTTTATTCGTATTTGAAAAAAATATAAACAACAAAATTTTTGAAAAAGTTTCTTTAAAAACAATGTAAGTTTTAAGATTAATTCTAGTTTGGAATTCAGATCCACCATCCTTTTAAATTGCAGATTATTCTTTTATTTACAGAATAATCAGAAAATTTCTTTGACAGTTTTTTTTTTTATTACATCTGTTTCTTTTTACGTTTTTGCTTTACATCATAATCTGGACCCTCGGGGGGGGGCACCTCGAAATGAGGATGAGATGCTTCCGGCATGGTGGTTGGATCTCGCCACCCTGGAGGGTACACTAATAGGTGGGGGATCTGGCTCCTCTCATCGATGACGGGACGTACTTCCTTCGGGGAGGGTTGTACCGTAGTCGGTGGTGGCCCTTAGGACTCAACCACAGTTCCCGCCAATTGCTGTAGCGGCGGTCCGGTCATTCAGTTTTATGGTTTAAATCCGTGTGCCTTAGGGCGGGTCGGAGAGTTAGAAGGTTGACTTACTTCATAATCTGAATGATGTTATATATAATTTTTTATTTATTTTATATAAGAGCTAATTTTTCTATTTAATAATTTAGTTTACAAACGTTATTTATGTAGGTGGAATTGTTTTTAAATTCAAAATTTTGAAACACTTGAAAAAGTGTTCTTTCTCATGGTATTTGATATCTTTTGATAAGTTCTCTTTTTCATGCGTTCCCACACATCAGTTCGTAAGACTGTGTCTTTGAAATTCTACTCTTCTACACTTCTTTATAATATCATAAAATATTTTATACTTTTGTAGATTTCAAAGTGGTTGGAATAAAATAGGAAGTCTAAAGGATAACCATAGTATTGATTTCTGTAGAAAATTCTAGATATAAAATGGAAAGTCAACAAGAGGCTTTCAAAGTTTAAGATTTGTGGATCATAAAACATTAGAAAACAGAAAAAGGTTTGATCTTTGATATCGTATTCCTTTAACTACTTTTTTGGTGTTAAGTTGCTAGGGAATTTTACATGTATTTTGTTGAAAGCTTTTAAAAAATTTAATTTATTGTGTTATTTTATTTAATATTTTAAAGAAATTACAAAATTTGAATGAATCTCAATTTTTTTCTCAATTTATTGAATTTTAATTAATAAAAGTGAAATATGACAGAAAATGCTAATATTGCAGAGCAGAACACATTTTTTTATTATATTAGACATTATATTACATTTCTTTTTTATTATATTAGAATTATTTCTAATAATATATTTAGATACCCTTTCGCTAATTATTAGAAATATAGAAATTTAAATATAATTTAAATTGCATGTTAAAATGCATTATACTTTACGAACTTTAAAAGACTTTGATTAAAATCTTGTCTTTTTAAATGTTTGGCTATAACCATTATTCCCAGTCAAATATTTAATTTTAAATATCATAATTCGAAATCATATAATTTTCTCATTTCTGGTACATTTTACATTTGATGTCCTGTATGATTCATTCTGAGTACTATCTTGATATTATTAAAATAATAAAGATTAATTTGACGTCAAAAAAATAAATAAATTCAATAAATAAATGATGTATGCATTTTAATAAGCTTCTCAAAACTGGTGAAATATATTTAATTTCAACAGGAAACAATTTCTCAGTCGAATACTACTGTCTTAATAAAAATCAAAGAAAAAAATCCCAAGAATTAAAAGCAGAAAATTCACTTAACAAACTTAAAAACATGAAATGCGACTATAGTAGTTAAAATTATTTGTTTTAAACAATGAGTAAAGTGCAAATCCATTTTTTTACATTATAGTTGTATTTGTCTTATATGTACAAAAAAATATCGGTCTTCCAATAATGAAATTCATTAGGTTTTATTAATTTAATAATTGTAAGATAAAAATGAAAAAAGTTATTTAGAATAAATGAAATAGAAATTCAGTTACAACTCGGGAACTTCATTAACTGGACAAATTCCTGAAATACATTGCTTTGAAATCGCGCCATTGTGTTTGAAGCAAATTTTTAAATGAAAATGCAGTCTCGCATAAAAATGCATTATTGAATATTTCAACAATCCTTTGAATTGCAGAAAATATGACAAACATTAAATTTGGATTTAAAATCTAAGCATCCTTCTCCAACATACATACACACATGTAGAATGTAACTACAAATTAACACTCTCTATCATTTTGAGATTTATTGTAACTATGTAGATAAAGGAAATAAACATAAAAAAAGATCAAAGGCATGGAAATAAACGTCTTAAAAAGTGTATTAGACATAAAAGAAGTATTATCTGCCTAATATTAAATAAAGAAGATTTTTTCTTTATTTCCTCTGGACTAAATTTGGAGGACATTGTCAGAAAGATAATTAATTTGGAATCTTGAATTGGTTTTACCCAATTTGGCAGAAGATATTATATGATATCTCCATGATTAAGTTAGATGTCACACACACACACACACACACACACACACACACACACACACACACACACACACACACACACACACACACACACACATATATATATATATATATATGAATGAAGCTATAACGCACCAGTATAAATGTAAAAAATTATAAGTAAAATTTATTGATACAAATTTTTAATCCTCGTTTTTATATAAACTCTAATGTAGAATTACAAATATTAGAATTGTATTAAGGATTCAGATATTGGTGTTATTAGCTAATTAAATATTCAATTTTTACTTGATATCTAAAAGTACTACAAGAATGACAACTACCATTATTATTTTTAGATGATGATTACCCCATAATTTCTAACGGAAATTTTTCTCTTTAATTTGGAAGTATGCATAATTCTAAAAGTGTGATAAAGTAAATTTAAAAGAATCATGAATAAATTTTGAACAGAGTAAACTATATATTAAATTGATTAAATGTTAGCTTTTAACATGCTTTTTTGAAATGAATAAACATAATTTATTTTATTTTCATTCCTTGAATTACTTAAAAAATTTATCAGTACCAAACATTAATTAAGGTTTTAGATAAAAGAAATGTGTTTGCTAAAATAATAATTAATTCAATGTTTTTTCTTGTTACTATATATAGACGCTAACAATATAATGCATTCATCGTCTTTGTTTCTTAACTGCACTTGATTTTTTTTTATCAAAGATGAATAAGAAAATGAGAAGTCTTTGTAAAAGAAATGAATAATTCCATTCATTCGGAAAGGGGAGAAATAAAAAAAAAGATATACTAGCTATTGTAAAAAGATATCAGTTTCATTCTGCTCAAGACAAGTTTTTATAAAGAGAATATTAATGATATTAAACGTTTTCTTTAAGCGTAAGAAGATTAATTAATAAGCAATGAATTTTGTTGATAATAACCACATTTTCTTTTTATAAAAGTCTGCTGAACCAGTGGAATTAATCACTTGTTGATTACTCATTATTTCAACACTCAACATGTCCTTGATTGCTCGCTATAGACCATAAACACGAAATGTATTGTGAAAGGGAATAATTCTAGGGCAGAGCATAGTGGGCAACTGAATTAAATTTAATAAATTATCCGTACTATGTCAGAATTTCGAATGTTGCCTTTTCCTAAAATTATCTCAATACAGTTCGCAGACATAAACAATAAAAAAATCATTTTAGACATAGGGCATTTTTAAATCCAAATAGAGTTTTCATTTAATGACGATATTTAATTTTTATTTTATTAGACGCTTCAATAATTTTTTATTTGATTATCCTATAGTGAAAATAATAAAAAAAAAAATAACAGAAAGTTAATAACGGTATTTTAAGAACAGCCACCTTTGACTTTCACCTATTCACACAAAACTTCATATTAAAAATAATTAGCAAAAATCAAAGAGACATTTCTACAACTGGAGGCAATGTGACAGATAAGGACAACTAAATAATCAACAATGCCCAATTGCTCTCTGTCTTGTTTTCTGTAGTCTTGTCCTACTGTCTATTTTCCCGAAATTTTTCAAAACCTCAACTCATTGTACAAGTTGTCCATAACAATACCCCTATTTTAAAATATGTATACAAATGAAACTATTGTTCATTAATTTATGAAATTTTAGGAAGGACGTAATAAAAACGAGTGAAATTTGTTTGAACAAATTAAAAAAATTGGTTCAAATTTTACATTATCTTAATGAATTACATTTTTACGACTGATTCTTTATTTAGATTCATTGCCTTTTTTTATGATGTCATCATACGCATTAAATTACACAAACTTTAAACTAAATTCTAAATGTTAATTAAAACAATTAAAACACTTTCATCAATGCACTGAATTTCATTGCTCTGAACTGAAACTTACAAAAGACAATTACTTTGGCAATTAACACGAGAAAGATAAAGCATTGGAGCAAAGACATATCTTTTGATATAGGGATATTTCCATTACAAAGCTTATTTACGATGCTGTAGCAACTACGAAGCCCAAAGTCTCTTAACGAAGTGTCATCCGGCATTTGCACTTTATCGAAAACTTATTCAGTAACTAAATTTGGGAAAAATAATTTAAACAATTGACGAAGAAGAAGTAAAAATGAAACGTTTTTCCCAAAGTGTGATGAAGCTGCTATAAAACTTGAACACTTTCGCGAAGATTCTGTTTTCATTGCACTCATTATTGTCAAAGATAATATCGTTATTTTTACCAAATCAAGATGGTAATCCAGCAGTATTTGCTCTACTGGGATATCAAACGTTGAAAGGGATGCGAATAGGTCAGTCGATTATTAAAATTCTTCGATTAATGGCAATTGATTCGATTTGAATCAACAGATTAGTTTAATATTCATTCTAGAAGAGGAAAAAACTTGTTTATGTTGAAGCATTGTAGAAGGTTGCATTGCAAGTGGAAGAGAGCAAATCTTCTAGCGTACAAATTGGAGCTAGTGTCCGACGTGTGGCATAACTTTTATTTTTCTAGAAGATCACGCGGAATATCATCCAGTATTATCTTTGAAGTTCCAACTTGTGTAGAGTTTGCTTCTACATAAATTCGAGATACAAAAACAGTTCTCTCCTCAATTTCTTGCTCTCTGTGAGGATGATTCTGATTGGACTTGGAATATTTCTAGATGGGCAAAACACATTTTCATTTGGGAGGTTGGGTGAACACCTACAACTACCGCATTTGGGAATCAGAAAATCCCTGTTCAATCTTACTGGTTGAGTTGCAGTCACCAAAAGTAACTATGTGGTGTGAGCTTAATGCATCATTTATCCTCGGTCTGCATTTTTTTTCAAGGAATTAAGTACTAGAATGCCAGTAATGTGCTTGATCATCGAGTAACGATAGCATCGTTGACGCAGAATAAAATTGTTCTGGATCGGCAAGTATGTCCTTGCCTTTCACGTATAATTTTATGCAAGATAGAACTACTCCGCTCATTAGTTCTTCACACATCGTTTCAATGCAGAACATAAATTCGAGTGCTATTATTCGTTATCTAGAACTTTCGTGATTCTCAGAATGTGATCCATGTGATATTTGATTTTGAAGGAATTTTAAACTCTGGTAAATCATGGTAATCCAAGCATTTACATGACATTTAAAGACAGCATTTCACGGCATGTTCAAAACGCTTCTTAAACACCTTGAAGTCAACTGTGAAACCTGCTATCTTATGATTTCAGATGGTAAATGAAAATGATGGCTATCATGTTGTCTTTGTACATTATTCTATTAATATTCAAATAACTCCGACAGCAACTAATATTCATAAAAGTAATTTGGTCATGTAAACAATATTAATGAGTTACAGCTTTTCTCAAAAGTATAATAAAATGTTATTCACTAATATAAGCTAAAGTACAGAAGTATTATTTAAATTATCCATGCAATAATAGACATTGATTAATTAGCTGTATTTCAAAATGTCAAAATTGTCAACTTGATGATGAAAATTGGTAATATTTATTCAGTTTTTGAGATTGAAAAATTTATTTTCAAGTATTTCAGAAATGGAGACACAAAGAAGATATTATCACTGATAATCTAGGACCATTGAAACATTTCTTAAGGATTTATATGAAAACTTCATAGTAATCAAAATCGACATCGTAATTGTAACTATAGAACATCGGCGATGCTTTATTTTTCATAGATAATTAATGTTTTGTTCCGATATATTTCTGAGTGAAGTTTGCTGGAGAAGGTACAACCATATCTGATGTATCTGGAATTCATATGAGCCTCATTTAGTCATATTCTAACTAATAATTCATTGTATAATAAATTTTCATATGAAATAAAATTCATATAATATGGTTAAGTAGTTGTAATTAGGAGGCTCTGTTTCTGTAAAGACTTTACAAAGAAGTAATGTTTTATTTTTTGATTTCTCGCGAAAATGAAGGTAATTAAGGGTAGCCACTAATTTATTATGTATCCTCAAGTCATTAATTTTCATATGAGACCTTGATTATCATAACTGGATTATAATTTATGGCTTTTGGACCAGTTCAATGATTTTCCGTATTATATATATATATATATATATATATATGACCATTATGTGAACAATGTGGTGCGCATTTTAATGAAAAATATCTCCTTAATTGCAGAGTTTTTTTTTCATTAAAACTTGCAGATTTATGATTTATAAAATGACTCATTTCCTGAAATGAAAATCTGTCAATATAATACAGTAAGTAAAATCGGGTGCAAAAATATCAATATGAGTAAACAATTGGAATATATATTTTCATAAACATTCATCCAAAATCAAAGAGCAGAAATATTATTTAGAACCATTGACTCCGTTTTAAATAGGCAACTTGAGACCATTCGTGAAATATTTAGTACCTCATACTTACATCAAATATGCACATTTCCATATATCAGAAATAATACTGCTCACTGATTAGAATTACATCAGAATAGGACTAAATACAAATTATTTTTGTTATTTTTGACAACTGGGAGGCTAATTTCTTATTACTTTTATCTCTTGTTGATAAATTATCTTATTATTTTATTTTTTATTAAACAATTTTTAAAGCAG
The DNA here is from genome assembly GCF_947563725.1 of Argiope bruennichi. Taxonomy (NCBI): domain Eukaryota; kingdom Metazoa; phylum Arthropoda; class Arachnida; order Araneae; family Araneidae; genus Argiope; species Argiope bruennichi. The sequence continues at coordinate 37,455,429 of NC_079154.1, read as the reverse complement.
ATTGAAAGGAACCGCTTTTCTTCAGAAAAGTCATATTCCTTTTGTGATCCATTTCGAACAAAGTTGATGATAATTGAATGAATGCTGTAAAACCGCAAGTCAACGAATGACTGATTTTCTCATTTGAAAGATGTATTTGCATAAGATAAATGATGGAAAGTTTGGTTGAACAACGAACTCGAAACACCATAAGTTAACGTAAATGATTACTTAATAAATGATAGCGAAGAAGATAAATTTCATCATTTCCTCTTTTGTTATACTTTTATATATAACCTAATTCTTTTCTAACACAATTTTTCTGTAGAAGCTGGATTTTTCATCCATTAGATAACTTGTCGTTGAGAAAAAATATTTACTTTATTTTCAAAGTTTACAATGAAGTAATTTTTTTAAAATAATGAAACAAACTTGTGTATTAATTAAAAAGTGCAGTTTCATAAATTAAAAAAAAAATGGACTTTAACCCTTTATTTACCGATTTTCAATTTATCAAATTTACTTTTGAATCATTAGTTACGTTTTGGTACAAAGTAAATCTGGAAGAATTTTTTTAACTAATTAAAATAATTTATTAAATTAATAATATAATATTTTTAACGTTATTTTTAGTTGATACCTACCGATTTCTGTTGGAAATACATTCTTCCTATTCTAATAGAAAAAAATTGTAATATTGTGAAGATATCAGCCGGATTCAAAGGGTACTTTAATATACCGTCGGTAAATAATGGGTAAAATGTTTGTTTAATTCGGTTATATTAACGTTCCGTTTTTTAAAACAAAACTAGGGCTATTAAAAGTTAAAGAAAAAAAAATTGAAATTTTGCTATTGAAAACAAGGTACTAGATAAATATTCATTGCGAATTCAAATTAGAGGAAGAAAAAAATATATTTTTGCACAAAACAATAAATTAAATCATAAATTAATTGGAGAATCTTCTTTATTTCCAACAAATCCTAATCATGTAGAACGGTTATAATAAAACAATAATCTTTTAAGTAAAATGAATATGAAAACATAAAGAGAATTAAATTCTTATATTAGTATTTAACACTCAGAAAGAATCATTATATAATGATAAAGCCTAATAATAATGCGTAAATAATAAGCATTGTTAGTGTGCTCATTTGGTAAGGCCTTACCGTGGAGCTGGGTCTCCGCACATTCAATGCATTTAAGGCAACCTATGAATGCTAATGTTAGAAAATGATCGCACTCAGTATGACATTTCTGCAGTCGCAAAAGTGCTGATGTGATTTAAATATTTTAATCAAGATGTTGTCCTAACTTAATACTTAATACAAGATTTTGTCCTAACTTAATACTTAATACAAGATTTTGTCCTAACTTAACACTTTTGAAATAAGCATTTAGAAAGGTGATATCTCCGAAGCCATTTACCAAATGAAACAATTCCTCATTGTCAAAATCGTGCCTCTATCTCAAAATCTGAACAGTAATCTACTGTTCAGCATCAACAGAGGGGACAGACAAATAAAGAATCTGGTAATGCCTGAAGGACAATCTGTTTTTCTTTGTATCAATCACTCTCTTCTATCAAAGCTGTTTATCGCCTAATTCTATACTGCATATTTACAATTATTTCATTTATGATCTTAAGCATTTTCTGTCAACGGAGGGCACATTCTAATATCCTATCATCTAAGAATGTTGCACAGTTTTAATAAAAAAAATAATATGAATATAATTTATCTACTCCAAAATGTTACAAGACTGATGGCTCGTTCTTATGCGTCATTTTAACGCCCCTGATCTCTCTAGGTTGTTCAAGGTCCTCCTTTTCGCTGTCAGTATGATTCAATATTCAATATTCAACAATTACCTCTGCATGCTGTTCAATAAGATTCATGGTTTCATAAGCATGTAGATCTGAAATATTTTAAATCCTTGCATTTTTATTCTCGGTTTTGAAAACAATTGTTAATTGACACAGAAAGTCTTTTATTAATCAAGTGTATTGAAATTTCTCAATAAAAGATTAATTTCTTTCAAGAATAATCTCTAAATTTTAATCTTTTTTGTTATTTTACTGAAATTTAGTAATGATTTAATATTACTTTGAATATGGCCTTAGCAGCTAATTCTAACTCTGTGTAAACTAATTGGCTAAGATAATACAAATGATAATAAATGAGAAATCCGAAATGGATTTTCTACAGAAAATATCTAAAAGAACGAAATTAGGTTCTTTCTTAAGACATAAAAAACAGTAAACGCAATTTAATTTACTAGATTTCATCTACTTCACTACAAAGTAAACATATTTAATGCTACAAATTGTTTGCCTAAAGAAACATTTGAAAGCAAGTGGGTTTATTGGGTGCTTTAATATCTGCAAATTACTTGGATATGATAACAATATGAAAAGACTGTTTATTCCAATAAAAAATTATTGCGCCTGAAGACTGCTTTCATTAGCATGTTGCGCATATTTTCTTGAAGTTTACTAGTTATCGGCAGTCGCTTCATTTTTTTAATACGTTTTTAAATCGAAAATAAATAAAAAATTCGTGACAAATATGTCCTTATATTTTATTTTTTCATAATGAATTTAGTTTAATTCATTAATTTTTGTATAAGAATGCAATTCTAAGTTTAAAAAAAATACTACAATGTTTAATAATACCATTTTACCAATATTTACTATAATGCTTTATGACTAATGTGATATATCTGCTTAATTAAGCTAAATTTTAAAAAATCATATCCTTAATTATATGTTTAAAAAGTTGTTAAATAGTTAAAACCTTCCTATAACCCCAAATCAAAGAATAACATTAATAGTGGTAAAAGATCTATTCGTTTCTGATTAACAATTAAACTGCTGCAATTTCTTGGAAATAATAAATATAATATATAATTTGTCCTTCATTTTTTCATTATTGTTGTAGGCAGAATTCGGTAAAACAATGTAAATCATTTTTTTTCAATTTTTATACATTTTCTTGTAATTTGTTTGCATTAATTCATTTTAGGATATAAAAAATGAAAATAATTTACTACGGTAGAGCAGGTAATGGAAGAATTTCATAACTTTTCTTGAATAATATTTTAAAATCTTTTTAGTAAAATCTATCAGGAATAATTTATAAAAAAATCTCATATAACAATATTTAAAACTTATTAATTTATATTTTCTTTTAATAATTTATTCTGAAGATATCTTTTTAGTCCATATAAGCCTTAGCTATTATATATGAGTGGAAAATTCTGAGAACTGTATATTGACATTATTGTTTTGTGAATCTTTTCAAATCTTTTCAGTCACCTTGTAAAATATTTCTCAAGACAAATCTCTTTTTAATAGAGTACTTCTAACATAATATCAATGTTCTAGTTTCTCAAGCCATCTCAATGCTTTCGTTGAGTAGTTCGCATACCCTTTTAATCCTAAAGTTCAACATTTTTCATGTCTTTTCAATGCTTCAGTAAAATAATTATCATGCAATTTCAATCTTCTAGTTGAATAAATCTGAAACCACCCCACTTTTGTATTTGAATACTTCTTTAATTTAGAGTATTTGAGAAAAATAAGAGAAGACATTTGTATATTCCAATTATAATGACAAAGGAAAACTTTATATAATTTAATTTACTAAGGATCCCTTTGTTCAGGATTAAATTAAAGAACTGAAGTTTCAATATTTCTATCATAAAATTCCCTGAAAATTATCTTTTCTTAACATATACTCAGGCACTTCCCTGATTAAAAGCGAATCGTTTAGAATTTACACAAAAATTGACTTTAAATGTGAACGCCTACACATTATGGTGAAAAGATAATTATAATGTACATTTCCAACCGATTTCATGAAAAATATATGGTTTTAAATTGTCTCAAACTGCATTTTATATAGTAACATTAAGGTTTTCTTAACACTGATAACTGAACTTACATCAATTCTGACATTAGTTCAGTTTAGAAATATCTAATGTCTGCTTCTTTGTCTATAATTATCTAGAATTTCTTGATATATATTATGATATATATTACTGATTAAAAATTCATACTTTAATGTTTATTCTGAAATACAATAATACGAATAATTATAAATAATAATACAAATCAATTATATCATCTAGCTACTTATAAAGTTTCTTCAGTTTCTAAAAATATGTTTTTTTTAGTAAAATTTGTGAAAAATAAGAAAGTTTCCAAAGTATATTGACCTGATGAAATTTCTTAAGAAAAAATAATTGTTGTTGACCTTTTATTAATATATAGAGTTCTTTTAAAAACTTTTTGGAGATCATAAAATATCTAAATGCTTAGAATTATTCCTAGATAAAAAAAAAAAAAAATGAAACCTTATTTTACCATATCAGACACTTTATAAAGTTTAACATTGTCAAAATAGTCTCTTTTATGATTAAATAGTTCTTTGATTAATTATTATCCCATTATCTGTCATTCTTGGAGAACATAAATTTCAAGAAAATGTTGAAAAACTTCGATAAAAAAATATTTTATCTTTTGTAATATAAAATAGATGATATCTCACATTGACCCGTCAATGAAGAAACTCTAGGGAAGGAAAAAAATAAAAACCTTACAGATTACCAAAGTTTCCCCTCCATTGAAGATGAAGTTTGAATAACGAGTAGCCATTCTGTACTGTATTCTAATATATTATTATGCACATCTCTAAGAATGAGAAATGCACCACTAAATTTATCATCTTATATCATCATAATGTAGGGAGTAGTGCTGAACCGGTTATTTGGGATATTTGATGATATTAGCTTTGGGTCATTTCTTCCAAGAAGAATGAGGTATCCAACTCTTCAAATATTTTCTGAAAGGAATGTATTGTGTAAGATGCATATATTTAAAATATTTTGTAAAGATTTGAGGTAAAAAGATTTTCAGTAAGAATTTATGTTAGAAATGTTTCACTTTAATTCCGACATTTGTCTATCATCTTCAATATAATATAGGCCTGTAAACTCATGTAGATATTTAACAAATGCATGTAAAAGTCCATGATCCAATAAAAGGTTGAATAATGATAATTTTGTTAAATTTTAAGAAATCTTAGCTAAAAATTAGTAATTATGGATTTAATAGTTAATCATCATATAATGCTATTTAATTTATTAATACAAATTTTATACATATTTTTTTATTTTTCAAGAGATGCAATTTAAACAAAACTATTTACTGATAAAAAAAAAGAAGGAAGATTAAATTAATTGGATTAACAAGTTAAAATTAAAGGAAGAGAAAGAATAAATAATGATTATATCAGACTATTTTCTGCAATTTTGACGCACGTAGTTTTGCGAAATGTCCTGAAAAATAGTCATCATAATGAATTATGTTTATGTTATTTGACTTATAAAGCGTGATAAAATATTACCATCATATTAAAATTATCTTTTTAATAGCAAAAAAAGAAAAAAAAAAATTATATATTAACAAAAATTAGTTTTTAGCCTTCTATGAATTAGTTCAAATCAAATGTTCTAAAAATTAAATTATCTGTGTATATTAATAATATATGCATGATTAAGGGCTTTAATCATTGTAAATATAAAGTTTCCTTATTAATTTCATTATTTTAAGGTATATTTTATGAAATAAATATTATTTATTGGATCAAACATTAGCTTATTATAAACAATTACATTTCATACATTCATTTCTTTTTTCATTTCACCAAATAGCCACAGTTTTCTTCATATATTTTTTGAAATGGAACTATCCGTATTTACTTTCACTTATTTGAAGTATACAAGTCTAATTCGTAAATTCGAATTCAAAAGTAAATCCGATAACTCGAAATTCTCGGGTCTCTCTACATTTTAAAATACCCTAAGTACAAATAAAAACATTTTTGAAATTTCCTTTTGTCTGTCAGTGTGTCTTTAAGCACAGATTCTAAAGCGACTTGAGCTACATGGATGAATTTGGTATCTCACAGTAAATTTAGACATTTCTAAATTTCTAATATATTTTCAATGGAAAATGCATTTACAGGATTTCTTTCTGCTTGATTGCTGGAGTATAAGAGAACAATATAACTACCAAAATTAAAGAGTTAGACGGATAAAATTTGTATGCTCATATTTTCTAAATTGTAAATTAATAACAAATTTTTAAACTCAATCCGTAAACAAGTAGACTGTCTGCCATTTTGCGTATTCGCAAGCATGGGAATGCAATTATTCGAAAGAATGACTTACATGTATGGAATTTATATGGGTTTTTGTCACTAAAATTTATTTTGATATCGAATTTTGGTTACAGTTCATCGAAGCAAAAACTTTGAAAACGCATATTCGGTTTCCTCCATTATATAATGAAAGATAGACTGTTATTTGTGGGACTCTGAAAATAAAATGTAGCAATTGTGGCGCTAACGGCCTTGCCTAAAATCCGTAATCTTGAAAGATGATCTTTAGAAAAGAAAGATATTTAAATTTATCTATAGGAGAAAATTTCGAGAAGATCATTTTTCTGATTTCCAGTTATTGAAAAAAGAAAAAAAAATATAAGCAATCATTAAATTAAATTATCCTCAACAAATATATAAATTTAAATAACAATTTTAATATACTGATTGTTGAATACAAGAAGCGATTTTTCCTAAATTGAGATCATCAAAAACATGGAACTGGGACCATACTGTTCATTTATTTCCGCGTGGAAATTTTTAATTATATATTTATTTTACAAGAAGCGAAATCTATGTTTATATATGTCGAAGAAATAATAATTTCTGCTATTGAAGAATCAAAACTTACAAATTATATTATTCATATGTTCTCTGATTTTGCTGAAACAACTCATGATTTTAATAAATTATATTCAAAATTTTATTTCAGTTAGATATTTTATTCTTTGATTAAATGTTATTTAAATCTAAAGATATTTTTGTTTGAATTTTCTATTTTATTGACATATATTGGACGAAACATATGTTTATATAAATACAGAAAACATATAAACATATATTTATATAAATACAGAAAACATATAAACATATATTTATATAAATACAGAAAACATATAAACATATATTTATATAAATACAGAAAACATATAAACATATATTTATATAAATAATGAAAATAGGGGCACTAAGTAAAGGATAAACTTATATTTTGAAATCCATAGAATCCTAAATCCATTTAAATGAACCAAGTAGGAAAAGAAAAATAGCCATTTCAAGCTCTGCTTACAATACTCCATTAAAATATTTTTATTTTATAATGGCGCTGAAAATTCATGAATATATAATGTTTATATTCATTATAAAAATGACAGGTTTGAACGGAAAATAATTTAATTGCACATGCTTTTTCTGATAGTCAAATGTAATTTAGATAAATATTCAAATGCTTCAAAACAATAATCAATAGTTGAATTTCTCCGTAAACAAGTTCGAAACGAATTCTTCGAATAATACATTATTTAAATCTGCCAAGGGATTTTAAAGTAGATTTAAATGAAAAATTCCGAAGTGCTCTAGATGCACAAATCTAATATATAGATTTCGAATCCTTCTGAATTGGAAATTCGTTGAAAACAGGTTGGTAACATTTGTCCTACTGCATAGAAAATTCGATTAATTATAAAGGAATAAGTAAACATTGTGTTAACGAGAAATTTCATTTAAAAGTTCAGGTATTCTTTAATTGTAAATCGCTCAAAAATGGATGTAATTTCAGTTATTTTGCAATTGAGAAGCAGAATTCAAATGTTTCATTAAAATTTCGGTAAAAAAATTCGTCAAGAAAATAAATACATTAACAGGGGGAAATATAGTAGGCGTTCCATATTGCATTCCAATTTCATCAGTTTTGTTATCAAAATTTTAAATATTTTCTTGTGTATTACAAAGTGAATTTTTATAAAATTAGAGACATTATCCTGAATGAAATTTAAAGCAAACATTATGATAACATAGTTGTTTGATATTTCTGTTTGTTATATAAAGAGACAATCGAGATAGGAAATATTTGATTTGCTCAACATTTACAGTTTTCTGTATAATGGGAAATTGATAAAATTTTTGAAACTTATAATTATTTGTTGCGTTATAATTATTTGCTGTTCTGTAAAAATAAATTTATATCAATCATTTTGAACATCACATTTTCTGAACAAAATATAATATATCTTTGCAGTACAGAAATGAGAGAAA